>NC_092159.1:49775053-50080053 GCF_045791955.1 Oncorhynchus clarkii lewisi | reverse complement strand
TGGCTGAGCACGCTCTACCTCCAAAACGAAGAAAGGCTGGGGTCCCTGCAGATTTCTTACGCCAGAACTCACTCTATTTTACTATAATGTTGAATATGTGGGTGAAGTGTTCGCTTAGTGGATGTATGAAATTCAGACAGGCGTTTCTATGATGGCTCCTGTTCCTTCGTTCCAGTGAGGGCTGGAGATGGAAATTCTCGGAGGGAGACGGAGAGATAACTATGCCCCAAGGCAGTGAGTGCTGCTACCTCCACCCAGTGAAAAATACCTCAGTGTTGCCAAATATAGGAAGTTTCACATCTTCTTTGGTTCTTGTAAGCGTCTGTCAGGGGTTTGGCTCCTGCCTGGAGGGGTGTGTTTAAACATGGCAGATAACCTGACACCTGGACAGACAGACCGTGTTCTCCAGCTGAGTATAGGATTGATTATCACAGTAAGTGAAGGTTCCTCTCCACAGTCATGCCAGTGTGATGTGTGGCTAACAGTGGGCTTTAGTGGACAGTAGTAAGATTTGTGTGAGTGAGAGTAGATGGATTTCAGATTGAGAAACTGCAGTTGTGCTTGAACAGCTCAATTCAGAGCATAACTTCTGATAAGCTTTCCCTAAACTTCCCAGGTGTAATGAAACACATACAGTACACTCACTGTAACACTCACTGTAACACTCACTGTAACACTCACTGTAACAGCTCAACATAATCTATGAACCAACAACACACCGTATGCCGACTAAGTGTCCTGTGATTAGTTATCCTACTGCGGCAGGTACAGTAATATCCCATTATCTGAGTAGGACATTATTCTGACTTTGGGCTGCTGGGAGGTGGACTATGGACCCTGTCTGGGTGGTGGCTGTGGGGACTCTCTCGTCTCTCAGAAATATTGTCTCTCAGAAATCTATCAAGCTGGAAAACAATGACCCTGTCTAAATGAAAGTGTTGACCTCTCTGCTGATAGCCAGAGACAGCGGCGACCTCGGTCTCGTCTTGTGTTTCTGAAGTCCCTCTTGGCGACGCGGCACATGAAAGGCGGAGCGCTAATCGAGAATGCGCTCTGGAGCCCTGTGATTATCAGCCAGGTCACCGTTTTGATTTGGGTCGAGGTCACTATCACAAAGAGGCTCGCCAGGGCCCACTTCTGTCTGTGTGGGTCGCCTGGGACCTATTTGGGGAGAGGCATCTCTGCCTCCTCACCTCGTCCCCTCCCTGTGTTCTCGCTAAGCCCAAAGCGTTACCCGTCAGGCTGGTTATTAAAGTAGTGACACACAGCAGCCCTATGCTATCCTGTCCTTTATCAGCTCCACTACCACACACCCTCCATCCTGCCTCATTAGACAGACAGAAAACAGTCCTGCCTGGGATGGATGTGTCCCTGTCCCTGCCTGTCATTGTTCCTATTAGGATGGGAAAGGCGTAGTGATGACTGATAGTGGCTTGTTAGAGCTGCCCTGCCCCGCATTGCCGCCTGTCTGTGAGTGCCAGTGTGTGTGCCAGTGTGCGTGCCAGTGTGCGTGCCAGTGTGCGTCCAAGCTGCCCGCAGAGATACAGAGCTGGTGTGCTCTGTATTGATTGGCACAACTACAGTTTAGGCTGGCACCTGGGCAGCGGCAGTGGCAGTCCTGAACACTGACTCACCCCGTTCATACACAGGACTTCACGCAGACTATTGTACACATATGTAACACATCAGTGTCTTTACAGTATCTAATCACCTCTCCACACATGCTGATCACCTCATAATGAAGTAGTAGGGGAGAGGGGGGTAAGGTGAGCCTTTGTTTACATTCAGCATCTCTCCATCAAGGGAAATATAGTATTCATTCTAATAAAGATATCTACATATATTTCAGGATGTTGCGTATCCCTAGAAATAATTAGAATTAATGTAAACTTTACAGTTTTGAAAACAAAACTTGTCCAAAACAACTGGTCTCATGGCACAACTTACTCCGGGTACGGGGTAAATTTAGCTGCTACAAATGTCTGTACTGAATGAAATATTACCACAACCTTTTTAAAATCAGGTCTATCTTTATTTCCCAAACACAATTCAACACAATCACAATCACTGTTTTGTATTTGAATCATTTAAAGAATCTTTTAAGACAGGCTGAACACCTAACAAACACTTTTAACATAGGCCCTGTTGTTACTTCATATCCAGTCCATAATTCCTTGCATTATGCCTGGAAAGAAAACATTTCAATTTGCTCAACTTACCATTGGCTCAACTTACCCCAAGGCAAACATGACTATATTAGCCCACACAGCTACAAACCCCTAACACAATAAATTGATTTGACTTGGTGAAAATCTGTTTTTTTGACCGAACTTGCTTACCACTTTTTCCATGTGTTTTTTTCCTTCACATACTCCATGAAATGATGACCACTTCCTAAATATTTGGTCAAATGAGACATTTTGTGTATGGTGACGTAGAAACAATGGTGGCTCAACTTACCCCACTCTCCCCTACCAACACTACCCAACACAGCTCCAGAGTGACTCACAGTGACTCACAGCCAGCTTACCACATTCTCCCCTACCAACACTACCCAACACAGCTCCAGAGTGACTCACAGTGACTCACAGCCAGCTTACCCCATACTCCCCTACCAACACTACCCAACACAGCTCCAGAGTGACTCACAGTGACTCACAGCCAGCTTACCCCATTCTCCCCTACCAACACTACCCAACACAGCCCCAGAGTGACTCACAGTGACTCACAGCCAGCTTACCCCACTCTCCCCTACCAACACTACCCAACACAGCTCCAGAGTGACTCACAGTGACTCACAGCCAGCTTACCCCATTCTCCCCTACCAACACTACCCAACACAGCTCCAGAGTGACTCACAGTGACTCACAGCCAGGGATCACTCTATTGCATTAACGCCACATAACACATATTCACACTTAACATCATGTCCATTTACCAGTACACTGCCAGTTTATGGCTTCAGCATATAAACCAAATAGTATGTTGTATACACACAAAAAAACGCACGTATGCATGAACGCACACACACACACACGTACATACACCACCAGTTCTCTTGACAAAGGCATCTCTTTGAACCTTCTTCTCTTCTCTCTTCTCTCTCCCTCTCTCATTGACAGCGTTGTGAGAGGAAATTAGCATTGGCTCTTAATCAGCCTCCCCCAGCACTGAATGTGCTGATGTGCAGGACAGGGTCATGCTAATCAGGTGCCTCAGCTCCCAGGCACATTGATTTAAAACTACAAACACTTATTAATACAGGCCCGCCCTCCTCCTCCTCCTCAATACTCAGCCTCAACCAAGAAGCCTCCTGCAGGAGGCTGGTGAGGGGAGGATGGCACATAATAATGCCTGAAATGGAATGGTATCAAACACATGGAAACAGCGTGTTTGCTGTGTTTAATACCATTCCATTTACGCCGTTCCAGCCATTACTATCCTCCTGTCCTCCCAAATTACTGTGTCACCAGCCTCTTGTGACACACATATGCTCACAAAGTTATTATATGCCCTCAGAGTTGCACACAAGCATGTGTATGCATACTCTCACACCACCCCTATACACGTACACTCTCTATATGCACACAGACAAAGTTAATTTTTCTCCATTTCTTTCTCACATGGAAAAGTACTGTACGACATAGGCCTAAAGTGGGCTGCATGCTCTCTGACACTGCAGTCCCCCACTGAATATCATACTGAATATCATGTCATACTAACATAACATATCACACAGCAAAATCCCTATCTACACACACCCCTCACACACTCATCCACACACAGACTGGTCACTGGAGCACGGTGGAAAAGAATCTGGGCCACCCGACACATTGAAGTTCCTTCACATGACAGGACTGCTCAGACAATTAAAGACCACATTTCAATTACTGTAATTACCCTCCACTCCACTGCTGATGTCCCCATAGATCAGGCCTGCCCATCTGCCTGCCTGCCTGACAGCACTGTGCCATAGCTAGCTGCTCTGGGTTAGCTTAGCACCAACAGCCCAGAATCACTACTCCCTCTCTGTTAGCTTAGCATTAACACAGTAACCTACATAATCACTGCTGTCTGTGTTAGCTTATCTTAGCCTTAGCGTTTACACAAACAGCAAAGTAGCCCATAGACTACCACAGGGTAGAGGAGGCCCTATTAGTTTGAACAAACTGAACAGTAACCCTGCTTAATCTGTTAGCTAGCTTATCAGCCAGAAAAGCATGATTAGTAGCCCAGAGCACAGGACAGAGGAAGCTCAATTTAAAATTAGCCTGGTACAACAGTGAATGGCATGATAGCACAGAGAGATGCTCCAATACATATGGATAAGACTGGTAATACTGTGGTTTATGTCACGATACGCCACTGTTAGCATAGTACCACAGCACGGACTAACATGGGTCAGTACAGAGAAACCCTGCATTCAATGTGGATATGTCAATGTGTGTGTGAAGGAAGGCTAACAAGTGTCCATATGCAGTCACAAATAACGGTTGCGTAATCTCTGTGTTACTGTCCTTTTGTTTACGAGATACTGTACATTCTCTCACCTCTGAGTTTATAAGAGGAGGCTTCCATATTTCCAGCCTTAATGAGATGTGTAGTCAGAGCGCTGGTACTTGCTCGCTCCACCAGGCCACTAAAATGATTGCCTTTTCCTTTATGGGCCTGTATGTGTTTATGTATCTATCGATGAACTCCATATCTGTCGCCTAGGCCACCACTGTCACACAGCTACACTGTGACATCTCTCTCCAGCTACCTAACACCCCACAGTAAATCCAAGTGGACAGTCATAGTAATAATAGTCTGTAATAGAATCCCTTTAAGGTTGTCACTAATGATTAACACATTATCCTGATGACTATCCTCTACCGAGGCAGTGGAGGTCATGTGGTGTGACCCTCCCTCTGGTCCAATGGCTGTGACCATGGTCCATGGTCCTGGCCTCAGGTGGAACCGGCGTGACCCACCAGGGCTCAGGGCCGAGCGACCGGCTGTCCATCCCCCCTCTGGAGCTGGTTCTGGAACTCCCATGCTGGGCCACAACCAATGATCTCCCCAATGTCGCCTACACCCCCCATTGCCCCACCGTCCCCACTGTCCCACCCCTGCTGCCCTACATGCAAGCCCCCTGTGTGTGTCCTACCCCAGACCCATTGATTTTATTGGGCCAGATCAGGCCAGAATCCAGCCCCCCTCTCTGTATTAACTATGTAGCTCATCACACCATGCTCTGACTCCTAGTCAACCCTGGCTAGGATCCAAAAACATGAGACATCTTTACCACAGACTGCCATCGTTGTCACTACTGACAGAACATCCACTATAGCTACAACAAGACTCACAACGTATTTTCTACTCAATCTGACTCTCTGTCTCTGTCTCTCTGTCTCTCTCTCAGTATCTCTCTTTCTCTCTCAGTATCTCTCTCAGTATCGCTTTGTCCGTCTGTATCTCTCTCTCTCTATCTCTCTCTCTGTATCTCTCTCTCTCTGTATCTCTCTCTCTCTCTCTCTCTCTGTATCTCTCTCTCTGTATCTCTCTCTCTCTCTCTGCATCTCTCTCTCTCTGTATCGCTTTGTCTGTATCGCTCCGTCTGTATCTCTCTCTCTCTCTCTCTCTCTCTCTCTCTCTCTCTCTCTCTTTCTCTCTCTCTGTATCTCTCTCTCGCTCTCTCTCTCTCTCTCTCTGCATCTCTCTCTCTCTGTATCGCTCTGTCTGTATCTCTCTCTCTCTCTCTCTGTCTCTCTCTCTCTCTCTCTCTCTCTCTCTCTGTATCTCTCTCGGTATCGCTTTGTCTGTATCTCTCTCTCTCTCTGTATCTCTCTCTCGGTATCGCTTTGTCTGTATCTCTCTCTCTCTGTATCTCTCTCTCTGTATCGCTTTGTCTGTATCTCTCTCTCTCTCTCTGTATCTCTCTCTCGGTATCGCTTTGTTTGTATCTCTCTCTCTGTATCTCTCTCTGTAACTCTCTCTCCCTCTGTATATCTCTCTCTGTATCGCTTTGTCTGTATTGCTCCGACTGTATCTCTCTCTCTCTCTCTCTCTCTCTGTATCTCTCTCTCTCTCTCTCTCTCTCTCTCTGTATCTCTCCCTCTTTCTCTTTCTCTCTCTCAGTATCTCTCTCTCTCTCTCTCTCTCTATCTCTCTCTCTCTGTATCTCTCTCTCTCTCTCTGTATCTCTCTCTCTCTTCTCTCTCTCTCTCTCTCTGTATCTCTCTCTCTCTCTCTCTCTCTCTCTCTCTCTCTCTCTCTCTCTCTCTCTCTCTGTATCTCTCTCTCTCTCTCTGCATCTCTCTCTCTCTGTATCGCTTTGTCTGTATCGCTCCGTCTCTCTCTCTCTCTCTCTCTCTCTCTCTTTCTCTCTCTCTGTATCTCTCTCTCGCTCTCTCGCTCTCTCTCTCTCTGTATCTCTCTTTCTGTATCTCTCTCTGTATCTCTCACTGTATCTCTCTCTCTGTCTATTTCTGTATCTCCCTCTGTATCTCTCCCTGTATCTCTCTCTTTCTGTATCTCTCTCTCCGAATCTCTCTCTCTCTCTTTCTGTATCTCTCTCTTTATCTCTCTCTATGTGTAAGTGTGGTTATCACAGTAATGTATTTAGGTGTCCTAGTTCCTCCTGCATCAACCGTTTCTTGCATAACTGGGTGTTTTCTTTTACTCCTCTCTTCTCTCTCTTTCTCTCTCTGCTGCTTAGCGCCCAGTACAGTAGTGGATGATGGGAGCTCGAACACGGCATGATCTAAAAACCCACTGGCGCTTTAGTATGCCTTAGCTGGGTTATATAACCGTGTGTGGATGTGTGAACCGCCTGGCTACGGGGAGAGCCGAGGATTCACAGTCACTACTGCAAAGCAGCTTGCTACTGTGTGTGTGTTTGGGGATGTCTGTGTGTGCTATGTGTGTGTCTGTGTCTGTGTGTCTATGTCTGTGTCTGTCTGTGTGTGTTCAAGTGGAGGGGTGGTGCACGTACGTATTCAAGAACATTCTGTGCCTTTCTTCTGTATATGTCAGATTTGCTCACTTCCCATATTGGTGTAGGCTGGTGTACTGTGAGCTAGCAGGTGCTGAATCACAGGATTACATACATCATAGACGAGTCCCCTCAGTCTGAGTGTGAACTCCCTCTGATGTCACTTCCTGTGGGTTTTTACCTGAGGTGACATAATCTCTATTGCATAACCCTTCCCCTCTTTGGTCTCTCTCCAGATGCTCTGTGCAACACCTCATTATGGAAATACCAGCTGTGTGTCCTCCACTAAAGTCAAATGGGCTAAATATATAAACGAATTCCCTTCACAGACCACATCATCCTGGCTACGATGAAACAAGCAGCAGAGATATTAAAGCTACAGTATGACATCCACCTCTCTCTGAACCTATCCCAATGTGGCCTACTGTACCCTCATGACCTCACCCTGCCCGAACTTCACAGAAAAGAACACACAAATGTAACACAAACATACAAACGCAGACACACAGACACACAGACACACTGAGTGGACTGAATGGGGGCTCACTTTGTCACTAAAGTACAGAGGTACAACTCCAGACTAAAAAGACATGCCAGTCACAGACGGGTGTTCGGGGAGAGAGAGGGAGATAGAGGCCTGACCTATATAGGAAGGAGGCTGAAATATTTATGGATGTGAGTGTCCTAATTGGCAAGCAACTGGGAGCACTGTGGGTCTCTCGTCAAATCGCAGAGCAGGAAGCGGTTAAAACATATGCACAAGCACACGCACGCACGCAAGAACGCACACACACACACACACACACACACACACGCACACACGCACACACGCACACACGCACACACACACGCGTGTGCATGGGTGCATGGTCTGAGGTCCGCAGTGTCACCTCGCCCCTGCGCCCCTGTCAAGGCCTGTGACTTCGGGCACCTCGTTAAGGACCAGCTTCGCTAGGGCTGATCCGGCTTCGTTAAGGCTTCATCATCGTTAGAATCATTACCAGAGCTGTTATCATAACCGTCCTCTCCGGCACATATGGACGAGCACAG
Organism: Oncorhynchus clarkii lewisi; assembly: GCF_045791955.1. Taxonomy (NCBI): domain Eukaryota; kingdom Metazoa; phylum Chordata; class Actinopteri; order Salmoniformes; family Salmonidae; genus Oncorhynchus; species Oncorhynchus clarkii. The sequence goes on along the minus strand of NC_092159.1, from coordinate 50,072,027 downwards.
TCGCTCAGAGCGTTAAGTCAAACACAGCCTAATTGGTTAGGCTTGATCTCCAGGACTGGCAGTAACACACACTGCTCCGTTCTCCTCTTCTGTCAGAGTGGGCTTCAATCACTGTCTGTTCTGATGGAGACCAGGAGATGAACACAACCTGAATCCAGTTCAGTTGAGCATCACTGGGTGGGGGAAGGGAGGGGTCAAATGTCTGGAGCATTGTTAAACAGGCGTGGGCCGAGGCACTGCTCGTAACATGGAAATGTGTGCTAATCAATTGGATCAAAGCACTGATCCACCCAATGGGTTGTTTATGGTAAAATGACATTTTCCTTTTCCTATATTTTGAGAGAACTGTTCAGGGGAAAAATGAGGGGACCTTGCAGCACTTTTTGAATGTACTAGGTCAATATGCAGAGGTAGTGTTAGTTTAACTCATTTGTTTGAAACTCTCAATACTGTGTTGAAACTGTGTATTGTTCTATGAAAATAAACAAAACCCATCATTTGGGTTTGAGCATTGTAGACATCAAAGTCTCACACTCACAGGAATCTTGTGAGATGCGGGAGACATCTTTTGATCCCAGTTAGTCCCAAGAGAAACATTAAATAGGGAGTGGAAAGGCTATCCTTAGAAGGGCTATTCAACTACAGTATGTTCTTATTGGGGACAAATTGCAGTTTTTGTGACACTCCCTTCTAACAATCCTCATAGAGGGAAACAGAAGGCATGACCATGTTCCAGAGTGTCTTTCAGGAATGGGGTCATAAGAGCTCATAGCCAAAACGGTTCAAATGCTAGAGCCAAATTCATAGGAAAAAATTAATTAAACATGCCACATTGACTTCAGAAACCACCAGAAGCTTCTGTTTATCACAGTGAGCATTTCAATCTATCTGTTCTCCTCTACTTTTCCTGGCTGGCAAAGTGCCAGGATGTTGTCTCTGGTTTTGAATCTGAATTTAGAGACATGAACTTAAAAACTGAATCTAAACGCATCTGAGAAGTTTCATATATAAAACTTTTGTAAACTTGAAATGATAGTTTGTAAACTTGATACACAGACAATGAATGCAATATCTATCATATTGAAAATGAATATATAAATATTGAATTTTAATATTCAACTTAATGTACATTTCATTTTAAAACTGAAAGCAATATTCACTCAATTCAGTTTCAAATCATGGAATACAAGTTTGTGCATTACAAATTCAAAATATTACATTCAAATTCAATACCCTAATACAAACTCTAAATTATGGAATTTGGCAGGGTAGCTGGGTATGGGGCGGCAGGGTAGCCTAGTGGTTAGAATGTTAGACTAGTAACCGGAGGGTTGCAAGTTCAAATCCCTGAGCTGACAAGGGACAAATCTGTTGTTCTGCCCCTGAACAGGTAGTTAACCCACTGTTCCTGTTCCATCATTGAAATATAGAATTTGTTCTTAACTGACTTGTCTAGTTAAATAAAGGTAAAAATTCAAATACAATCTGTTGGCATTGAAATCATGTAATTTTAGGATTATTACCGCAGCTTGTTTGACACTCATTTCCATGTCTTGCTAGCAGTGAGGAAAACAGAGCACAAATCAATGTGGTGAGTTTACAGGGTACACAGTGGACTGTAATACTGCACGTTACGTTACACATGGCAGGCAGTAAAAACAGCCAGGAGAGGAGGAGTTCAGACCAGACAGACAGGCACTCACTAAAAGCAGGATACAGTTTAGAGATATATCAAATAACACACAGGCCCACCAGAACTACTGTCACTGTATTGACTGTCAGGGGCTGGGAGGGAAAGTGGGCTCAGGTATTAAATATGTACAAGTTGTCAGTGGAAGTAAGAGGATGCGTTTTTGGCTGATTTCTGTCCCCCCTTGTCACCTGATTGAAGGTTACCTCATATTAAATACTACCCTCTCTTAACAAGATTAGAAACTACACAGTTGTACATTTGTGTAGTATTTGTGTAGTATTTGCACTATTCACTACAATACAGTATCAAATGCGCAGATGGGATGCCCAGACCACACGTATCCCTTGAGGCTCACTGGTTCCTCTGTACTGTAAAAGTGAAAGCCAAAGAGAGGAGACTCACGTAAGAAGTACTCAGAGGGGTCCGCTTCATAGTCCGTGTCCTCAGGAAAGTGATCTATCTGTTTACACATCCCTTTAAAGTTCCCTGGAGGAGAAACAAGAGAGAAAACACACAGGGTCAGAGAAGCAGTCACAGAGGAAAAATATTAATAGAACCAAGAGAAACGCCATGGTAACACAAAGAGTGACCTGAGTAAGTTCCAACCCATGTAGTTATGAGTGTACATGTAACTGCCAAAATAAAGGAAACACCAACATAACATAACAACATAAAGATTATTGTATTGTATTGTACGCCTGCAGGAAGGAAGGGATGGTGAGACACGGGAGGAGGTCAAGTGATGAAGGGAGGGAGGGATGGATGGATGCGTGTTTTGGGGATACCTGGAAAATGGAGGAATGGAGGAGGATGTGGATCCAGTTCCGGTGTGTGAAACATAAGGGCCAGTGATTTGTTTGTGTGGGCAGCAGAGAGATGAATATATAATGAGTGATAGGCTCCTGGACATTTAGTCATTACATCCGTTCTAGATGGCTGCCGTTTTGCAAGCTCTGACCCATTAGCTATTTTGTGATTTTTTTGTTGTATATATATATATATATTACATTTACCCCTTTTTCTACCCAATTTTGTGGTATCCAATTGGTAGTTACAGTCTTGTCTCATCCCTGCAACTCGCGTACGGACTCGGGAGATGAGAAGGTCGAGAGCCATGCGTCCTCGAAAACACGATCCAACCAAGCCGATCCAACCAAGCAAAACTGCTTCCTGACAGAATGCCCGCTTAAGCCGGAAGCCAGCCACACCAATGTGTTGGAGGAAACACCGTACACCTGGCGACCGTGTCAGCGCATGCCCGCCACAGGAGGCGCTAGATCGCGATGGGACAAGCACATCCCTGCCAGCCAAACCCTCCTCTAACCCAAAACCAAAGTTGCACCCCTGCCTGTATGTATGTAAATGTAACACACAGCGATGTTAGGAAACATTATGATGAAACTCCACAGAGGAGTGGGCGCTCTGCCCTTCTCATAAGCACCAGGGACTGGGTTTCCCTAGGCCAGGCAGCACATGCCCTGGTCTGGCTTTGGTGGTCATGCGAGCCTGAGGTTGCTAATCAGAATGGAGGCCTCTCCGGCAGCAGGTGGCGGTTTGTAAACAAGAGTGGCACAGCTGGTGAGACCTGGAGCGGCTCCAACTGCTGTGCAGTGGGAACCTCATCTCCTAATGCTCATTCATTTGGCTGACGCCTCAGTGCCCAGGCTGCCAAGTCACTCACTCTGCCCTTTCAGGAAGCATCCTGCCTGGCCTGGCCTGTCCTTCTTCCCACTTCCCACTTTTCTCTAAACCTTCATCCCTCCATTTCTCCATGCTGTGGTACCACAGAAGGTCCATCCGTGATGGGGTCACTCAAGGTCGCACGGCGAAGGAATCACCCAATACAGAGGTCATTACTGCACCCCTGCTGCCGAGGAGGAAACAGACGAGGAGGAAGCAGACGCCGGGGCTTGTGATTGGGCCAGATTACTGTCTCATTAACTTATTCATCTCCTTCTCCCTCCAGTGTCTGTCTAATTAGGTGAACAGGTGTTTGTTAGCCGGGTGCCAGGTGTTGCCGAGGAGAAGATGGCGGGAAGGCAGGATGGGTGCCGCGGGTGCGGCTGGGTGGGGCGCTGGTTTTGTGAATGGACCCCACATACAGAGAATGGACCCCCGGCGAGAACCGCTCGGATATGAAAGCGACTGGTGTCTGAAGGAAGAGCTATCAAACAGACTTAACACTGCTCTTCCTTCTGTGCACACTGTGTGTGGTAGGGCTCACAGAAGGCTGAGGGGAGACAGTGTTTAATACCACAGAGGTAACTGTCTGTTAACTGTCTGAGGGTAGTTAAGGTTTCATCAGAGGAGAGTTTGTTGTGATTGTTCCAATGTCATTGAGTTTTGACCGAGCGGTTGGCAGAGGCCTTGCTAGGCTGGAGTTGGGCCGCAGCAGAGGAGTGTGGGAACCTCCGTGTGAAACACACACTAATCCTTCCTCGGTGGACAGAGTCCAAAGTGCTGACGGTGTGTGTGTGTCCACTTCTCTCTCACCTTCCCCAGCTCTGGCTCATAATCAAAAAGCACTCATTGATTTCCATCAACAAGCTCTGCGGCAATTAACAAGAGACAGGGAGGAATATATGGGAAAGAGGGAGAGGCAGAGGAAGGGCAATGAACAGAGAGAAGGTTGAAGTCCAGAAGACAGGGGGATAGATCTGCTTCCATTGTCACACTTTCATCATTGTTGGATCGAAACTCATAGGCCTAAAAAGCACATCAAACTCAGTGTGCGACTCTCACCACCACTGACACCACAGTACAGCCACTGAGCCTCCACAATAAATAACATATATCAAGAAGTGGGTCAAATGCAGTAAAGGAGAGAAATAAGGAACATCCTGAACTCTTTCATTTCAAATCCATTTCAATAAGGATACGTTTATGTAGTTACACAGCACAGTCGCCACGGAGTTGTCGGAACAAAACTTATAACATTGAGAACACAGAATCCACCCACAGTGCACCACGTGTCTTTGTCTTATCAACAGCTGACATCACAGAGTGGGAGAATGGTATAGTTAGCTGGCTGTCCCGTCCACAGTTGTGTCACTTGTTCATGCAGCTGCAGAGAGTAGCCTATTGGGGGAACCACTTCAATTAGTGCGCTGAAAGATTTATGTGACACTTAGCCGCTCCAAACTGTCCCTCTCTTGTCAGACATGTAGACTCAGCACGCTGGTAAATGTTTTATACTAAAATTATTCATTTTCGGAAACTTCCCGTACAAAAGTGTGTGACCGTGGGAAGGGTGAAGGGTGGAGGGGGGAGAGGGGGAGAGAAGGGAGGAGGAATGGAGGAGGAGGGCGAAGTGGGGAGAAGGGGAGAGAAGGGAAGGGAGGGGGAGGGTGGAGGGAGGAGAGGGGGAGGAAGGGAGGAGAGGGAGGAGGGGGGAGAGTAGGGGGCAGAGGGGGAGGCCCATCTGGCAGGGGACCCACAACAGGGTCACGACATCTTCATTCAGCATTTACAGACAGGCCATAGTATCCACTATTTTACCTCTATCTGAGGGTTGCTCACTATAGCAAGCTGTAGTACTACAATAGCATCATGTCAGTACATACTCAGCCCTGATGAAAGTGCTTGGTATTAAAAAGCAATCGAGGCATTGCAAGTATAGCTAGCCTTCTAACTGGGCGTATACGTCTTGTGCTAATCATTTATAAAGCAGTTAACATTAAGAGCAGAGCCAGGCCATGGGACTCTCCTGCACTGACCGACCCACTAGGTCCCATCAGCTGGCTCCATACTAGGGATCAGCGCTGGACTTTCTCAATCACCCTAACGACCACTGGCCACCATGACCCCTACTGTGGGGATGAGCTATGGCCTAACACCTAGGTCCTTTCCTGTCCTCCCTGCCCCACACTGCCATAAAGCACTTCAATACTAGAGCAGACCAGGGGGAGACTGAGATCCATTCAGGAGAGGAGAGGAGGAAGAAGAGGGAGGTGGACAAGGTCAAGTGAGTGGGGCTGGTGGGTGGGTGTAGATTTACAATCGCCCATCCCACAGAGGCTCCTGGCCTGCTCAGCCCCTGGATTTTCCAGTCGATGTGTCCCCATTTTCTGTTCCCTAGAGATGGCTGTATAGTATGTTTCCAAGGTTGTGTCTTCATGGGGAGATTCCAGTGATGAGGCTGTGATTTGTAAATTGGCCTCTGCTCTGGGGAAGTCCTACTCTATTGGCATGACCGTCATGTTGGGATCAACATTCTGAATGAAAAATACTCATATTGAAATCAATACATTCCAAGGTCGGGGTTAACTGTTAAAGAATCACACAGAGGCACTTTTTCCAATGCTATTGAAGCCCCTGCTGGGCTGCCTTCTGGTTATCTCCTAGAAGCTAGAAAAGTAACATTTTTCTCTCTGGCTTTCACTGAGGAGAGGATTCTTGGCCCTGGTGCTTTAGATTTGTATTATTTATTTATTTTTACCCCTTTTTCTCCCCAATTTCATGGTATCCAATTGTTTAGTAGTTACTGTCTTGTCTCATCGCTACAACTCCTGTACGGGCTCGGGAGAGACATGCGTCCTCTGAAACACAACCCAACCAAGCCGCACTGCTTCTTAACACAGCGCGCATCCAACCCGGAAGCCAGCCGCACCAATGTGTCGGAGGAAACACCGTACACCTGGCGACCTGGTCAGCGTGCACTGTGCCCGGCCCGCCACAGGAGTTGCTAGTGCGCGATAAGATAAGGATATCCCTACCGGCCAAGCCCTCCCTAACCTGGAGGACACTAGGCCAAGTCGCCCCACGGATCTCCTGGGAACAGCTGGCTGCGACAGAGCCTGGGCTCGAACCTAGGGTCTTTAGTGGTACAGCTAGCACTGCGATGCAGTGCCTTAGACCACTGCGCCACTCGGGAGGCCCTTGCTTTGGATTTTTTCCCCACTTCTACGGAAACCATACTATCTCATTCTTTTTTCTCTCTTTCTGTGTCTCTCCCCTCTCTCTTACTCTCTTTCCCCCTCTCTCTCTCTCTCTTTCTCTCTCTCTCTTTCTTTTCCGCTCTCTCTCCCAACATCCGGCTGATAGAAATAAGCACTGGCCCATAAAACCCGGGGAGCCGCCAGATACAATGGGCCAAATTACGGCAGAAGCAATGGTGATTTTTATTTGAATTATAATCTTTGACTCCCAACACATTTTCTTTCCACACGATTTCCATTCACAGGAAAAGATTACTGAGGGATTATTCAAGATAATTGGGAGTGTTCAATTACCAACTGACCCACCTCCCACCTCCTCCCACCTCCCCCCTCAACTTCTTCAACTAATATGACATCTGGAAATGCTCTCCCTACTACATGTGTAATACATTTTGGATGTGACACGTGTGCCCAAACAAAAACAACAATGTCTAGACAGGATCTTGAAACTGTCAGCTTAGTCCTGTTAAAGAAAGACTAAAACACTCATCCTTGACAATATGGGAGTAAATGTGTGTGTGTGTGTGTGTGTGTGGGTGTGTATGGACACAGGTGAGAGAGCTAAGCATTCCTCCTCTTCCTTAACCACCCCCTCTACTGCTGCTGCTGCTGATGTCATCCATCAGTGGTGTCTAAGACTCCAGAGATTCCCCTAGGACACAACAGAACAGAACATAGAGAACCGGCCAATCCCCAGACCCCTAGCCACAGACAGACACACAGGAGGGCCCGCCCACACACACTGACCTCCTAACAGTAGTGTCACCACCACAGCTCCCGAAACACAGGCAGTAGTTTGTTGTTCTGGGACATAACCATGGAGGAGGTGCTATGAGGTTCTGTGGTTGGATGAAGAAGGGAGGGTCAACAGGCCTGGTTCAAGTAGGAGGCGTTGTTCGAGGTTGAGAGACAGACAGAGAGAAAAAGAGAGAGGAAACGCAGCTTGGTGCACCGGATTCCAGCCGAGTGCTTACTTCTGTGCCGGTGGGCGGAATTCTGGAAAAGTTTGCAGGCAGCCACCTAGTGCGTCAGCAGCAGCCACCCCCACACATCCCCCCCCTTCTACCCCCCCTGCACTGCCCCCTTGGCAGCCGTTGCCATGTGGACATCAGAACCAGTTGCTGTGAAAAAAAAAGAGATTCCTGGTGTGGGGGTTGCCATGGAGACAGTTATCTGGGGCCCACTTGAAGATGATCACATGGGTGGAGCTGATGTTTTGGCCAATCTAGTGATGCGTTTAACCCCTGGACTGACTCACTGCTCACTTGGCTTTATGCAGTGTTCCTACTCACTAAGCTGCCCTACACCTTTATGTTGCTAACCAAGATTAGTATAACATAGCATTCGGCTACCCCTGCGCATCGACCTCTACATGTTAGCAACATTCTATACAGTACCAGTCAAGTTTGGACACACCTACTCATTCAAGGGGTCATCTTTATTTTTACTATTTTCTACATTGTAGAATAATAGTGAAAACATCAACACTATGAAATAACACATATGGAATCATGTAGTAACCAAAAAAGTGTTAAACAAATCAAAATATATTTTATATTTGAGATTCTTCAAAGTAGCCACCCGTTACCTTGATGACAGCTTTGCACACTCTTGGCTTTCTCTCAACCAGCTTCATGAGGGTAGTCACCTGAAATGCATTTCAATTAACAGGTGTGTCTTGTTAAAAGTTAATTTGTGGAATTTCTTTCCTTCTTAATGTGTTTGAGCCAATCAGTTGTGTTGTGACAAGGTAGGGGTGGTATACAGAAGATAGCCTTATTTGGTAAAAGATCAAGTCCATATTATGGCAAGAACAGCTCAAATAAGCAAAAAGAAACGATAGTCCATCGTTACTTTAAGACATGAAAGTCAGCCAATACGGAAAAGTTCAAGAACTTTTAAAGTTTCTTCAAGTGGAGTCACAAAAACCATCAAGCACTATGAAGAAACTTGCTCCCATGAGGACCGCCACAGGAAAGGAAGACCCAGAGTTACCTCTGCTGCAGAGGATACGTTTATTAGAGCTACCAGCCTCAGAAATTGCAGCCCAAATAAATGCTTCACAGAGTTCAAGTAACAGACACATGTCAACATCAAGCCTTCATGGTAGAATTGCTGCAAAGAGACCATTACTAAAGGACACCAATAAGAAGAAGAGACTTGCTTTGGCCAAGAAACACGAGCAATGGACATTAGACCGGTGGAAATCTGTCCTTTGGTCTGATGAGTCTAAATTTGAGCTTTTTGGTTCTAACCGCCGTGTCTTTGTGAGACACAGAGTCGGTGAACGGATTATCTCCGTATGTGTGGCTCCCACCGTGAAGCATGGAGGAGGATGGTGTGGGGGTGCTTTGCTGGTGACACTACCAGTGATTTATTTAGAATTCAAGGCACACTTAACCAGCATGGCTAACACAGCATTCTTCAGCAATACACCATCCCATCTGGTTTGCGCTTAGTGGAACTATCATTTGTTTTTCAACAGGATAATGACCCAACACACCTCCAGCCTGTGTAATGGCTATTTGACCAAGAAGGAGAGTGATGGACTGCTGCATCAGATGACCTGGCCTCCACAATCACTTGACCTCAACCCAATTGAGATGGTTTGGGATGAGTTGGACCGCAGAGTGAAGGAAGTCCAAATATTATTTGATCGTTTACAACTTACAATAACATATACAGTTTTGTCTTTCTTCTCCTGCACTTTGGACTACATCACGCTTGTGACTCTACAGATGTGTTGGATGCTACCACACATTAATGTGGATGCTACCATGGTTACGGATAATCCTGAATGAATCATGAATAATGATGACTGAGAAAGTTCTAGACTCACAAATATCATACCCCTCCAAAAATACTAACCTCCCCTGTTACTGTAATGGTGAGAGGTTAACATGTCGTGGGGGTATGATATTTGTGCGTCTGTAACTATCTCACTCATCACTATTCACGATTCATTCAGGATTATCCGTAACCATGGTAGCATCCACATTAATGTAGAAGTGTTTAGACACATATTCTATGCTTATTTACAATAAAAGTGACTCCAAAATGACACAATACATTATTTACCATTCATTTCTATTGGGTACAAAATAATCTGAAACTCAACCAAAACAAACAGCAAATGCATCCAACTAATTTGTAGAGACAAAGCTTGATGTAGTCATTGCGTGCTATGACTATTGGACCAAATACTAAACTTTTGACAACTTTAATACACATGTAAGTTAATTTGTCCCATTACTTTTAATCCCCTAAAATGGTGGGACTATGTAGAAAAAGTGGTGTAATTTCTAAACGGTTCACCCATTATGGATAAAAATACCTTCAGATTAAAAATGACAGTCTGCACTTGAACCTTACAGTCAATGTATCATTTCAAGTCCAAAGTGCTGGAGTACAGAGCCAAAACAACAACAAAACATGTCACTGTCCCAATACTTTTGGAGCTCACTGTAGTATTATTTAGCAGCAAACATACAAAACAGCTACTAAGGACATGACTAGAGCTCAGCAATCAGCTGAACACAATGAATCTCCCTTGTCCTGGTATCATTAGATTTGATTAGGATCTCTTTAAGCCCAAGGGCTAGTCTTTCAAAAGTCCTTAAAGTGTACCATATGGATATGTACCCTATGGATATGTACACGATGGATATGTACCCTATGGATATGTACCATATGGATGTGTACCCTATGGATATGTACACTATGGATATGTACCATATGGATATGTACCATATGGATGTGTACCCTATGGATATGTACACTATGGATATGTACCATATGGATATGTACCATATGGATATGTACCCTATGGATCTGTGCCCTGTGGATATGTACCCTATGGATGTGTACCCTATGGATGTGTACCCTATGACTGTGTACCCCATGGATATGTACCCTATGGATATGTACCCTATGGATGTGTACCCTGTGGATGTGTACCCTATGACTGTGTACCCTATGGATGTGTACCCTGTGGATGTGTACTCTATGGATGTGTACCCTATATATATGTACCCTGTGAATGTGTGTTCTATGTATATGTACCATGTGGACATGTACCATGTGGATATGTACCCTGATGATATTTACCCTATTGATGTGTGTCCTGTGGATATGTACCCTATGGATGTGTACCCTATGGATATGCACCCTATGGATATGTACCCTATGGATGTGTACCCTATGGATGTGTACCCCATGGATGTGTACCCTGTGGATGTGTACCCTATGGCTGTTTACCCTATGGATATGTATCCTATGGCTGTGTACCCTATGAATGTGTACCCTATGGATATGTACCCTATGGCTGTGTACCCTATGAATGTGTACCCTGTGGATATGTACCCTATGGATGTGTACCCTATGGATATGTACCCTATGGATGTGTACCCTATGGCTATGTACCCTATGGATGTGTACCCTATGGATGTGTACCCTATGGATGACTGGGTAAGGTGGTTAGGCGTGGTAGGCACGCTTACGTCCCCTCCTTACTGAGGGGTAGGCAGCCTCAGCACCCAGCAGCAAGGACAACAGGCCTAATCACCTTATTCATCCTTATAATCACACTATTCATCTTCATAATGACCCTGCTAAGGTTGGAGCCTAGTGCAGCATCACACAGACACTCACATACGTGCACATACACTAATTCACACACACACACACACACACACACACACACACACACACACACACACACACACACACACACACACACACACACACACACACACACACACACACACACACACACACACAGGAAAGGGAGAGGCATGGGGATGATAATGATTGTGTTGGATAAAGCATACTGTAAATACATATTTGACTGTTGTCGCTGCTAATCCGCAATGGAATTACAAGCCATTATGCTGTGGATAAGCTATAGCTCTCTCTACTGTGCTAATACTGCTTGATGTTTGATGGATTGATCAGACAGATTTGACAATCCTGGCAGACTTCTCTTTGCAAAACATCTACATATCATCCTCTTTGAAGAATGCTGACTATACATTTAGGCAGATCTTTTCCTACAGACTCTTTCAGAATCTGTGATTCCTGCCCTTAGCTGTGGGATGGGAAGTGTTTCTGATGTACAGACACACTAGTTATACACTATCTGTACAGTAGAATATGGAGGAATGTGTAGGGACTTGAGGAGGGGTTGTGTCTCAGTGTTTACTTGTGTGATGATGTGTTGATGTAGGAGGGTACAAGGGGGATACAAGGGGGATACAGAGGGATACGGGGGGATACAGGGGGATATAGTGGGTATACAGGGGGATACAAGGTGGGATACAGGGGTACATATGGGTGTATATTGGGGGGATACAGGGGTATATAAGGCAGATACAGGGGTATATAGGGGTGTATATAGGGAGGATACAGGGGTATATAGAGCAGATACAGGGGTATATAGGGGTATATAGGGGTATATAGGGGGATACAGGGGTACATAGGGGGATACAGGGGGATATAGGGGTATATAGGGGGGATACATGGGTATATAGGGGTATATAGGGCGGATACAGGGGTATATAGGGGGGATATAGGGGTATATAGGGCGGATACATGGGTATATAGGGGTATATAGGGGGGATACAGAGGTATATAGGGGAGATACAGGGGTATATAGCGGTATATAGGGGGATACAGAGGTATATAGGGGGGATACAGAGGTATATAGGGTGGATACAGGGGTATATATAGGGGTATATAGGGGGGATATGGGGTATATAGGGGGGATACAGGGGGATATAGAGGGGATATAGGGGGGATACAGAGGGATACAGGGGGGGGATACAGAGGGATATAGTGGGGATACAGGGGGATACAAGGGGGACACAGGGGGATATAGAGGGGATATAGGGGGGATACAGGGGTATATACGGGGGATACAGGGGGATACAAGGGGGATGGAGAGGGATATAGTGGGTATACAGGGGGATACAAGGTGGGATACAGGGGTATATAGGGGTGTATATAGGGGGATACAGGGGTATATAGAGCAGATACAGGGGTATATAGGGGTATATAGGGGGGATACAGGGGAACATAGGGGGGATACAGGGGGATATAGGGGTATATAGGGAGGATACAGGGGTATATAGGGGGGATACAGGGATACATAGAGGGGATACAGGGGGATATAGGGGTATATAGGGCGGATATATGGGTATATAGGGGTATATAGGGCGGATACAGGGGTATATAGGGTGGATACAGGAGTATATAGGGGTATATAGGGGGGATAGGGGGTATATAGGGGGGATACAGGGGTATATAGGGGGGATACAGGGGTATATAGGGGTTTATAGCGGGGATACAGGGGTATATAGGGGTATATAGGGGGGATACAGGGGTATATAGGGGTATATAAGAGGGATACAGGGGTATATAGCGGTATATAGGGGGATACACGGGTATATAGGGGGGATACAGGGGTATTTATGGGTGTATATAGGGGGGATACAGGGGTATATAGGGGTATATAGGGGGGATACAGGTGTATATAGGGGTGTATATAGGGGGATACAGGGGTATATAGGGGTGATACAGGTGTATATAGGGGTATATGGGGGGATACAGGTGTATGTAGGGTGGATACAGGGGTATATAGGGTGGATACAGGGGTATATATGGGGGATACAGGTGTATATAGGGGAATACAGGTGTATCCCTATATGCCCTATACACACACACCCTATAGCATATGCCCTATACACACACACACACACACACACTAGAGCATATGTACCATACACACACACCCTATAGCATATGTACCATACACACACACACACACACACTAGAGCATATGTACCATACACACACCATATAGCATATGTACCATACACACCGACACTATAGCATATATACCATACACACACACACACTATAGCATATGTACCATACACACACACACACACTAGAGCATATGCCCTATACACACACGTACACATGGATTCTGTCCTGTATATATGTGGTAGTGGTGGAGTAGGGGCCTGAGGGCACACAGTCTGAATGTACAGTCGTGGCCCAAAGTTTTGAGAATGACACAAATATTAATTTCCACAAAGTTTGCTGCCTCAGTGTCTTTAGATATTTTTGTCAGATGTTACTATGGAATACTGAAGTATAATTACAAGCATTTCATAAGTGTCAAAGGCTTTCATTGACAATTACATGAAGTTGATGCAAAGAGTCAATATTTGCAGTGTTGAGAGAAGGGAGAGAGGGAGAGAGGGGAGAGAAGGAGAGGGAGAGAGGGGGAGAGAGGAAGAGAGAGGGAGAGAGGGAGAGAGGGGAGAGGGGAGAGAAGGAGAGGGAGAGAGAGGGAGAGAGAAGGAGAGAGAGAGGAGAGGGAGAGAGGAAGAGAGAGGGAGAGAGGGAGAGAGGGGAGAGAAGGAGAGGGAGAGAGGGGGAGAGAGAGGAGAGAGAGAGGGAGAGAGGGAGACAGAGGGAGAGAGGGAGAGAGAGGGGAGAGAGGGAGAGAGGGGAGAGAGGGGAGAGAAGGAGAGGGAGAGAGGGAGAGAGAGGGAGAGAGAAGGAGAGGGAGAGGAAGAGGGAGGGAGAGAGGGAGAGAGGGGAGAGAAGGAGAGGGAGAGAGGGAGAGAGAGGGAGAGAGAAGGAGAGGGAGAGAGGAAGAGAGAGGGAGAGAGGGAGAGAGGGGAGAGAAGGAGAGGGAGAGAGGGGGAGAGAGGAAGAGAGAGGGAGAGAGGGGAGAGAGGGGAGAGAAGGGAAAGAGTGGAGTGACGGATTCCTCCTGACTGCCCATAGGACTCCATGATGACTGAGCCCAGCTGAGAATCTTGACACTTTTGGGGGAAGTGAGGTCATGAAGGGGCATGATGGGAGCTGAGAAAGAGAGTCAGTAATGAGATTTCGCAGATCCAGGAACAGTGAGTCAGTGAGTAATGGGTGTCTAAGTGGGGTGCGTCACTGCCTTCTGGTCAGACAAAGTCATAGCCAGAGACGTCCCTTTCTCAGAAGAAGAGTAGCAAAGTCTATGGCTGTCTGGAGTGGTTCTCAATCAGAGGCAGGTGTTTATCGTTGTCTCTGATTGGGAACCATATTTAGGCAGCCATATTCTTTGAGTGTTTCGTGGGTGATTGTTCCTGTCTCTGTGTTTGTTTGTTCACCAGATAGGCTGTTTAGGTTTTCTCACGTTTGTTGTTTTTTGTTAGTTTATTAATGTATAGTTTTGTTCATTAAAAAACATGAATAACCACCACGCTGCATTTTGGTCCGACTCTACTTCACCTAAAGAAAACCGTAACACCTATGCCAATCACAACCATCTCATTATCTCCACATGAGAGTCTTGTGTCTATTTTTTATCCATGTGCAATGTCAAATGTGTTCCCAAAGGTGTTCGATGGGGTTGAGGTCAGGGCTCTGTGCAGGCCAGTCAAGTTCTTCCACACCGATCTCAACAAACCATTTCTGTATGGACCTCGCTTTGTGCATGGGGCCAATGTCATGCTGAAACAGGAAAGCACCTTCCCCAAACTGTTGCCACGATGTTGGAGGCACATAATCATCTAGAATGTATGCCATAGTGTTAAGATTTCCCTTCATTGGAACTAAGGGGCCTAGCACGAACCATGAAAAACAGCCCCAGACCATTATTCCTACTCCACCAAACTTTAAAGTTGGCATTATGCATTGGGGCAGGTACTGTCTCCCTGGCATCCGTGGAACCCAGGTTTGTCTGTCTGACTGCCAGTTGGTGAAGCGTGATTCATCACTCCAGAGAACGTGTTTCCACTGCTCCAGAGTCCAATGGCGGTGAGCTTTACACCACTCAAGCTGACGCTTGGCATTGCACATGGTGATTTTAGGCTTGTGTGCGGCTGCTTGGCCATGGAAACCCATTTCATGAAGCTCCTGGCGAACAGTTATTGTGCTAACGTTGCTTCCAGAGGCAGTTTGGAACTTTAAAAAAAAAAAAATATTTCACCTTTATTTAACCAGGTAGGCTAGTTGAGAACAAGTTCTCATTTGCAACTGCGACCTGGCCAAGATAAAGCATAGCAGTGTGAACAGACAACACAGAGTTACACATGGAGTAAACAATTAACAAGTCAGTAACACAGTAGAAAAAAAAGGGGAGTCTATATACATTGTGTGCAAAAGGCATGAGGAGGTAGGCGAATAATTACAATTTTGCAGATTAACAACACTGGAGTGATAAATGATCAGATGGTCATGTACAGGTAGAGATATTGGTGTGCAAAAGAGCAGAAAAGTAAATAAATAAAAACAGTATGGGGATGAGGTAGGTAAAAATGGGTGGGCTGTTTACCGATAGACTATGTACAGCTGCACGCTCGGTTAGCTGCTCAGATAGCAGATGTTTGAAGTTGGTGAGGGAGATAAAAGTCTCCAACTTCAGCGATTTTTGGTAGTGAGTGTTGCAACCGAGGACAGGCAATTTTTACACACTACGCGCTTCAGTACTCGGCAGTCCCATTCTGTGAGCTTGTGTGGCCTACCACTTCACGGCGGAGCCGTTATTGCTCCTAGACGTTTCCACTTCACAATAACAGCACTTACAGTTGACCGGGGCAGCTCTAGTGGGGCAGACATTTTACAAACTGACCTGTTGGAAATGTGGCATCCTATGACAGTGCCACGTTGAAAGTCACTAAGCTCTTCAGTAAGGCCGTTCTACTGCCAATGTTTGTCTGTGGAGATTGCATGGCTGTGTGCTCGATTTTACACACCTGTCAGGAAGAGTTGCGGCTGAAATAGCCGAATCCACTAATTTGAAGGGTTGTCCACATACTTTTGTATATATAGTGTACTATATGAGCCAGTATGCATATTAGACTAAATAGGATGGAGCTCTACTGTTCTATTTGCCTCTGAGTCAAATGTGCAGACAAAATAGGGCATGTCATATCAACCCGGTTTTTATATGTGGTTTTATCTAGCTTGTTTTAAGCAGACTCCTTGATCATAGTCTTCTGTAGACAGACACATTCTAAATCCAACAACTACTTGTATCCCAGTTAGGATGGAAACTTTTTTAGGTCGCCCCCGATTCATTTCTCACCTTCAACACAAGAGTACAGAGTTGGGAGGGAACTGTAGAGAGAGAGACAGAAAGGGGATTCCAGGACTGGGAGGAGAGGAAGAGGAGCACACAGTCAACAGGGACTGTAGGGTGTTCTAAAAACAGCTGGTGAGGGAGAGGAGAGATAGAGGCGAGAGAGAGGAGGAGTGAGGGGTCTCTGTCTCTCTGTCTCTGTTTCTGTCCCTTTCTCTGTCTCTGTCCCTTGTCTCTGTCCCTGTCTATTTCCCTGTCCCTCTGTCTCTGTCCCTGTCTGTCTCTGTCCCTGTCTCTGTCTATTTTCCTGTCTCTGTATCTGTCCCTGTCTCTGTCTGTCTCTGTCTCTTTGTGTCTTTGTCTCAGTCCATGTCTCTTTGTCTTTGTTTCTGTCTCTGTCGCTGTCTCAGTCCCTGTCCCTGGCCCTGTCCCTGACCCTGGCCCTGGCCCTGTCCCTGGCCCTGTCTCAGTCCCTGTCCCTGTCTCAGTCCCTGTCCCTGGCCCTGTCTCAGTCCCTGTCCCTGTCTCAGTCCCTGTCCCTGTCCCTGTCCCTGTCCCTGTCCCTGTCTCAGTCCCTGTCCCTGGCCCTGTCTCAGTCCCTGTCCCTAACCCTGTCTCAGTCCCTGTCCCTGTCCCTGGCCCTGGCCCTGTCCCTCGCCCTGTCTCGCCCTCTGGAGCTGTTTTTCATGGTTTGGGCTAGGCACCTTAGTTCCAGTGAAAGGTAGTCAACGCTACAGCATACAATGACATTCTAGATGGTTCTGTGCTTCCAACTTTGTGGCAACAGTTTGGGGCCTTTTCCTGTTTCAGCATGACAATGCCCTTATCCCTGTCTCTGTCTCTGTCTCTGTCCATGTATCTGTCTCTGTCTCTGTCTCTGTCCCTGTATCTGTATCTGTATCTGTATCTGTCTCTGTCTCTGTCTCTGTCCCTGTATCTGTATCTGTATCTGTCTCTGTATCTGTCTCTGTCTCTGTATCTGTATCTGTCTCTGTCTCTGTCTCTGTCCCTGTATCTGTCTGTCTCTGTATCTGTATCTGTCCCTGTCTCTGTCTGTCTCTGTCTCTGTCTCTGTCTCTGTCTCTGTCCCTGTATCTGTATCTGTCTCTGTCTCTGTCCCTGTCTGTCCCTGTATCTGTCTCTGTCTCTGTCTCTGTCTCTGTCTCTGTCTCTGTCCCTGTATCTGTACCTGTCTCTGTCCCTGTATCTGTATCTGTCTCTGTCTCTGTCTCTGTCTCTGTCCTGTGTATCTGTATCTGTCTCTGTCCCTGTATCTGTCCCTGTATCTGTCTCTGTCTCTGTCTCTGTCTCTGTATCTGTATCTGTATATCTGTCTCTGTCTCTGTCTCTGTCCCTGTATCTGTCTCTGTATCTGATCTGTCTCTGTCTCTGTCTCTGTCTCTGTCTCTCTGACTCTGTCTCTGTCTCTGTCCCTGTATCTGTATCTGTATCTGTATCTGTATCTGTATCTGTCTCTGTCCCTGTATCTGTCTCTGTCTCTGTCTCTGTCCCTGTATCTGTCCTGTCTCTGTCTCTGTCCCTGTCTCTGTCTCTGTCTCTGTCTCTGTCCCTGTATCTGTCCCTGTCCCTGTATCTGTATCTGTCTCTGTCTCTGTCTCTGTCTCTGTCCCTGTCTCTGTCTCTGTATCTGTCTCTGTCTCTGTCCCTGTATCTGTATCTGTATCTGTCCCTGTCCCTGTCTCTGTCTCTGTCTCTGTCTCTGTCCCTGTATCTGTCTCTGTCTCTGTCCCTGTCTCTGTCTCTGTCTCTGTCCCTGTATCTGTCCCTGTCCCTGTCTCTGTATCTGTCTCTGTCTCTGTATCTGTCTCTGTCTATGTCTCTGTCCCTGTCTCTGTCTCTGTCTCTGTCTCTGTCTCTGTCTCTGTCTCTGTCCCTGTATCGGTCTCTGTCTCTGTCTCTGTCTCTGTTTCTGTATCTGTCTCTGTCTCTGTCTCTGTCTCTGTCTCTGTCCCTGTCTCTGTCTCTGTCTCTGTATCTGTCTCTGTCTATGTCTCTGTCCCTGTCTCTGTCTCTGTCTCTGTCTCTGTCTCTGTCTCTGTCTCTGTCCCTGTATCTGTCTGTCTCTGTCTCTGTCTCTGTTTCTGTATCTGTCTCTGTCTCTGTCTCTGTCTCTGTCTCTGTCTCTGTCCCTGTATCGTATCTGTCTCTGTCTCTGTCTCTGTCTCTGTTTCTGTATCTGTCTCTGTCTCTGTCTCTGTCTCTGTCTCTGTCTCTGTCTCTGTCACTGTATCTGTCTCTGTCTCTGTCTCTGTCTCTGTATCTGTCTCTGTCTCTGTCTCTGTCTCTGTCTCTGTCTCTGTCCCTGTATCTGTCTCTGTCTCTGTCTCTGTCTCTGTCTCTGTTTCTGTCTCTGTATCTGTATCTGTCTCTGTCTCTGTCTCTGTCTCTGTATCTGTCTGTCCCTGTCTCTGTCTCTGTCTCTGTTTCTGTATCTGTATCTGTCTCTGTCCCTGTATCTGTATCTGTTTCTGTTTCTGTATCTGTATCTGTATCTGTCTCTGTCTCTGTCTCTGTATCTGTCTCTGTTTCTGTATCTGTATCTGTCTCTGTCTCTGTCTCTGTCTCTGTCTCTGTCTCTGTCTCTGTCTCTGTTTCTGTATCTGTCTCTGTCTCTGTTTCTGTCTCTGTATCTGTCTCTGTCTCTGTCTCTGTTTCTGTCTCTGTCTCTGTTTCTGTTTCTGTTTCTGTCTCTGTCTCTGTCTCTGTCTCTGTCTCGGTCCCTGGCCCTGGCCCTGTCTGTCTCTATCTCTATCTCTGTCTCAGTCCCTTTCTCTTTGTCTTTGCCTCTGTCTCTGTTCCTATCCCTGTATCTGTACCTGTCTCTGTCCCTGTCTTTCTCTGTATCTGTCTCTGTCCCTGTCTGTCTCTTTCTCTGTCCTTGGCCCTGTCTGTCTCTGTCCCTATCCCTGTCCCTGCTGTATCTGTGTCAACAGGCAGGAGATGGAGCTCTGAGCCTGGGCTGGGCTCTGCCGTTAGGCCCTCCTCCCTGCTCCGCCACAGGACCTAAACACTCCCCTCTGCATGAGTAGGCTGAAGCTTGGAGCATGGAGCCAAGCTCAACCATACCCACACAGACTAATCCCTGAGTTAATGGCCTGGAAGTGACTTGGGCACCAGTGATACATTCAGCTCCCTCATCTGATACACAGAATGCAAATTATTACACCTACATGCACACAGGGCCTACATCAGGGATGGACAACTTTGATGGGATGGGGGCCACAAAAAATGGGGCCGCAGTGACTGGCGGTTCTGCGTAACCACATCCATACCCACATATGCAGTCAGAGCCTTTTTGGGGCCTTAAGCGAAAATGTGTTGCATAAGACCAAGTAATATGTTTTAATAAAAGTTTACATCTGGTCCCTATTGAGCATAGTCTGTGACCTCAGATACACACAGCATCGTGGTTAGAGCACGCACACACACACACACACACACACACACACACACACACACACACACACACACACACACACACACACACACACACACACACACACACACACACACACACACACACACACACACACACACACACACACACACACACACACACACACACACACACAGAGGGCATCTCTGGGGCTGTGATGTCATCTGGCTATAGCCAGTTATTTGTTAAGCCAACAGGTGAGTGGCTGTACTGCTCTCATTAGAAGGCTAAGACCTGGCCAAGTCCCTAGCAGGGCTAATTGATTAGCATTATACAGTAGCAGTGCTGCTTTCCCCATTGGACAACCGCTTTATCCCGCGTGATGCCTCTATCCAGCATGGATGTCATATTGTGTAAACACACAATTAAGTGTACACACACATTAAAGTAACACGTGCATGTACGCACGGACGCATGCACACACAACACACACACACACACGTCTACACACACATTTACTCACAACACTGTTCATTTTTTTCAATCAGTTAGGCCCATTTTTCAGGTGTAAGTGGTATATTTTCAAAACTCTAAGTACAAAACTCTAAAATAAACACATGTAATGGCCCTATTTTATGTTCAGAATCTTGTGCTTTCATTGGGGTTTCACACATCTTTCACCCCTGAGTCATCCATGTAAAATCTAAGTTTTCTGTGAAATACCATGAGAACATTAAGTTTAGTCACCAATACATGTAACACATAGAGTGACTCTTTCCACTTTGTCCTATTCAAGCACACTGGCTGATGGAGAATGATGATGTAGTAGTTACAGCCACATCCATATATGATTTAGTTTTATCTTCCAAATCAAATCAAATCAAAAATCAAATCAAATGTATTTATATAGCCCTTCTTACATCAGCTGATATCTTCCAACATAAATTGATTTCAAATTGACACATTTCTGAGGTAAAAATATAAAAATGCACAGTGTTCAGCAGGTATCAAACTATATGCATTATATATACAAAAGTATGTGGACACACCTTCAAATGAATGGATTCTGCTATCGAGCACACAGCCATGTAATCTCCGTAGACAAACATTGGCAGTAGAACGGCCTTACTGAAGAGCTCAGTGATTTTCAACATGGCACCGTCATAGGACGCCACATTTCCATCAAGTCAGTTCGTCAAATTCCTGCCCTGCCAGAGCTGTCAACTGCATGCGTTGTTATCGTGAAGTGGAAAAGTCTCGGAGCAACAATGGCTCAGCCGCGAAATGGTAGGCCACACAAGCTCACAGAACAGGACTGCCGAGTGCTAAAAATCGTCTATCCTCGGTTGCAACACTCACTACCGAGTTCCAAACTGCCTCTGGAAGCAACGTCAGCACAAGAACTGTTCGTCGGGAGCTTCATGAAATGGGTTTCCATGGCCAAGCAGTGGTCTGGGGCTGTTTTTCATGGTTTGTGCTAGGCCGCTTAGTTCCAGTGAATGGTAGTCTTAACGCTACAGCATACAATGACATTCTAGACGATTCTGTGCTTCCAACATTGTGGCAACAGTTTGGGGAAGGTGCTTTCCTGTTTCAGCATGACAATGGCCCAGTGCACAAAGCGATGTCCATACAGAAATGGTTTGCCGAGATCAGTGTGGAAGAACCTGACTGTCCTGTACAAAGCGCTGACCTCAACCCCATCGAACATCTTTGGGATGAATTGGAAAGCCGATTGCGAGCCAGGCGTAGTCGCCCAACATTAGTGCCCGACCTCACTAATGCTCTTGTGGCTGAATGGTCCCTGCAGCAATGCTCCAACATCTAGTGGAAAGCCTTCCCAGAAGAGTGGAGAATGTTATAGCAGCAAAGGGGGGACCAACTACATACTAAGGCCCATGATTTTGGAATGAGATGTTCGACGAGCAGGTGTCCACATACTTTTGGACATGTAGTGTAAATAAACTGGACAGCACATCGTTGGCGCTCAGTAGTTATCTGTTTGGAGCAGTGTGATGTGATATTTAATTTTATTGTTAAGAAATGACAAGAAAATCATATCAAAAGTCAAGTGAAAAGCAGACACCTAGATTGAATATGTATCCAAATTGATCGAGTGATTTGTGAGTTTTTGTTCTACTCAGTCATGAGCCACGTTAATGATCTGTTTAGATTTGTGTGCTTAGAGTTGTGAAAAACATAGATTTGTGTGCCATGTTGATAGATTTGTGTGCTTGTGTGAAACATGAGCCATGTTGATGATCTGTGATTTCTGTGCGTAGAGTTGTGAAACATGAGCCACGTTGATGATCTGTTTAGATTTCTGTGCTTAGAGTTGTGAAACATGAGCCACGCTGATGATCTGTTTATATTTGTGTGCTTAGAGTTGTGAAACATGAGCCACGCTGATGATCTGTTTAGATTTGTGTGCTTAGAGTCGTGAAACATGAGCCACGTTGATGATCTGTTTAGATTTGTGTGCTTAGAGTTGTGAAACATGAGCCACGCTGATGATCTGTTTGTGCTTAGAGTCGTGAAACATGAGCCACGTTGATGATCTGTTTAGATTTCTATGCTTAGAGTCGTGAAACATGAGCCACGCTGATGATCTGTTTAGATTTCTGTGCTTAGAGTTGTGAAAATGTAGCACATACAAAGTGATAAAAAGCCTGTAATGTATTTGACTTTTTTCTGCAAGACGCACATTAACCAAGGTGTTCACAGCCCAGTCATGTTAACACACAAAGGCAATTTCATTTAATAAACAGCTGGTAACAGAACCCAATCTACAAGGCAGATTGTTCGCTGTGCTACAGAGGTGATAAAGCTGTGGCCGAGGCTCATATACTCTCATGAAAACCTAAGCGATTTGACCCCTCTGCCACCCTTTGCTATGATTTACATTATCGCTGTGGAAGTGAGCTCATGCTATCGGTGTAAAATCTGCACAGTGAGCACAGCGAGGCAGTGGCTGAGCATCATCAATTCACCCTTAAAACAGCTGGCCATTGATCTTAGGACGTGCCGTACTTTTATCTAAATCAATTGGATTTCCCAACCAACATTAATAAGAGTGTGAACACTTCAGGATAGATCTGGGCGGGGGGGTTACTTTTACTAGAGACTATAAAAGATCACAAATCAAAGGCGGTCGATGCAGCTGTTTCACTAGATTATAAAGATGACTGTATGAGCACTGACCCACAGAGAGAGAAAGCGAAAGAGAGAGAGAGGGAGACTGATAGAGAGCTGGGGGCATGTGAAGATGGGAGAAGTATGGAAGGGATGGGTTAAAGAAAGAGAGAGAGAGAGGAAGACTGATAGAGAGCTGGGGGCATGTGAAGATGGGAGAAGTATGGAAGGGATGGGTTAAAGAAAGAGAGAGAGAGAGAGAGACTGATAGAGAGCTGGGGGCATGTGAAGATGGGAGAAGTATGGAAGGGATGGGTTAAAGAAAGAGAGAGAGAGAGGGAGACTGATAGAGAGCTGGGGGCATGTGAAGATGGGAGAAGTATGGAAGGGATGGGTTAAAGAAAGAGAGAGAGAGAGGGAGACTGATAGAGAGCTGGGGGCATGTGAAGATGGGAGAAGTATGGAAGGGATGGGTTAAAGAAAGAGAGAGAGAGAGAGAGACTGATAGAGAGCTGGGGGCATGTGAAGATGGGAGAAGTATGGAAGGGATGGGTTAAAGAAAGAGAGAGAGAGAGGGAGACTGATAGAGAGCTGGGGGCATGTGAAGATGGGAGAAGTATGGAAGGGATGGGTTAAAGAAAGAGAGAGAGAGAGGGAGACTGATAGAGAGCTGGGGGCATGTGAAGATGGGAGAAGTATGGAAGGGATGGGTTAAAGAAAGAGAGAGAGAGAGGGAGACTGATAGAGAGCTGGGGGCATGTGAAGATGGGAGAAGTATGGAAGGGATGGGTTAAAGAAAGAGAGAGAGAGAGGGAGACTGATAGAGAGCTGGGGGCATGTGAAGATGGGAGAAGTATGGAAGGGATGGGTTAAAGAAAGAGAGAGAGAGAGGGAGACTGATAGAGAGCTGGGGGCATGTGAAGATGGGAGAAGTATGGAAGGGATGGGTTAAAGAAAGAGAGAGAGAGAGGGAGACTGATAGAGAGCTGGGGGCATGTGAAGATGGGAGAAGTATGGAAGGGACGGTTTAAAGAAAGAGAGGGAGGATTAGAGAGAGAGAGAGGGAGGATTAGAGAGAGAGAGAGGGAGAGAGAGAGAGAGGGAGAGAGTGAAAGCGAGAGGGAGAGAGGGAGGGAGAGAGAAAGAGAGAGAGAAAGGGAGGGAGGGAGACAGAGTGAGAGAGAGAGAGAGAGAGAGAGAGAGAGGGAGGAAAGAAGGAAGAGAAGGAGGAAGAGAGAGTAGGAGAGAGAGAGAGAGAGAGAGAGAGAGGGGAAGAGAGAGAGAGATGGGGAGAAACAAGGGGAGAGAGGGAAACGCAAAAATAGAGCGAGAGGGGGGTGAAAGAGAGAGAGAGAAAGGAGGGGAGAATTGAAAGAGATTGAGAGTGAAAAAGAGTGAGACAGCCAGAAAGCAGGAAGTCAACCATTCCTTTGACGTTTGATGTGGTTGATACCTTTCCAATGACTCCATTCCAGACATTATTATGAGCCGTCCTCCCCTCAGCAGCCTCCACTGGTGTGTCATCATGGGAGACTTCCTGCCCCCTGAATCCCCCTGATTACTGAACTGATGATGACATCACTACGATCACACTGCCTGCCACCACTATGTGAGTGGGACAAACACAGATTGATGTCAGACTGTGGTATGCCAACTAAGTCGTCCTCAATGTGGACTTGGGCTATGTGAATGTTTATTTCTCCTCTGTGTGCTCCTGTGCAATTGCATAGGATGTGTGTGTGTGTGTGTGTGTGTGTGTGTGTGTGTGTGTGTCCATGAGCATCTCCATTGACTCAGTGCAGGAGAAGAACACAGCAGTAGAGTGAGTCACTGCGCTGGGACTCCTGGGTTCAGTACACTCTCCTGCTTCACACATTTCAGCACTGCTGTCAGGGATGGATGCTACCCAAATACACACACACACACACACACACACACACACACACACACACACACACACACACACACACACACACACACACACACACACACACACACACACACACACACACACACACACACACACACACACACACACAGTACCTAACTCAACCTATACACCTACAAAATGATAAAATAACAAACTATTACCACCATTCACACACAAATACTCTCCCATCCAACTGCAAGGTGCTGATAGACAGGGTTGAGAACCGAGATCTTGCTCCAGACTCAACTCTCCAGAGCCTACTTGTCTTGTCTGCCAGTATACTCTAGGAAGCCTCCATTCTCCCACTTGCCTCGTCTCCTCAGTTAGGCTTCTGCCAGCAACAGCACCAGTGACATATCCGGTTATCCCCACGCTGCACACAGAGCCAAGCCTGGCCAAGCCAAGCCACGCCATTCAGCTGACGGAGCTATTGGTGCAGAACACAGTGTTGATTTGTTGTAGCTGTTGATGCTGTTACTGTAGACCTCTTTAGGTTGGTTGCCAGAAAGATCATTGGGTGACACTGGGACCCACACAGCTGAGAAAGCACTTCACTTCATGCGCTGATTCATAGGGGTTAAATGTGGAAGACACATTCTGGTTGAATGCATTCAGTTGCTGAACTGACTAGGTATCCCCTTTCCCTTTCCCTATGTAGGCCAATATACTGTGTTGTAAAACAGGGCTGAGCTCACATTTAGAGTGACTGGCTTTAGAAAGGATGGCGTATGCCATGTTATTTCACTGGGAGTGATGACAACAGTAATACAGTATACTGTATTGTAAACCAGGGCTGAGCTCACATGTAGAGTGACTGGCTTTAGAAAGGATGGCGTATGCCATGTTATTTCACTGGGAGTGATGACAACAGTAATACAGTGTAATACAGTACATTTGTAATACGATGAATTTTGCAGGAATCAGGAATCTATTCCTAAAACATATCATTTCTGTATAGCAGAACCATCGGCCAATATTTGCTTCAGCACGTTTAATATGAAATGAGAAAATGTATCACAAAAGTAACATTCTAGACCGAGTAGGCAGTGAATCCTTCATGTCCGTGAGGGGTGGTGTTTGGTATTCTCTCCTTCACTAATAAGTCATCATCAATTACATCGTATTGAAGAGATCTCATAAAGACATGGATGGCTGCCAACAGCTTGAGAGGGTGAAAGAAAACTGTTAACTGTGTATAATAAAGGCCTGTATGCCATACCTTCAACATGAGCAATTACTCCCTATCCATCACGCATGCATTACATACAAACACACACAAACAGTCATGTATGCAAGCACGTATGCTACCCGTGCGAGGAGGCCACATTCAGAATAGCACAAAGCTAAATGAATCACTGTTGAGACCTGTTGTCTTCTATATATCACTCATATGTCTCTCATAAATCATATCTCATATATATATACCTCCATCCACATACTGTATGTATATGACTCAAATAGATACATGTTACAAGCATGAGGCATTATAAACATATACATCTGTTGGTCTTCTTCACTCGCCTTCTCTCTCCCACTCTTTCTGTCTCTCTTTCCTGCTTTCTCCTCTTTCTGTCTCTCTTTCCTGCTTTCTCCTCTTTCTGCACAGATATGATATGAATCTTTCCCTCTTTTTAATCTTAAATCCCCTTCCCCCTCTCTCAAATGGCCTCTCTACCTCCCCATTCCTCTCCCCTTCCCCTCTTTCACCAACCTCTCAGAAGTGTCTGGTAAAAGATCACTCCCACCAACACAGTGAGAGAGAAGCGAAGCATTTCCCCAGGCGAAATAAGTACTTGTGGTTTTGAGTGGAGTGAGAACTGGCAGATGGGGAACACGCTCCTGTTTTGGACGCCGGCTTCAGGTCTAGCTGGGGAAATTTCATGCAGATTTCTCAAGGGTTATGTCTTGAGAGGTGTTCTCTGTACGTGAGACCCCCTGTCACATCTACACACTGTGGTGGTGGAGACAGTACCACCGTTTCAAGCACCAACCCCAGGTCACTAGGCTACGTGCACCCCAGGTCACTAGGCTACGTGCACCCCAGGTCACTAGGCTATGTGCACCCCAGGTCACTAGGCTATGTGCACCCCAGGTCACTAGGCTATGTGCACCCCAGGTCACTAGGCTACGTGCACCCCAGGTCACTAGGCTACGTGCACCCCAGGTCACTAGGCTACGTGCACCCCAGGTCACTAGGCTACGTGCACCCCAGGTCACTAGGCTACGTGCACCCCAGGTCACTAGGCTATGTGCACCCCAAGTCACTAGGCTATGTGCACCCCAGGTCACTAGGCTACGTGCACCCCAGGTCACTAGGCTACGTGCACCCCAGGTCACTAGGCTACGTGCACCCCAGGTCACTAGGCTATGTGCACCCCAAGTCACTAGGCTATGTGCACCCCAGGTCACTAGGCTATGTGCACCCCAGGTCACTAGGCTACGTGCACCCCAGGTCACTAGGCTACGTTCACCCCAGGTCACTAGGCTATGTGCACCCCAGGTCACTAGGCTATGTGCACCCCAGGTCACTAGGCTACGTGCACCCCAGGTCACTAGGCTACGTTCACCCCAGGTCACTAGGCTATGTGCACCCCAGGTCACTAGGCTACGTGCACCCCAGGTCACTAGGCTACGTTCACCCCAGGTCACTAGGCTACGTGCACCCCAGGTCACTAGGCTATGTGCACCCCAAGTCACTAGGCTATGTGCACCCCAGGTCACTAGGCTATGTGCACCCCAGGTCACTAGGCTACGTGCACCCCAGGTCACTAGGCTACGTTCACCCCAGGTCACTAGGCTACGTTCACCCCAGGTCACTAGGCTACCCCAGGTCACTAGGCTACGTGCACCCCAGGTCACTAGGCTATGTGTCACTCACCCCAGGTCACTATGTGCACCCCAGGTCACTAGGCTATGTGCACCCCAGGTCACTAGGCTACGTTCACCCCAGGTCACTAGGCTACGTTCACCCCAGGTCACTAGGCTACGTTCACCCCAGGTCACTAGGCTACGTTCACCCCAGGTCACTAGGCTACGTTCACCCCAGGCTACGTTCACCCCAGGTCACTAGGCTACGTTCACCCCAGGTCACTAGGCTAGGTCACCCCAGGTCACTAGGCTACGTTCACCCCAGGTCACTAGGCTACGTTCACCCCAGGTCACTAGGCTACGTTCACCCCAGGTCACTAGGCTACGTTCACCCCAGGTCACTAGGCTACGTGCACCCCAGGTCACTACTATGTGCACCCCAGGTCACTAGGCTACGTTCACCCCAGGTAGGCTACAGGTCATTAGGCTACGTGCACCCCTACTAGGCTACGTTCACCCCAGGTCACTAGGCTCACCCCAGGTCACTAGGCTACGTTCACCCCAGGTCACTAGGCTACGTTCACCCCAGGTCACTAGGCTACGTTCACCCCATTAGGCTACGTCACGTTCACCCCAGGTCACTAGGCTACGTTCACCCCAGGTCACTAGGCTATGGCACCCCAGGTCACGTTCACCCCAGGTCACTAGGCTACGTTCACCCCAGGTCACTAGGGTCACTAGGCTACGTTCACCCCAGGTCACTAGGTTCACCCCAGGTCACTAGGCTACGTTCACCCCAGGTCACTAGGCTATGTGCACTAGGCTACGTCACCCCTAGGCTAGGCTACGTGCACCCCAGGTCACTAGGCTACGTTCACCCCAGGTCACTAGGCTACGTGCACCCCAGGTCACTAGGCTACGTTCACCCCAGGTCACTAGGCTACGTTCACCCCAGGTCACTAGGCTAGGCACCCCAGGTCACGTGCACCCCAGGTCACTAGGCTACGTTCACCCCAGGTCACTAGGCTACGTTCACCCCAGGTCACTAGGCTACGTTCACCCCAGGTCACTAGGCTATGTGCACCCCAAGTCACTAGGCTATGTGCACCCCAGGTCACTAGGCTACGTTCACCCCAGGTCACTAGGCTACGTGCACCCCAGGTCACTAGGCTACGTTCACCCCAGGTCACTAGGCTATGTGCAGGGCAAATGTCATGAAAAAAAGATGGGACCAAAATCCTGTCAGAAAAGCCTGGATTTGGACATAGCTGAGGGTGATATCCAAATGGTTCTAGGTTACTCCCCTGTCACCCAAGCACTAAATATTGTACATAAATTATGTGTTTTTTTTAAGCATTAAAGGGGCAATCTGCAGTTGTTACATACAGTTTTGGACTGTTAAATTATAATTTTTCTCAATCACCTACAGGGATTCTTTGGAACTATGTTGTCTGTTTTGAAAACACACTCAACCATACTTATCTTTTGAGTCCAAACATTTGTTCGTTTTTAAATCCCAATAGATCAATAGATTTTCTTTGCAGTCACTAAATCATGACGATCAAAATTGTAAACACAGCAATCAAAAGGTGCAGAATGATGAGTAATGACTCTACTCTCATCTACTGTATGTTACACCAAACAGTTTCATACACGTCAAACATGATTCCTGATCGAGGACAAAATGGAAACTAAGCACGTGTGCAGGATTTATTCACTACTGGTATCATCACAATCCAATTACATGTATTCAATACATATTCTTGTAGACTTTCCTCCAGCAAGCAGAAACACAATCCCCATTAGAAATAGTGAATACAGTGGAGGAACACAACTGATATGAATGCATAGGCCTCAGTCCACACCAAAGCAAAGCTCTGTAATGGAAGGTCACAATGTCGGAGAGAGATGATTTAGGAGGAACCCAAAGTTACTTAGAAGTAACTCAACTTCATTCTCTGCATCTCTGCAATCTTGTAAAACATCCTATAAATTAGGCAGCCCCCGTTGCCTAGATCTTTCCTATAGTGGACCTGTTGCAGGCATACTACTGTTAAAGACATGTACATTTTTGTGCAGTAGTATTTACTGATTGAAACAGTGATCACATTCCCAACCTTTTCTTTTCTGATGAAAACAACGTGTGGATATTCTGTGAACACTTTATAGTGAATGTCAGATTCATTGATGAATTCATTGATGACTGTATGGCTGCAGAACATATGTTATGGCTGGATGGTCAGTCTTGCAACCATAGCTCTGTCTATCAGCTTGAGAGTGGTTATGCTTCTCAAGCCCCATTCCTCAGTTGTTTACCAAGACAAGCGGGGTGGTGCTTCGTTATTGTTTGAAGTTTGGAAAAAGACCAAGTACAGTATTACATCAGCAGCTGTTTAGATCAGTGTCAAAGGATCATGTGTGTGTGTGTGTGTGTGTGGGGGGTTGCATGCACACACGGTGACATGTGCTTACCTGTATGCAGGCAAGTGTATCTGTCTATGCGCAGTACATTCCAGTGTGTCTAAGTACTTAATACCCTGGCGTCAAAAAAGAAAGATTTAAATCGAAGTCTCATTGAATTTAAATAATTCCATCAAAATTCCCTTGCTCCTTAAAATTGCATTCCTCAGCAACACTTGTGCAGTTTGGAAGATAAGGTTATTCAGTGTAGATAACAAAGTCTTTGCAGGAGGAAAAATGGAGCACTATAGAGTCATGCTAAAATAGCTATTCTATCAGGTGAACTCAGGTACGTCTCTACATATTTAACTAATGGTGAGTCTTGGTGAAGACGTGCTTTCAGGCAGCTACATAGACATTGAATTGTTAAACAGTTTTCAGCAATGAGCAAGATTATATTCAATACAGTAGCTAATTCAAATAGCAAAAATGTGTGCTACCTCTAATGTTTCTATAACGGCACAGGGCGAGACCCAGATGCAGACACATGATGCAGATGGTTTGAGTCTCTGATATTTATTAAAATACAAGGGACAGGCATTAGGCAGGTCAAGGACAGGCAGAAGTTCATTAACCAGGTCAGAGTCCAAAAGGTACAGGGGATGCAGGCAGGCTCGAGGTCAGGCAGGTGGGCTCAGTGTCAGGGCAGGCTGAATGGTCAGGCAGGTGGGCTCTGTGTCAGGGCAGGCTGAATGGTCAGGCAGGTGGGCTCAGTGTCAGGGCAGGCTGAATGGTCAGGCAGGTGGGCTCAGTGTCAGGGCAGGCAGAACAGGTCGGAACAGGCTGAATGGGAGGTGGGAAAGAAAACAGAGACTAGGAAATCCAGAAGCATGGCAAAACACGCTGGTAGTCTTGACAAGACGAGCTAGCAACAGACAAACAGAGAACACATGTATAAATGCACTGGGTATAATGGGGAAGATGGGTGACACCTGGAGGGGGGTGGCAGACAAGCACAAAGACAGGTGAAACAGATCAGGGTGTGACAGTTTCATTGAAATAACTTCTGTACCTTGTTATTAACTTAGCCTTGACAAGTCTGGACCCTGATGGTCAAATTCACTGACATAAGGGTGTGTGTGTTTGTTCACATGTGCATGTGTGTGTGGTCCAAAAACCCCTAAATTCTCTATCTCTCTAAACGACACACTCTCTCTCCCTGGCTCATCCCCTCCCCCTATCGCACGGACTGCCTAAGGCACAATGATTAATTTGTGGCTATTGATTTCTCTTTCTGAGCTGAAAGTATGTGATCGAGAGAGAGAGAGAGAGAGAGAGAGAGAGAGTGGGAGAGAGTGAGAGAGAGAGAGAGAGCACGTGTGAGAGAGACTGAGAGAGAATGAGAGAAAATGTGTGTGTGTAAGACAGAGAAAGAGAGGGAACAGAGAGAGAGAGAGAGGGAACAGAGAGGGAGAGAGAGAGAGAGAGAGGGAACGGGGGAGAGAGAGAGAGAGAGAGAGAGAGAGAGCGAGAGAGAGAGAGGGAGAGAGGGAGAGAGGGGAGAGAGAGAGAGAGAGAGAGAGAGGGAACAGGGAGAGAGAGAGAGAGAGGGAACAGGGAGAGAGAGAGAGAGAGAGAGAGAGAGAGAGAGGAGAGGAGAGGGAGAGGGAGAGAGAAGAATACATCCAGTATTCAGTGTAGTGCTTCCCTGCAGTTCTTTTTTTCTGATCTTTAATGTAGGAAAAAAAGCCAATGGTTGCAGCCTGGATGCGTCAAACCACCTCCTCTCTCTCTCTCTCTCTCTCCCTCTCTTTCTCTCTCTCTCTCTCTCTCTCCTTTCTCCTCTCTCTGGCAATTGGCAATTCACTGAGTGTCCACATGTCATCTTCTGCCCTGCTGCAGCGGAAGGGGGAGCGAGGGATGGGGAGTAGGGAGGGAGGGTTAGGGCGGGCAAGATGGCGGGGTGGGTGGAGGAGGATATTAATCTATTTCCCTGTTTTATTACATCTATGTAAATGTCGCTGGATTTGGGTTTGCTTTTTTCCCCTTTCTCTTTTCTTTTGCCGCTTTGCCTTCAACCGAATCCCCCAAAAGTCAGTATGAATCTTTTACAGGGGAATGTAATATCTTAATTGGCTGTAATACAGTGTTTCGTTCCACCTATCAGTGTCTCTGTTCCTCTTTCTGCGCTGACAGTGTTGCTATGAACCCATATGACAATGTCTTCTCATCAAAATGTAGCTTGGCAGAGGGAAGCAGGAGCCATTTGACCTGTTCTCTTGTTATATTCTCCTCTATGGCAAAATTCCCCTAAAAATACAAAGGTACGAGCGAAGGTGCAAAGCTTCCCAGTCGAAACTGTGCATATATTATGACGAAATGTTGTGATATTTTTGTTTGTTTTGGTGTTTGGCAGTTTTTTCACGCACACACATTTTTTTCTTGAGGCAAATCGAAGTTTGGTAACTGAAGTCTACACCGCTTCGTCAGTGATTGGTCGACAGCACTACTCATAGGGGATTCTTCAAGGAAGTGTTTGTTGTCATTTATCGAGAGATGACTAGTTTTCATGCAAATGTTTTCACTTGAGAAATACTGCACCAAACATCTTAGTTAGATAGCATGACTAAAGCCTTGTTCACACTGCAGGCCTTAATGCTCAAATCAGTATTTATTTATAAAAAAAATGTACCTCCTTTTTCTCCCCAATTTCGATCTTGTCTCATCGCTGCAACTCCCCAACGCTCACGGGAGGAGAAGGTCGAGTCATGTGTCTTACGAAACATGACCAGCCAAACCGCGCTTCTTAACACCCACCAGCCTAACCCGGAAGCTATCCACATCAATGTGTCTGAGGAAACACCGTTCAACTGACCTAGGTCAGCCTGCAGGCGCCGGGCCCGCCACAAGAAGTCTCTAGAGCTCGATGAGTCAAGTTAACTTCTTGCTCCTACTTGAGACGCAGATGTCTCAAGTAGACACCTGGAAATGCAAATGCGCTACGCTAAATGCTAAATGTACTCGTTAAAACTCAAACCTTAATCAAAATTCACATGCAGGGTATTGAATTAAAGCTACACTCGTTGTGAACCTAGCCAACAAGTCAGATTTTTAAAATGCTTTTCGGCGAAAGCATGAGAAGCTATTATCTGATAGCATGCAACACCTCAAAATGCCTGAATGCGACGTAAACAAAGACTTTGCTTATCCGGCGCTACACAAAACGCAGAAATAAAATATAAAACATTCATTACCTTTGACAAGCTTCTTTCTTGGCACTCCTATATGCCCCATAAACATCACTATTGGGTCTTTTTTTCGTTTAAATCGGTCCATATATACCCAAAATAGCTTTCTATGGAAGCTGTGTCATTCAGAAAAAAACATCGTTTTTAAACGCTGCGTCATTTTTTTAAATTAAAAAAGTCGACGATAAACTTTCACAAAACACTTCGAAATACTTTTGTAATCCAACTTTAGGTATTAGTAAACGTTTATAATCTATCAAAATGATTACAGGGCGATGTATATTCAATAGCTCCTCGTCTGCAAATCAATGGCTGCCAATGTGCACATTCAAACCATCCTGGTGGAGACCGGAAGAAACGGAATCCTGTTAGTTGGATTTTCCAAGAAAAAAGTCAATTGAAAATGACGACAATGGCGACATCGTGTGGAATCTGTATGAATTGCATGCAGATCCATAATTAATTTTGTGCTCTTTTAACAACCCATGAAAGTGACTTATGGAAATTATTTTTAGCTTTCAGAGAGCAGTTTTTCTTGCGTTTTTCAATGAAACACACGATCTGTTATAGTCACAGCCGTGATTTAACCAGTTTTAGAAACTTCAGAGTGTTTTCTATCCACACATACTAATCATATGCATATACTATATTCCTGGCATGAGTAGCAGGACGCTGAAAAGTTGCGCGATTTTTAACAGAATGTTCGAAAAAGGAAGGGGTAGACTTCTTAACAACCCCCCACTTAACCCGGAAGCCAGCCGCACCAATGTGTCGGAGGAAACACTTTTCAACTGACAACCGAGGTCAGCCTGCAGGCTCCTGGCCCGCCACAAGGAGTCGCTAGAGCGCGATGAGCCAAGTAAACAATTAACAAGCTAGTTAGCTACCACATGTTCTTGTAAAACTGTCAACAGAGTTGCTAGCAAGCAACAAGATATGCCAAATAACTGTCAAATATATCAGATTTAGCCACTGTGCTTCTACACCTGCATTGCTTGCTGTTTGGGGTTTTAGGCTGGGTTTCTGTACAGCACTTTGAGATATCAGCTGATGTAAGAAGGGCTATATAAATACATTTGATTTGACCATTCAGACACAAGTTGCATGGTATATGAAATGTGGCTTGAAATATTAGATTCCATTAGCTTTTTGGCTGTTCAGACTGCAGGAAAAAGAAGACGTTAGACCTCAGCAAAAAAGTCCAAATGAATTACAGATTTCTTGGTTTATCTTTTTTGAGGAAGTGTATACTGGCTATGTTGATGCTACAGAGTCTCATAAGGGACAAACAGTAACATTGCCACTTTTTTCTAGTTTTTGTGGAGGTCTTTTAAGGGAGTATGCGAGGCACAGAGGCACAGACGTTCACTTTGCCTAGCCGAGTTCTGCTAGGAGCAAACCAAATCTAGTATGCGGGAGCCTTTAGCCTCTAGCTATCTGGATAGCATAGCACTGCAGCATTGCAATCCAATGCAATTATTCTGTACTGTGAACAAAGATAGGCGCCCTGCAGTAAGTCACACAACATGATGGGCCAAGCTTCTGACTCCAGCTCTAGAGTCTATGTTTGTTACACCCCGCTTATCTTCGAAACACAGAGGGCAAACAGCACTAGCACCAACATTGACCAAAATCAGACAAACATAAGGAAATTAGGCTAGCAAGGCTAGAGCTAGCAGTGTGTGGTTAGCATTAGCACTAGAGCAGAAATGTAGTCTAGCGATGGTCAGCCTTTGGCCCGGGGGGCAATGGTAAGGCTGTATGTGATCTTTACTTAATTCACTTGATTAATGTTTTAATTAGGCCGATGGGTAACACTTCCTGTGTATGAAAACCCTTCACATAGTAGAAGCATATTTTATTATAATATTAATAATAATAATTTGGTGGGTGCTTATATTTTTCCTATTTCACACACTTCACATGTGTGAATTAGAAATGTGTTTTTGGCATATCCCAATGTGTTTTTGGCATATCCCCCCCACCCTCAGAGAGTGGGGTCACAGCCAGGGTCTGCCATTATCAACGGCAACCCTGGAGCAATTAGAGTTAACCCTATAAAGTCTAAGCTCTGTCTAAGGGATCCACTAAGCTACAGTGCATTCAGAAAGTATTCAGACCCCTTGACTTTTTCCACATTTTGTTACGTTAGAGCCTTGTTCTAAAATTGAATTAATTGTTTTTTCTCTCATCAATCTATGCACAATACACCCTAATACCCCATTTTTGGAAATGTTCGCAAATAAAAAATATATAAAAAACAGATATCACATTTACATAAGTATTCAGACATTTACTCAGTACTTTGTTTAAGCACCTTTGGCAGCAATTATAGCCTTGAGTCTTCTTGGGTATGACGCTACAAGCTTGGCCCACCTGTATTTGGGAAGTTCCTCCCATTCTTCTCTGCAGATCCTCTCAAGCTCTTTCAGATTGGATGGGGAGCATTGCTGCAAAGCGATTTTCAGGTCTCTCCAGAGATGTTGGATCAGGTTCAAGTCCGGGCTCTGGCTGGGCCACTCAAGGACATTCCGAAACTTGTTCTGAAGCCACTCCTATGTTCTCTTGGCTGTGTGCTTAGGGTCGTTGTCCTGTTGGAAGGTGAAACTCCACCCCAGTCTGAGGTCCTGAGCACTCTGGAGCAGGTTTTCATCGAGGATCTCTCTTTCCCTCGATCCTGATTACTCTCCCAGTCCCTGTCGCAGAAAAACATCCCCACAGCATGATGCTGCCATCACCATGCTTCACCGTAGGGATGGCATTCAGGCCAAAGAGTTCAATCTTGGTTTCATCAGACCAGAGAATCTTGTTCCTCGTGGTCTGAGAGTCCTCTAGGTGCCTTTTGGCAAACTCCAAGCGGGTTGTCATGTGACTTTTACTGAGGAGTGGCTTCCATCTGGCCACTCTACCATAAAGGTCTGATTGGCGGTGCTGCAGAGATGGTTGTCCTTCTGAAAGGTTCTCCCATCTCCACAGCGGAACTCTGGAGCTCTGTCAGACTGACCTTTGGGTTCTTGGTCACATCCCCAGATTGCTCAGTTTGGCTGGCGGCCAGCTCTAGGATGAGTCTTGGTGGTTCCAAACTTCTTCCATTTAAGAATGATGGAGGCCACTATGTTCTTGGGCACCTTCAATGCTGCAGAAATGTTTTGGTACCCTTCCCCAGATCTGTGCCTCGACACAATCCTGTCTCGGAGCTCTAAGGACCATTCCTTTGACCTCATGGCACTGTCAACTGTGGGATCTTATATAGACAGGTGTGTGCCTTTCCAAATCATGTTCAATCATTTGAATTTACCACAGGTGGACTCCAATCAAGTTGTAGGAACATCTCAAGGATGATCAATGGAAACAGGATGCACCTGAGCTCAATTTCAAGTCTCATAGAAAAGGGCCTGAATACTTATATAAAAATCCGGTATTTCTGTTTTAAAAAAAAAATCTCACTTTGTCATTATGGGGTATTGTGTGTAGATTGATGAGGAATTTAAAAAATATATATTTTAGAAAAAGGCTGTAACTTAACAAAATGTGAAAAAAATCCAAGGGATCTGAAGACTTTCCGAATGCACTGTATATGGAATTGTTTTAAGGTCATACTAAGGATCATTTAGCTATTTGATTTTTGTTTCAAATATTTTTTTTATTGAACACACACAAGAATGGTGTGTAGGTATAAAAGACCCCCCCCCCCCCCCAACTGCTCGGGTGACAGGACCAGCACATGCTGCCCAAAGGTAGATTAAGATATTACAATTGAGAGTAACGCGTTAATAAGTACAAATTCACAGCGCTGACTGGTCCAAGTAAGAGAGGAAAGGCTGCCAGATTTGATCAAATGTTGATAATTTATTGTTCAGAATGTATCTAATTCTTTCTAAGTGTACAGTGTTTGCCAATTCACTGAGCCATAATTTGGTAGAGGGCGCTTCCCTCCTTTTCCAAAACAACAAGATTTGTTGCTTTGCCGAAATGAGACTGTAAGAGATTAATTGTTTTTGGGGGTTGGTTAATCCGTTTAGGGAATCAGACACTCCCAGGATTATCAGAAGCGGGTCTGGGTCTATTGAAGTCTCCAAAACTTCAGAGAGGATCCCAAAAATTCCACACCAATAACCATGCAAGCTAGAGCATAGGGCAAAGCAGTGGAGTAGTGTACATAGTAGTGGAGTAGTGCAACCTGACATTTATCACACATAGGGGATGTATCAGGAGATATCCTATGCAGTTTAGTTTTGGAATAGAGTAATCTGTGTAATACCTTGAATTGTATGAGACGATGTCTGGAATTAATGGAGCATGTGTGGATATACTCCAAGCTTTCTTCCCAGTCTGCCCCCGAAATGTCAGTCCCTAGTTCCTCCCATTTTGCCTTAATGGCATCGGTAGAACGTGTGCTAACAGATTGAAAAGCATCATATAGACGCGATATCAGTTTGTCTGAGGTGGGGCATATTTTTTGGCATCCGTCAAACATGGAAGGTTTAGCATTCCCAAATGTTGGGAGGTGTTTTCTAACATAGTCTCTAATTTGTAGGTATCTGAAAAAAATACTTCTGGGAAGATTATAAGTTTCCCTCAGCAACTCAAAGGAAGCAAAGGTCCCTTCTATATATAAATCCCCTATGGTACTTATCCCCAACTCTCCCCATCGCTCAAAGGTGTTATCAAGGTTAGAGGGGGCAATGGAGGGATTCCTGGCAACAGGGAGCATGAATGACATTGGTCTAAGCTCAAAGTGGACTTTAATTTGCTTCCAGATTCGGACTGTGCTATGTATAATAGGATTGTTACAATAAAGTGACATCTCCAGATTGACAGGCGACAAAATAACAGCCACAATAGAGAAGGGGTGACACTCCTCACGCTCCATACTAAGCCAGCTGGATGACGGAAGTGCGTCATCCAGCAGAAACGTAACAGCGCGGAGGTTAGCGGCCCAGTAATAAAATATACAATTTGGGAGAGACAATCCTCCTTCCATCTTGGATTTACAGAGGTGTTTTTTACCTATCCTGTGTGTTTTATAGTCCCAGATGAAAGGTTTGAATAATTGAGTCCAGTTGTTTATGAGAGGATTTAGGTATGAATACTGGGATGTTCTGGAATAGGTAGAGCAGTTGGTGGGAGGAAGACCATTTTAATGGCATTAATTCTTCCGAGCAGAGAAATTGGGAGAGTTCTCCAAAATTGTATGTTTTCCTTGAGTTTTTGCATCAGAGAGGGGAAATTCTCTTGAAATAGTAAGGAGTATTGTTTGGTAACTACAATTCCTAGGTAAGTACATTTTTCTGAAGATAACTGGGAGATGTTCTAGCCAGGAGGTGTTTTGCAACCGTATGGGCATTAATTCACTCTTGTTCCAATTTATTCTGTATCCCGAGAAGGTACCAAACAAATTGATCACATCAAGAATAGCTGGAATACTAGCCTGGGGTTCTGTTACATAGAGGAGGATGTCATCTGCTTATAGGGAAATCTTATTTAGAGTATCTTTAGTATTATAGCTGTGTATTGCTGCATGAGATCTAATCGCTCGAGCGAGAGGTTCGATAATTAGGGCGAAGAGCATAGGCGACAGCGCACAACCCTGCCTTGTCCCTCTGTAAAGGTTAAATCGGGGCGACAATGATTGGTTAGTGAGTATTCTCACACAGGGGTTCCTATATAAAAGCTGGATCCAATTTATGAACCCATCTCCAATATTACATTTCTGTAGGACCTTAAATAGATAGGGCCACTCAACTTGGTCAAAGGCCTTTTCGGCGTCAAGAGATATAACGGCAAGGTCCACGTTAGGTAACCTCTGAGAATACATAATGTTGAAGAGGCGCCTGAGATTGAAGAATGAGTTTCTGTTAGGGATATGGACCAATTTGCCAATTAAAGTGCCAAGCCTGTTAGCCAGAGTTTTAAAATCTTTTGGTCTGTATTAAGGAGAGATATTGGTCTATATGACCCTACCTCTTCCGGATCTTTACCCTTAACTATAACTGTAATGAATGCTTCATCCAAAGTAGATGGGAGAGCTCCATCCTCATTGGCCTGAACCAACATTTTGTGCAGGTAGGGAGAGAGTATGTTGCTGAATGTTTTATAGAATTCCCCAGGGTATCCATCTGGGCCAGGGGTCTTGCCACTCTTTAGAGATTTAATTGTTTCTCGAATTTCTTCAAGAGATATTTCCTTATTCAGGAAGTTAGAATCGTCCTGGTTCAGGGCAGGAAGTCCTCCAAAAAGTTTTGCATAATTAAGGGGTCTGCTTTAGATGTATATAGAGTCTCATAAAACTGACAGAATCTGTCATTGATGTCTTTGGGGGAAGAGAGTAATTCCCCAGATGCAGATTTAACTTTGTGAATAATTTGGTCACTCACATTTTTTGTTGTCTGGCGAGTAATTTGTGTGGTTTGTCACAAAACTCAAAACGCAAATATTTTTGCTTGGCATAGAGAAAATATTTAGCAATTTTAGCTGAGAGAATCTGATTTATATTCAAATTTTAAAGAGGTAATTTTTTTTAAAATGTTTCTCCATAGATTGATGGCTAGCATTTTCCCTATCCAGTAAGTGAATTTGTCCCTCCAGTTCTTCCAGTTTTCCTCTGTTTTGCCTACTCCTGGCAGCATGAAAGGAGATGATACAGCCTCTCAGATAAGCATTCAGTGTTTCCCACAATAATGCTGGGGAGGTCTCTGTGTTGTCGTTGGTATCAAAGAAAAATGTAATTTGGTCTTTAAGATGTTCACAGAATGTTGGTTCTGTGAGGAGCTGAAGATTCAACCTCCAGACCCTCTCGTTTGGTACAATGTCACCCAATCGCAGGGAGAAGGTGAGTGGACTGTGGTCCGAGATTATAATATCATGATACCTCACATTACAGGTATAGGGGAGTAGTTTAGCATCAACCAAAAAGTAGTCAATTAGAGTGTAAACATTGTGAACATGAGAGTAAAATGAGTATTCCCTACCCGTAGGGTTAGCGATCCTCCATATATCAAATAAGTTCACATTTTTTATGTAGGTATTCAAGAATTCGCTTGAATAGGAGGTAGGGGTTCGCCGGGTAGAGGATCTATCCAAATATTGGTCTAGCACACAGTTAAGGTCCCCTCCAATGACCAGGTTAGTATGGGAGATATCTGGAATCAGGGCAAGGACTCTTTTGAAAAAAGAGGGGTTATCAATGTTTGGCCCATAGATATTTAGTAGAGTTACTGAAGTAGAGTGGATTTCTCCTATTACGATCACATAGCGACCCTCTTTATCCGCAATAGTGGTGTTATGTAGAAAGGGAATTCCTTTCCGTACCAGAATCGCTGTGCCTCTCGTTTTGGAAGAGAAGTTAGAGTGATACACATGCTCGAACCACCTACAATTAAGTTTGCTATGAGAGTTATTTTTCAGATGGGTTTCTTGCAAAAATATAATATCAGACGAGAGTGATTTCAAGTGGGCTAGGACCTTGCTCTCTTAATTGGTTGGTTTAAACACTTGACATTCCAGGAAGTGAATGTAAGCCCCGCCTCCTCTTGTTTGTAGTTCCTATGGTGGCCTGCATAACATGTAACTCGATAAAAAGGTAAGAAAGCGCACCAAACCATCACGATCAACATATGTAGCACCTACACCCAAGCAGTATCCATCCAACCCCTCGCCCCCTGCAAGCACCTTTAATTCCCAGAAGCTTTCTCAAGGTCCACAATACTCTGGCCATGCGAAGCGACCGTTCGAATGATGCTCTCGATTTTGGTGTCCAGTTCAGCAATAGTAGCC
Source organism: Oncorhynchus clarkii lewisi (assembly GCF_045791955.1). Classification (NCBI taxonomy): domain Eukaryota; kingdom Metazoa; phylum Chordata; class Actinopteri; order Salmoniformes; family Salmonidae; genus Oncorhynchus; species Oncorhynchus clarkii. The sequence goes on along the minus strand of NC_092159.1, from coordinate 50,030,634 downwards.
TTAATTAAGATCCTTACTGATATTAGCCCATACAAATGCATTGAATAACAGCTTTACTCCATGGAACAACAGATAATCCCCCCCAAAAAATCTAAAGGCAGTTTGTTCTGAAGTGTCTGTCCTATATCTGAGAGATATAAGAAATATAATGACCATCATTTTTGTATTTTTTTTTTACATGTATTTAACCCCTTATTTTTGGCAGCAAACCGTCTCCATATACAGTATACTGTTTCCAACCAGACAAGTCTTGTGAGGCCTGTGGGCGTCCTAGAGCAAAACAACCAACATGTATGTGTTTGTGAGAGTCTCACCTTTCCACTGTAGACACATATGACAATGGCTAACTTGGCTACAGCGTTGCCGTAGGATGACATTCCTACACAGATATAGTGAGCCAGTGAGATATTCAGTCAATTGTATAAGTGATACTGACATTGTCAGTAGCAGACACTGAGGCCGACAGTAATACAGTGTTGTGTTCTGAGCCTTTGTCTGCCATCTGCCGCGGAGCTCTCCAACAGGTGGTATGAGGCGTACTGAGGGAAACAAAATATAAAAGCCAGGCTCCTTACAGCCCATCATCGCAACTTAGCTTCATTTTGATACAATATGTTCATTTTTGACTTGTGCAACCCCATGAGACCAGCAAGTCTGGGGTATGGTGGTTACAGCACCATGAGAATTTATTCTCGGAGCGCGCTACCACTCAAACACATGCATCAGTTTAAATACAGATCATGACGTCATTTCACTGCCTTAACTGAACCCCCTCCTCTCGACAGGTAAAGTAAGGTGAAAAGTTAATTCTAACTTACTAACACACTCCCAGATAACTTTTGACCCCTCAACATTATCGATCACCACTGAACTGACAGTTGTAATTAACAGAAACCCTAGGAATGCACTCACTGCCTAATCTAAAAACCCCAGAGCTAAGTTTCAGGTTGGGTCAACCATAGGCTAACAACCTTATGTGTTTACACAGTCCACAACCCATTTGTTCCTGCCCAGTTGGAATGGTGTTCTTTAACATTTTATTACTCCTTTCTCCTGTCACACAATTCCTTCTTATGAACTCATATTGTCTATTAAACATACAGAGTATAAGTTTACCTAGATACAATTCTATTTAAAATGGGGATATTGTTTATTCATTTATCCATAATAAATCCATAATAAATTCAACAGGTGGTTACAGCACCATGAGACCAGCAGGTCTGGGGTATGGTGGTTACCTTTAGGCTGGTTCAAGCACAGGCAGCTGTATTTCTCCCTCTCTGTATGCATGTGTTTGTCAGGTATGCGTGTCAGTAAGAGTAGCGGTGCACACTAGCTGTGATAGAGAATAATTCCTTCCTGACCCTGGTTGTGAATGTGTGTGTGTGTTATGGCACAGGAGCAGTCCATGTGCATGATGTTGTGAACTCATGAGAGACTCCTGTCCTGGAAAACGATCTGAGAGAGCAAAGAAAAGCCACGCTGCTCGCCATTAAAAATTCATACTGTTCCTTACTGCACACAGGCAATGAGCATACACACACACACACACACACACACACACACACACACACACACACACACACACACACACACACACACACACACACACACACACACACACACACACACACACACACACACACACACACACACACACACACACACAGAAAGGAGTGGGACAGAAGGGGTTAAACATGATGGGCTGGACAGGAAGTGTTGCATCATCTTCCTCTGTGATTTAGCAGAGCTTTATCCCCAGCTACATCAGTATGTAGCACCTTCATTTTGACAAACTCCCTGATTCGACCTGATCTGGAGATTACCGTAGCATTGTCTTTCATCTTCAGGAAAATCAGATGCGTTGTCAGCATTTTGGCTAAGGCTGTGGCTGAGCTTCAGAGTCAGAACACATACATTATCCCTCCATAGACATGAATAATCGAGTGTCAGCCATACCTGGACACCAGGTTTACATCATTTCCTGTAGAGAACATATTCCATCATCAGCCTTCAGATTAACCCCCAACTCACTCCGTCACTGCTAAAGCTACAGTTCACAGGTATGATAAAAGTTGGGGCAGATTCATTCTGAAATAACATTGAGTGTAACTTACAAAACGTTTCTGTAGGTTAAAATGGGATGGCTTTAATAATGTTTTTCTGTTTAAAAATAAATATTTGGATTGCATAACTATAAATATATATTTTTTGACCAATGATCAAATGTTCAGCAGTCTCCCTTTGACCTTGTCAACATCATTACTCCCACACAAGTCAGCCGGTGACATCACCACCTTCCATTTTTTTTCTTAGCTTGGAGCAGTTTCTGATGGTCTCATTTGACAGATAGAGTCTCATTACAAGTGTTTGTTTTCCCAACAGCACCATTTGCTGTGACAGTGGGGTCTGCCAGCTCTGTCGGCTACAGTAAAAACTCACTCTGGGGTGTAGTTAACAGGACCATCTGAACAGCCCCACATGCACACACATGCACTAACACACACACACACACACACACACACACACACACACACACACACACACACACACACACACACACACACACACACACACACACACACACACACACACACACACACACACACACACACACACACACACACACACACACAGTGGCCAGTCCCGTCTTTGGAGATTGACACACAGTCAGAGCACAGTATGGCCTCTGCAGGCCCCCATACAATCATGGCCACCAACATCCCCTTAAAGGAGGTAAGGCACAGAAGACCTTCAGTCAGTGTGCTGTGAAAAAGATTTCCATTTGCCTTTGCAACCTCAAATGTTACTTGTCAATAACGTTGTCAAAATGTGACATTACTCTCTCTGACCCGGGTCGATAGACAATGAAAAAAGAAACGAGGGGCTCAGGTGAGTACAACAAAATCATGACTCTATCTGTCTGCCCTGCAGTCAGGACTCAACTCTTTAGCTGTGCAGAAATCCAATACCCTCAAAACTCTGTACATCTCATATTACAACTCTGTCTAGCTCCATTGTATTGTTATACCTAAAACACATTGATTGCAGAGTATATGAAACTGGAGTTACGCTATCTACAGTAAATATACCTGGACCAGGCAGGGAGTGGAGCTGTCAGCACCTTTCCCACTAGGTGTTAAGAGGGTTCTACAGAGGTGGGAATATCTCATTCTCCTCTCCACAGCAACACTGAGAGCCTGTTGTGCTAGGGCTGGAGTCGTAACCCCGTGAAGGACCGGGGCCTTGGTCTTACTGGATCCAGGTGCAGGTGCAGGCTCACCTCACACCCCATACAGTATGGCAGGGTGTTGGGGAGCAGACAGAACTCTACCCACTCCCACTCTCCGGGATGATGCAGTGTGTTTGGGCTCCGCGCTGACACAAAGCAAATACGGTGTAATTGATGGCAAATGAACTGGCTGTGGACACCACCAATTAATCAAAAGGCAGATTGCTGTAGTTTCTCCTCACTATCGCAGGAAAAAGGAGTGGATCTCACCTCCTTAAAATGAATGGATTGCATCTGAGGTTAATTATTATTTACTATTGGGTCTCTTTAGGAGATTTCCACTGCTTAAGGAAATGGCCGCTGATGTGGAAACAAGGTAAGAGACTACTGTGTTGTTAGGAGCAGTGAACTATTTATTTGTGCCTGTAACCATGCAATATCCTGCCAGGATACATTCATTTCTTTCAGTCTCATCTCACTGTTTCTGGTGCCAGTGCATCACATGTATTTTCATCAAGTTTGTGTACTACAACAGTAACTGTAATCGCTACAATAACATCTATTGGCAGCCAGAGTCTAGTGACGCCTGTCTATTCAATAGTGTTACAGAGACTAGCCCAGGGTGTGACTGGCACAGGGTGTTACTGGCCCAGGGTGTGACTGGCACAGGGTATGACTATCCCAGGGTATGACTATCCCAGGGTATGATGACTGTCCCATGGTATAATGACTGTCCCATGGTATGACAGGCCCAGAGTATGACTGTCCCAGGGTAAGACTGGCCCAGAGTATGACTGTCCCAGGGTATGACTGGCCCAGGGTATGGCCCAGGGTATGACTGTCCAAGGGTATGATGACTGGCCCAGGGTTTGATGACTGGCCCAGGGTATGACTGGCCCAGCTGCCCAGCCCATATGCACTACTGATTTGTTCCCTGGCTATGCAGGATAAAGATAGACTCCCCCTCAACACAACTGACTGCAGCTAAGAAATAACATGTGTAAATGAAGGCGAGAGCCACACACATACGCACACACACACACGCACACACACACACACACACATGAGTTTCAGTGACTGGAGAGGACTGATGTAATTATCATGTGGTGACCCGGACGCCGTCCCCTCTTTGACACGTGTCCTTTTTTCTAATTTACGACTGGCCCTCTCGTTTAGTGGAGCAGGGGGACTCCTACACGCTGAGTGGGCAGGTGGGCAGGCAGGCGGGCAGGCAGACGGGCGGGCAGGTGGGCGGGCAGGTGGGCAGGCAGTTGGGCAGGCAGGTGGGCAGGCAGGCGGGCAGGTAGGCGGGCAGGTGGGCAGGCAGGTGGGCGGGCAGGTGGGCGGGCAGGCAGGCGGGCAGGCAGGCAGGCGGGCAGGCAGGCAGGCGGGCAGGCAGGTGGGCATGCAGGAGGGTGGCTTTTATGGGACAGGGCTACCAAAGTTTAAGCACGTCTCCCATCGATCAAAGCCATCATGCCATCAATCATACCCTATGGCATCTCCCCCTTCATAGCCCATCACAAAACACGGGCACATGGAGGAGATGGAGATGAGGATTATGTCGCTTCACACCCCTGCCAAGCCAGAAGAGGACTTCTCTGGCAGGTACAGTTAGCTAAGTGTGGGGGAGGCGAGATTCAGAATAGCATGGAACCTCCTACATACTACACACCTCCACTATACTGGAGCATAGAATGAGAATGAGAAAACCAGATAGGAAAGTGATATAACCTTCACTGTACTAAAGCATGTTATAACGTCAGAAAGGAGGGGCTTAGTGATTGACCTACACATGACCAAAACACTGCAACAGCATATAAGACTGTACTGAACCATAATCACTCCCACTATTCACTCTCTCTCCAATAAGATGAAACCCCAAGGCAATGGATAGTACATTATAAAGGAGCAGAACTACAGTACATGGCCATCTCCACAGTGGGACAATGACAGACAGACTGACACGACAGACACTGCACTACTGTAATGAAGGTGATTGAGTCTCACACAGCCCCATCTAGTAATGACTGTACTGTAATAATCAGGCCTTAGTGGCCAATATAAAACAGTCCAGACCAGTAGTGTCTGTCTGCAGTCCCAGCAGAGCTACTATAGCCACAGCGGCAGACAGGTCAGAGCTAAATGAATCACATCTATCTATGGGCTCTGGGAGAGGTGACAGTGCAATAGAGCCCAGTCACTTAGATAGCAGCTGAGAGGAGGGATGTGACTGGGGCAGATGTCATTCCACAACCCTCCGAGTGTAGATAGCCAGTCCAATGAAACTCTAAGGAAGGGATTGTCCATGAACCCCTATTGCCCCTATCTCAACAAGTGGTTGAAGACCAGACCACTCTGAATTGCCACGGATATAGTACTCTGTATTCAACTTGATATGGCCATCCAGGACACTGGTGTGCGTGGCTATGCTTGGGTTCCTTGATGGCGGATATGCGGGCATGTTATCCTGTTCATGCAGCTGGGTGTACAGTGGAGCTGTGTCATAATACAGCCTAATGCCACTTTAGGGTCGGGTCATTAGCCTGGGTGGGCCTGTGCCAGCCGGTGTAATCCTTATCTGATTGGACTATGAGACTAATCCTGCTCTGGAGCACTGGCACTGTCCAGCCCAACAATCTCTGCACTATCTCTCATTCTGGGTCTCTCTCTTACACACACACACACACACACACACACACAAACACACACACACACACACACACACACACACACACACACACACACACACACACACACACACACACACACACACACACACATGCATGTACGCACACGCGTGTGTAAACATTCACACGCACACCCACACACACAGACACACACACAAACGTGTACACACACACAAACAAGTGATCAGGCTCAAACACACATACACCAACAAAAACATACACATGGCGAAAACACTAGAAGATTACTCCCACCTGGTCAAAACGCTACACCCACTTACTCATGTAGAAAACCATAAGATATCGTGCCTGTACACATACACTGGTATAGTCTCAAGATGATTGACAGGAAGGAACCGAGGGAGGCCACACGAACAAGTCCTGGAGTTCGGTCATTCATTTCCTCAATCATCCTACATGCATTCTCTTCAGCACCAGTCCATTTCCACAACTGAGAAACCAGGAAAGGGTACCAAGTGGGTGGATTTCAAGTTTTTTTCATGTAGAGGGTAAAGCTGCCCCCATATATTTTCATTCATATGGCATCACAAAGCATTGGACTACTCTTCCAAATGGCATTGAGGTAGCAAACAAAGCACATGTATTCCCTCTATTGCTGAAAGTCCTTCATGGGAAACGGCTCTGCCAGTGAACCCCGAGGCAGGGGGTGAAATATTGGTCTTACTGAAGAAAACCACTCATACAACAGGTGATACGGGGAAAGGGGGGGAAACACAGCCACCAAAGTAGCCCTCTTTTGTCAAAGGATTTTCCCATCTTCTTTTGCACATCCTGCCCGCCCCCTCCTCCCTTCCTCCGTTTCTCCTCCTATAGCAGGAGGGAGGGAGGGGCGCTGTAATGAAGATGAATGGGGCAGATTAGCGTGGAGCGAGGAGTAGCGGTGTGCTATACCTGGCTGTGAGGAGAGGAGGCCGTGCCGACTGCCGTCGATGCTCCGGTAGGCAGTCGCCCAGCCCAGACAGGATGGAGCAGTGTTCCCCCCTCCCTCTTGGGCTCAATCCATTAGCACCACACATGTTTACCGTATGCTTAACACACACAGAACATAGCCCCAGACAAATCCCCCTACCTCATCAACCTTTGTATGCCTCTGCCTCAGTATAACAATAATACACAGACTAGTTTGCAAAGGCTTCCAAAGCATAGGCCACTATAACTGCCAGTATAACTGCCAGTATAAATGCTAGTATAACTGTTAGTATAACTGCTAGTATAACTGCCAGTATACCTGCCAGCCAGTATAACTGCCAGTATAACAGCCAGTATAACTGCCAGTATAACTACCAGTACAATTGCCAGTATAACAGCTAGTATAACTGGCAGTGTGACTGCTAGTATAACAGCTAGTATATCTGCTAGTATAACTGACAGTATAACAGCTGGTATAACTGCTAGTAAAACCGATAGTATAACAGTTAGTATAACTGCTAGTAATACTGCCAGTATAACTACCAGTATAACAGCTAGTATAACTGCTAGTATAACAGCTAGTATTACTGCCAGTATAACTGCTAGTATAACTGCCAGTATAACAGCTAGTATAACTGAAAGTATAACTGACATTATAACAGCCAGTATAACTGACAGTATAACAGCTAGCATAACTGCCAGTACAACAGCTAGTATAACTGCTAGTATAACAGCTAGTATTACTGCCAGTATAACTGCTAGTATAACTGCCAGTATAACAGCTAGTATAACTGAAAGTATAACTGACATTATAACAGCCAGTATAACTGACAGTATAACAGCTAGTATAACTGCTAGTCTAACAGCTAGTATAACTGCTAGTATAACTGACAGTGTAACAGCTAGTATAACTGCTAGTATAACTGCTAGTATAACAGCTAGTACATCTTCTAGTATAACAGCTAGTATAACAGCTAGTATATCTGGTAGTATAACTGCCAGTATATCTGCTAGTATAACTACCAGTATAACAGCTAGTATAACAGCTACTATAACTGCCAGTATAACTGCTAGTATAACTGATAGTATAACTGACCGTATAACAGCTAGTACAACTGCTAGTATAACAGCTAGTATATCTGCTAGTATATCTGCTAGTATAAATGCCAGTATAGCTAGTATAACAGCTAGTATAACTGCCAGTATAACTGCTCGTATAACTGCTAGTATAACTGACAGAATAACAGCTAGTATAACTGACAGTATAACAGCTAGTATAACTGCTAGTATAACTGACAGTATAACAGCTAGTATACCTGCTAGTATAACAGCTAGTATACCTGCTAGTATAACTGCCAGTATAACAGCTAGTAAAACTGACAGTATAACACCTAGTATAACTGACAGTATAACAGCTAGTATAAATAACAGTATAACTGCTAGTATAACTGACATTATAACAGCTAGTATAACTGCTAGTATAACAGCTAGTATAACTGTGACTATAATTGCTAATATAACTGGCAGTATAACAGCTAGTATAACAGCTACTATAACTGCTAGTATAACTGCTAGTATAACAGCTAGTATAACTGCCAGTGCAACTGACGGTATAACAGCTAGTATAACTGCTAGTATAACTGGTAGTATAACTGGTAATATAACTGCCAGTACAACTGACAGAATAACAGCTATTATAACTGACAGTATAACTGACAGTATAACAGCTAGTATAACTGCTAGTATAACAGCTAGTATAACTGACAGTATAACTGACAGTATAACAGCTAGTATAACAACAAGTATAACTGGTAGTATAACTGCTAGTATAACAGCTAGTACATCTTCTAGTATAACAGCTAGTATAACCGCTTGTATATCTGCTAGTATATCTGCTAGTATAACTGCCAGTATAACAGCTAGTATAACAGCTACTATAACTGCCAGTATAACTGCTAGTATAACTACTAGTATAACTGCCAGTACAACTGACAGTATAGCAGCTAGTGTAACTGCTCGTATAACAGCCAGTATAACTGACAGTATAACAGCTAGTATAACTGACAGTATTACAGCTGGTATAACTGATAGTATAACTGCCAGTATAACAGCCAGTATAACTGACAGTATAACCGCTAGTATAACTGCTAGTATAACAGCTAGTATATCTGCTAGTATAACTGCCAGTATAATTGACAGCATAACAGCTAGTATAACTCCTAGTATAACATTCAGTATAACTGACAGTATAACAGCTAGTATAACTGACAGTATAACAGCTAGTATAACTGACAGTATAAGTGACAGTATAGCAGCTAGTATAACTGCTAGTATAACAGCAAGTATATCTGCTGGTATAACTGACAGTATAATTGACAGTATAACAGCTAGTATAACTGCTAGTATAACATCCAGTATAACTGCTAGTATAACTGCCAGTATAACTGCCAGTATAACAGCTACTAAAACTGTTATACTAGTAGTTATACTAGCTGTTATACTGTTAGTTATACTAGCTGTTATACTGTCAGTTTTACTAGCTGTTATACTGGCAGTTATACTGGCAGTTATACTAGCAGTTATGCTGTCAGTTATAATGTCAGTTATACTAGCAGTTATGACAGTATAACAGCTAGTATAACTTCTAGTATAACAGCTAGTATAACTGATAGTATAACAGCTAGTATAACTGACAGTATAACAGCTAGTATAACTGCTAGTATAACAACTAGTATAACTGCTAGTATGACAGCTAGTATATCTGCTAGTATAACTGACAGTATAACTGACAGTATAACAGCTAGTATAACTGCCTGTATAACAGCTAGTATGTCTGACAGTATAACTGCCAGTATAACAGCTAGTATAACTGCTAGTATAACTGACAGTATAACTGCCAGTATAACAGCTAGTATAACTGACAGTATAACTGACAGTATAACTGCTAGTATCACTGACAGTATAACTGCTAGTATAACTGACAGTATAACCACTAGTATAACTGCCAGTATAACAGCTAGTATAACTGCTAGTATAACAGCTAGAATATCTGCTAGTATAACTGCTAGTATAACTGCCAGTACAACTGACAGTATAGCAGCTAGTGTAACTGCTCGTATAACAGCCAGTATAACTGACAGTATAACAGCTAGTATAACTGACAGTATAGCAGCTGGTATAATTGCTAGTATAACTGCCAGTACAACTGACAGTATAACAGCTAGTATAACTGACAGTATAACAGCTAGTATAACTGACAGTATAACAGCTAGTATAACTGCTAGTATAACAGTCAGTATAACTGCTAGTATAACTGCTAGTATAACAGCTACTATAACTGCCAGACTCCTGCCCTATGAGCCGTTCTGGCTCTCACAAGGCCACCCACCTACATAATACAATACAATATACTGTATAATACAGTGCAAATTACAATACAAAACATATTAAAATGACTGCGTGTCATTTGATGTGAATGAGTGAAGCAAGCATAGAACTGTGATGTATGCTGAACTTTAATATTTGACCTTCCTCGTAATGGACTGTGTAACTCCTGTTAGATGTTGTTTGCCCAAATAGTAAGCCAGGGGCACATTGTTGCCAAATCTTGTGGAGGGATTTTTGCTGATAGCACACATCTTTTGGTTTCTCTGATGTCAGGACAATTGAATCAAATACTGCAACAGATCAAGGGACTCAGCATTCATATGAACCAGCTCCAAGGGCAATATGAGATTTCACAAATGAATTGCATGCTTTGGCGATGGCATATGCTATTGCATTTTCAGTATGACTGATAGCACAGGCGACTAGTGAAAACAAGTGTAAATCTACAAAATCTATATAAACGATATTTTATGGAACCATCGAAGTGCTCCACTCTCTTTCCAGTGCTGGAGAGGGAAAAGGACCTGAATGTTCACCGGAGGAGAGATCAGTGAGAAGTGCCTCTACCTTCACACAAACATGCATACACGCCCCCACGCAAGCTCGCTCGCTCGCACGCACGCGCGCACGCACACACACACACACACACACACATACACACACACACACACGCACGCACGCACGCACGCACACACACACACACACACACACGCACACGCACACGCACACACACACTCAGCCTGTATGGCTAGTTTCTCATGGGTGAGGCTGTGTATGGTATTACAGTGACTGGAGTGAGCAGTAGAGTGGTATATGGTTGTGTGGGCATTCCCCTCTGTGATCAGTGGCTCTCCTCTCCAGGAGTTGATTAAACAAACACAACCCCTCGCCCACCTGGGCACACAACATGAGCTGTATGATTGGGCCAGAGCTGGGCTACAGCAAATCACTGTATGCATTGTCAGTTGTGATACAGACAGGATGCATCATCATCCATCGCAACAAGGCAGCTACCGATATATGAGACGTGTAGGATGATGATTTTCCATACAAAGTACCCACTTGATTTCAGCATTGGCATGAACCTCTTCATGCTGTAGTTACAGTATCCACCTGAGATGGCAGACAGAGCAGCACCACACCTGGTCTGTAGCAGGAGCTTCTTGTGGCTGAGCTGCTGCTTATACTCCACTGCAGCTGGATCCGGCTCTGCAGTTTACTTCCTATTTTTCAATATCACAGATTTCGGTATAAATTGTGCTAATTACCCATGAATAAATTTACCCGATTGCATTTTTTTAAGCCCAATTTCCACAGCAGGAAGTCGTTTGGATTGGTATTCAAATGAATCTGACCTCGATGTGTAAATGCGATGGTGCCGTTCTCCGCTTCCTCCCCTCATCAAGGCCTGAGACCATTCATGAATCACAAATTACAAATCAGTGTTCATTTCCTGCGATTTGGATCACCAATTCAAAGGAGGGTGGCTGTTATCTTGCCACAAAAGAGAAGCTGCGGCATATGGGCTTTGTAATTGTAATTCACCTTGTGCCAAGTATAGGAGATTTTGGTCAGGTCTGGACTATGAACAACTGTCTGTTAATTACATAACAGCCTGACTAAGGCAAAGGCCAGTCATATCACACCATCTGATTTTCTCCACCTTCACAGATAAGTGTGAATTTTCAACCAAGGTTAAAAACCTCTAGTCTTTGAAAACCTCTCCACAGCTGTAGTTAACCAGTGATGGGTCAAATTGTGACCTAAAATGGCTCTCCCACTGTATGTCCTGGCTAGCACAGGAGAACAGATGCAGAGAGCTCCTGGAAAGGGTAGCTGCAGGGTGTCAGACAGTCCTTGAACAAACCTTAAGCAGATGCTTAAGCCGCCCTGACAGATATGGCCAACGTCAGCCATCCTACCTTGGTCAAAATCAGCCAGTAATGTCGATTAATACATTAACATACAACAGTACTTTTATTGCCCAGGAAAACTATCTAAATAAAAATGCATCCCTGTAATTTCCAAAAAAAAATTATACATTTTTGCCAATGTGAATTTAACATGACAAAAGCACAACTTTATTATGTGCAAACATTCACATTTTGAAGAGTTCAAATCATCAGATCTTTACAGTTGAGTGGCACTGACATTATTTTCATCAACCACTTCCTGGGGCTGACTTCACCTCAGGCTGTTAGAGCAGACCTGAGACTGACTGCTTACTGCTTATCAAATGACAGAGGAGTGTGCAGAGAGACAGGAGGCCTGTGTGAATTTCTCTGCTAAGAAGATGTAACGCTGCGTAACCTCACAAGGTTACGCTCAAAGTCAGCATCTGACGCCTCCGCTAGAGCATGACAGGAAACAAGACCCCGCTGTGTGTCAAGTCAAGACGTGGGAGGTGGTCTTGAACCTGCGCTTGAGAGGTGACTGTGTTTGACAACTCAGAAAATACTAAGCACTGCCAGGTCAAAGGGTAAATGACAAGCACTGTTAAGGTACCCCATCAAACCGAGGTCAAATGTGGGGTCTGGATGGAAATAGACCTTTGACAGGAATGGCTGACACTCTGTTGCTCTTGTGCACTGGTCATTATCATATGTTTTCACAACATTAGAAATGTTTGAAGAATGGCATGGTCACTTGGTGCTGTTTTGAACAATACAATCGACTGGTGGCAAATAATGTAGAAAAGTCATGTTTTGAAGGTGTGGTTTGGGGATTGTGTATAGGCCTAAGAGGTGTGAAATGGAGGGTTCTTACAGTAGTTCATTGGCCCAATTCTGTGTTTGATACACTGTATGGGGCTTAAGATAAACCTGAAACACATAGCATTTGTCAGTAGAAAAGCAAAGGAGGGGATAAAAGTTATAACGTCAACGAATGGTATAGGTTTTACTACATGTAGCCAAAGGTTCAAATGTAACCACTATGGTATACTGACATGGAGAAAATAAAGTGACTGCCAAAATCATGTTCAATTACCTTCTAAGCAACACGTCCTCCACAATCCCGAATGGGTCATCACCTCTTCGTTCTTCTTGCTGGTCTCGTTATCGCTGACCGACTTTGACTTGCACGTGCCGCGCGAGTACAGCCAGTAGTCCGTGCCAACCGCGATGGTCATGAGACTGAAGGCGGCAAATGCGCCGACCGTGGTCAATAGCATCTGAACTCCGCGGTCAAACAGACCCATATTTCCGCATTCCATGAAAGGGGGACCCCCTTTCCTCTTGATATATAGGAAATAAATATTTGAAAATTTACGGGACCAAACCAAACTAAAAAAATGGGATATATTTGAGCGAAAGGAGGGGGAAGGAGGTGGATGCGGTAGGAACCTTATGGTTGCGTTTGGGTGAGGACTGACTAAGAGAAATTGGGTTGTCTTTTAGGGTAGTTTGTGGAGGAGGACGCAGTGTCTCTCTCCACAGATGGGTTCTTACTAAATGTTACCCCAAATATAAGAATTATGGACAAGGTAATGGCCTCTAAAATGGACTATAGCGTCAACTGTTATCCCTATGACTACAACTAGCCTACACTGGCAGTTGCAGCATAAACCTACTAATGTAAAGATAATATTATGTATACTATACAATCACAGTAAGTGATAGGTAGAGAGAGACTGTAATATAAATGGAAAAGGGGATAGCGTCAATCAAAATTCAGTAGGCTATTACGCTTTGAGACTAGCTTTTGTCTCATGCTTTACAATGTAGCTTTTAACACATGTAGATCGCTGGCAATGTGTTTCTTGATGTGCAAGGTTAGCAGATAAGTACTATTTTATGGACAGCACTGAATGAATATGAGCTGAAATGGATGAAGAGAAGAGTGGTGTTAGAGTAATGGTAGGCTTACAACAATCCTGCCTGGCAAGTCAATACGTCTCTTAGATGCGAAATTAATTACAATTGTTGTTGGCATATAATGTTGAATTTGTATATATTTTATGTTTAATTATGTTTGAATAACACTATGCCAGGGCTATTATAGTCTAGATGGAAAAGCAAGGAGAGAAACAGGGACGGGAAATGAAGGACAGGGAAAATAAGAAAAGCAATTGTAAATAAATGGACGATTCAAGTCCAGTGGAAACAAATGAAAATATTCCTGGGGTCTATATTATATAAGAAGGTAAAATACTATAGGGCTTGCATCAATTTGATAAATCAACCAACAATGGAATAAAGAAATCAAGCCCAATGAACAAATCAATTAATTGGTAAAGAAACAGATAAATCAGGTCGAAAACAAATTAAACAAACGCTAGATTTCCTTTTTCCTAAAATTCTGATCCCCAGTTTCCATATGTAGCCCTTAGCTCTTTGAAGGTTTCCGCTGAAAATGGGGATTTGCGGTTGGAAAGGGTGCAGTCGACGATCCGGAGAGAGCGGGGTGCATCCAGCAAGGCAAGCCGACCATTACTCGACATAGAGCCGGGAAGAGGAGAAAGAGGAGTTGGGGATGCCGCTGGAACTGATCCGTTTTAGTACCACTGTTAATACTGTTGTTACTTGGATATCCAAATGCACGGTTGTATCACACCCAGAACCGGAACCAGAACCTTCCCACTTGAATAGCCCTTGCGCCATGTAAATCGAAAATAATCTGATAGAAAACTCAGTTGCAAATCAAAGCAAAAAACGACAGTATATGTTCCAATCCTTGTTCCTTCCCTTGTTCGTTCAGATGACAGCGGAGTTCTTCTTCTGAGGGTGTAGGAGTGTGTAGCTGGGCTAGAAAAATATTACACAACCGGAGGAAGAGACCGAGAGCACGCCACGCCGACCCAACAGCACCGATCCACAGAGCTGTTGAGAGGGGCGCAAATTGGAGTCCGTATATTCTGGATGTCAGTGTCAGCGCTATGCATTTAATTGAAGTTTTCTCCTCTAAAACGATGGTTTATGTCAGTGTTTGAATGCTGATTGTAGTGATGAAGATTATGAGCATATTTTCTTCCCACATTGACTGATGCTATACTCTGGCTTTTGTAGGCTACAGTGCTCGTCCACCGATGCTGGAAAGATAGCCTATTAAAGATTTTAATTCCATTTCTGGAGTGGAGGGAGGGGTGAGTAGGGGGTGCGGGGGTTGCGGGCTTGTTTTGTGTGTATGTGTGTATGTGCGTGTGTGTGTGTGTGTGTGTGTGTGTGTGTGTGTGTGTGTGTGTGTGTGAGTGTGTGTGTGAAAAGAGGGGGGTGGGGTTAGTTAGAACTGGTTGAAGGATTATGGAGAACTGTATTTTATATTTATGCATTAGCATTATGAACCCTGACGTGCTTTGGGTTATCGCCACCCCAGGTTTTTATGACAGTCTATTCATGGTGCTCATAATGTTCCTAAAATAATCCCCCAAATGATTTATTGGATTGAGTCTGAATTGCGTGACTACTATTTTTCGTGCTAGCTTGGATGGGACTTTGGGTGCCAATTTCTCAGATTTTGGTTTCTCTCCCTCTATCATAATTTGTTTAACTACCAAATAACATTTTCATATTTTGACGCAGGGCAGCCTTATGAGATGGACTCGCTTTTGGGCTGTTTTCAGACTTGGCCATTTTGATCCAAACAATCACGCTGTCATTTATAATTGCAAAGCAATCAGATTTATTAGCTCCTGCCTCTGCCAGCAAAATATTTTATCGGTCCTATACATGTAATTACTCCATGCACCTTCACTGCAATAACTCTGAATGGGGAACTAAGCAGTAGGAAGCCAGAGAAACGCGCGCGGGTTGTCCGCCACTGCTCTTGAATGTGTGGTCCACTCTCAAAGTGCTGAAAGGACAGCTCCCTCCGCGCGCTGTAAGCGTCGTTCAGTGTTCAGGAGCTTGTCTCCCCCTAGCTTTCATGCGCCGCAACTGCAATTGAGCGTTTCATTCCAACAGCTATAGAAAGAACAAGGGAAGTGCAGAGCGGGCATTAGAAAATTATTCCCTCCTATTGTGGAGATATTTTCTTGTGATCATGACATAACAAACGTTGTTCTGTCGAGTTCACGAGATGAACTCTATACATAGGAGTGGATGTATTGACGATAGCTTGACAATATGGCTAAGGCAGAGCCAAGGGTGGATCAATGCATCCATTTTTATTTTGATAAGGGATTAACCCAGGCAGAAATTGCATTTTGTCTGGCAGTTATATATTGCTTTCGGTTTTGGCTCCAGTACAACCCAATTTTAAAGATGTAAAAGTGATGTTGTACTACTGTTTTAAATTGAATGTTGAGTGTTTACGGCAAGAAAAGTTAACATTGAGGTTTGTGGTTGCAGACTACCAATGAAAGTGTATTTGAATTTCTTGAACAGTTTTAACAGGGAGGTTGTCCTGTCAATAGCAGCCAAACACAATCACAAACAACCATTAAAAACTAGTACAGAAAAATACAACTAGTAAAACAGATGAAGTTGTTTTTAAATACTCAAACATTTCATGAAGGTTACAGTCTATTTGTCATTTCAGCCATAAATGGTGGGCAAAATGTTGTGTTACTGAAGGACAGCACCGCCATTCATCCAGTTATAAAAAGCCTCTCACTGACACATTTCGGGCGGCAGGTAGCCTACCAGTTAAGAGCGTTGGGCCAGTAACTGAAAGGTCACTGGTTTGAATCCCTGAGCTGGCAAGGTGGAAAAAAACTGCTGTTCTGCGCTTGAGCAAAGCAGTTTACCCCCCAAAACCACTGTGCAGATGACATTGATCAAGGCAGCCGGCATCTCTCTCTGATTCAGAGGGGTTGGATTAAATTTGGAAGACACATTTTGGTTGAATGCATTCAGTTGTCTGACTGACTAGGTATCACCTTCCCATACTGTAACATGTGCAGTTTGTAATTCCTCAGTTTGTCTTATATTGCTGGAGCTTTGATAAGAAGGCCCAGGCCTATAGGATACTGACAACAGTTGTGCTCTAATCAAAGATCTTAGATCTTTGTAGAGTCTTACTGCCTTTGGTCCACTATGACACTGCTGTCAATCTATCGTCAATACATCCACTCATATTTATAGAGTTTAATTTTTTGTGATCTCGACAAAACAACTTTGGTTATGTCGTGATCAGAAGATAAATAAGTTGTGATTTCGACATAACAATGCAATAAGTGTTGTACTAATATGTGCTCTCTGGACTGCCTTAGAGAACCAACCATAGGCCTACCATACATTTGTGCAATTAACTCATGCAATGTATGGCTATAGTTTGCGTATGGATATTTTTCTGCCATTCCATTAGGGTGGAGTCGTGTCGACTCTTGCTCCTCGCAATAAGGCCCATTCATTGGATCTTCTTGGTGATTATTCAGTCTAACTCCTCAACTATGGCAGGCTTCTCCCTCCATCACTCATCTCTAATGTTTACCCAACCCAGCCATATACACAGATCTGGGGGCCCATTAGCCCGTGTCCCAGTGGCTTTACTGAGCAATTAGCAAACAAATAGCACTGCTAGTTTTGGCCAGGGACTCTGTGATCTCAACAAACCGATGGAGCAAATAAACTGTTGCATGAACAATGGATTGGGACTGGGACTGGGAGCTAGGGCCTGGGAGCTGGGGACTGGGAGCTGGGAGCTGGGGACTGGGAGCTTGGAGCTGGGAGCTGGGGACTGGGAGCTGGGAGCTGGGAGCAGGGAGCTGGGAGCTGGGGACTGGGAGCTGGGGACTGGGAGCTGGGAGTTGGGGACTGGGAGCTGGGGACTGGGAACTGGGGACTGGGAGCTGGGTATCGGGTCCACAGCGACTGTTGCATAGGGTTGGAGTGAGATGTCAACACAAGATCGACATGATCTGGAAAAACTTTTTAGGTACAACCTAACTGGGCCAAGAGACTTTCCTGGGCAAGTCATATGATCAGGAAAACCTGCTGGCCATAGTCATCTGTCCTAATTTGAGTGTTTTTATAATGCAGGCCATTTTGAACCTGGTTACTGACTGTATTGGCAGTCCCTAGCGCCCCACTCATTAATGAGCCTGATGTATTAGACCCATGGGACCCACCTCTGATCTACACAGCCCTTCCATTGGATATCAAATAAACACTTGAGCCTATAAGGTGAGCAGAAACCTGGCCCTGGCACACACATACCACTGGCTCTGTCATCTGGTCTGTGCAGGTTGAATAGCTGGGAGCTTCATCATAAAAGAAAAGTCATCATCATCTTCTTCCCAAGCATTAGGTTATGAGCTGTGGCCGATGTCTCCGTGACACGTTTGGACAAGGTGATGTGTGTTTCTCTTACTTCAGCATTTATCAGTTCTGAACAGAGAAACACTCCCTCACACTGTAGGTCTTTAATGTGCGACTGAGATTAAACATTTTCATCAGAGTCTTGCTCTGAATGGAAACCTCACATACTTTTTTCTCAGCTCACTGTGTCCTCTCTCTCCTTTACTTATTTCTTCCTCCATTCCTCTCATCTGGGTCAAGATGAAAAATGCTTAGTCTCTGTAATCCCTAGTCCTGTGGAAAATGCATTTTTTCCTATGTCAATAAACAGCACCTTCATTTCACCCTCATATTTGTGTGTATTTTTCATCTGTCTTTCTGTGTGTCTTCGTTTGCTTTCCCTTCCCCTCTCTTCATCCGATCTGGACCCCTCACTCACACTACCACTACCCATCTGGGAGGGGGGCCTTTTGCTCTGACTAAAGACCTCTCTGATTCGCCGTCGCGGCCAGGATTTGGGACACCCCTGCGTTTATTAAACAATTACCCCTGACAGGCGAGCCTGCACCAATCAGAGGGAGCCCAGTTCCGCACCCACACAACTCCCAAATGGACTCTTTGTGTCAATCTGTATGTCCGGCCTAATCAGGGCCTTGGTAAAGCACCCCTGGAGCATTGGCTTAAGGAATGCTTTAAGTAAATTGTGCTCTGGAGTAAAAAAAGAGGGAGGAGAGGGAGGAGAGGGAAGAAAAGTGTTGGCCCACTTTGAAGGAGGCAGCAGTCCTTTGAACGCTAGTCTCAATCCCTGTTAAATGAAGGGGATCCCCGTTAAGTGAGAGTCTCTGGTCGAGGTTCTCCCCTGGAGCCATTTGGTCTCTGGGGCCAATCTCTCTAGTCTCTACAGCTCTGCTCTGAGGCAGGGAGGAAGGGATCCCAGAGACAGGGCTGCACTGCTGCCATAGGGGCTAACACTACAGTGCATCATGTGCTTCTGTAGTCTATATTAACAGGGTGTACAATGGATATGGTTGTGTTGGACAAACTGCATGAATCCACCAAGCTCATCCCATTGCTGACCCCACTCAAATGTCATCCCTTGCTTTCATTTTCCAGTCTGTTTCACAGGACAGTGTAAAAATACAACAATTTCCTCCCCTCTAAATGGATAGCATAATGTTTTCATTGTGGCCATTGACAGTTATTTTAGATAAAGCTGATGACTGGCAGCTGGCTGTCAGAATAACTAGACTCATTCACCAGGGGGTGCTAGTCTTCTCTTCACCAGGTGGATGTGGGGTGCATGGACCTACTTATTGTTTCTCATCGTTACCAACTGACAGACCACAGTCTCCACAGCAGTCCCATTCTCAGATTGAGAGTGGAAACATGTCCCTATGCCACAAAATTGTTTGCATTCCAGTTCCATCCAACTACATTCAGACAGTCATCTTCCCTGCCACCATCCCCACCTTCCTCCCCTCTCTCCACTAGATTTATTATCTGTGTAATGAATTGAATCACTCTCATGACAGGTGCCACAATTCCCCCCTACCCCGCTATCTACTCTTCCCTTATCCCTCTGTTCCTCTATTCTTCTGTTTCTCTATTCCTCTGTTCCTCTGTTCCTGTATTATTCTATTCCTCTGTTCCTGTTTTCATCTATTCCTCTATTACTCTGTTCCTGTATTCCTCTACTCCTCTGTTCCTGTATTCCTCTGTTCCTCTATTCCTTGGTTCCTCTCTGTCCTGTTCCACTGTGTTCTGTGGTGTTGACCTGTGTTAGCCTGTGTTCTTCTCCACTGTTGTGATCCCCAGTCTTCTGCGTCTTTGTGTAGCTGTGTTCTCCAGTATTCTGCGGCTGTGTTGCATGTTGAGGACACTGCTCCGTCAGCAGCGGTTCCTCTCTGATCCCCGGGTGCCTGTTCTGAGCTGAGCTGAGTGAGCGTTCTGACATGGCTGTCTCTCTCTGCTGCAGCGCCTCATCTTCTTCACCTGACTGGTGTTCTGCGGTTGTGATCCACACTGGCCTCCTGGATGGCATCCAATCAGGGTTCAATACTGGGTCATTGTCTTGGTCACCCAATGTTCCATAAAATATATGGGGATTTTGCACAAAATTGTGAATGCCCGCTGGAGCATTGTATCTTGTGCACATGTTGGTGAATGTATGCAGATGTATAATGCTTTATATGCTTTTTTCATGTTTCTCTATCTGGCATAACCTTATGTGATTTCCCAATGTACAACGTCAGTGCTATCAGAAACATAGCCTACATGGTGCATCAATGTAATTGTGCAACTAAAAACATGAGGGCTGTGCATGCTTTCTGCAAGGCACTCTGTCTGGCAGAGTGGTGTGACCAGTCTACATGACACTCAATATCTCAGCATTGGATCAGTATGTGTTCAGTGCCTGGTGCTGTTGAAGGCAATTATTGTTACTGCTGTGCTATGGAGAGACAGTGCTGTACTGAGTGAGGATGTTATTGCAGTGCCCAGGAGCAGACACGCAGGTACGTGTGCGACTCAAACTGACAGCTACTCACTTCGAACTTACCATCTGTCTTTTCCCATTTAATTTCTGCTTGTGTTCCGTCTCTAACAGATATACAGGCTCAGCAAGGGCCTGATCGTACCCTCAACACACACACACACACACACACGCACACACGCACAGACAGACAGACAGACAGACAGACACCCACACACCTCTCTCGCTATCCACTGTTTTCCTCCCTCCAACTTTCACCCTGTTCCCATAATCAATCAGGTGTGTATAATGGATAAAGGGGAGGGGTTTGTCCATATTTAATGGGGGTGTGGCTGGAGGTAATGAATGACCATTCTTTCTCTCTCTCTCTGCTCCTATTTCGTGGTGTGCCAGTTCAATGCTTGGTCATTCTCTCGCTCTGGCATTTCTTCATTAATCAATATTTTTCTATGGTGTGAATGGGCCTAAAGCAAATACAGTGCATTTGGAAAGTATTCAGACCCATTTACTTTTTCCACATTTTGTTACATTACAGCCTTATTCTAGAATGTATTACATAGTTGTTTTTGCTCATCAATCTAGATACAATACCTCATAATGACAAAACAAAGCCAGGTTTTTAGAAATTTAAAAAAATGTAAACTGAAATATCACATTTACATAAGTATTCAGACCCTTTACTCAGTACTTTGTTGAAGCACGTTTGGCAGCGATTACAGCCACGAGTCTTCTAGGGTATGAGGCTACAAGCATGGCACACCTGTATTTGGGGAGTTTCTCTCATTCTTCTCTGCAGATCCTCTCAAGCTCTGTCAGGTTGGATGGGGAGCATCAATGCACAGCTATTTTCAGGTCTCTCCAGAGATGTTTGATCGGGTTCAAGTCTGGGCTCTGGCTGGGCCATTCAAGGACATTCAGAGTCTTGTCCCGAAGCCACACCTGTGTAGTCTTGGCTGTGTTCTTAGAGTTGTTGTCCTGTTGGAAGGTGAATCTTTGCTGCAGTCTGAGGTCCTGAGCAGTCTGGAGCAGGTTTTCATCAAGGATCTCTCTGTACTTTGCTCTGTTCATCTTTCCCTCGATCCTGATTAGTCTCCCAGTTCCTGCCGCTGAAAAACATCCCCAGAGCATGATGCTGCCACCAACATGCATCACCGAAGGGATGGTGCCAGGTTTCCTCCAGACGTGATGTTTGGCATTCAGGCCAAAGAGTTCAATCTTAGTTTCATCAGACCAGACAATCTTGTTTCTTATGGTCTGAGAGTCCTTATGATGCATTTTGGCAAACTCCAAGCGGGCTGCCATGTGCCTTTTATACTGAGGAGTGGCTTCTGTCTAGCCACTCTACCATAAAGTCCTGATTGGTGGAGTGAGATGGTTGTTCTTCTGGAAGGTTCTCCCATCTCCTGGAGCTCTGTCAGAGTGACCTTCTGGTTCTTGGTCCTTGGTCCTTGACCAAGGCCCTTTTTTTAATTTATTTTTATTTTTTTAAATTTTACCCCTTTTTCTCCCCAATTTCGTAGTATCCAATTGTTGTAGTAGCTACTATCTTGTCTCATCGCTCATACCGACCAAGCCCTCCCTAACCCGGGCGACGCTAGGCCAATTGTAACCGGTCGCGGCCGGTTACGACAGAGCCTGGGCGCGAACCCAGGACTCTGATGGCACAGCTGGCGCTGCAGTACAGCGCCCTTAACCACTGCGCCACCCGGGAGGCTGACCAAGGCCCTTTTGACTGTGGTTCAAAATTGGCCCAGCATTGGCCGGGTTTGGCCGGTGTAGGCCAATTGTAAATAAGAATTTGTTCTTAACTGACTTCCCTGGTTAAGTGAAGGTTACATAATTAAAAATACTAATAATGATGGAGGCCACTGTCACTCCCTGACCTTAGAGATCCTTTTTATGTCTCTATTTTGGTTTCGTCAGGGTGTGAGTTGGGGTGGGTATTCTATATTCTATTATTTGTATTTCTAGGTTTTGGCCGGGTAGGGTTCGCAATCAGGGACAGCTGTCTATTGTTGTCTCTGATTGAGAACCATACTTAGGTAGCCCTGTTTTCCACCTGTCTTGTTGGGAAGTTTACTTTTGTTTATGGCACATAGCCTTTAGCTTCACGATTTGTTTTTGTAGCGTTTATTGTTTTGTTCGGCGTCATTTTCCAAATAAAGAGAAAATGTACACTCACCACGCTGCACCTTGGTCCTCTTCTTTTAATGGCCGTGACAGAACTTCCCACCACAAACGGACCAAGCAGCGTGGTAAGGAGGAATGAACGTGGGAGGACATTTTGAATGGCAAGGGATCCTGGACGTGGAGGAGATCCTGGCCGGAAAGGATCGCCTGCCGTGGGAGCAGGTAGAAGCAGAGAGGAAGGCGAAGGCAGCTGGTAAAGGGGCCCAGCGTTATGAGGGAACACGGCTAGCAAGGAAGCCTGAGAGGCAGCCACAAACATTTTTTGGGGGGGAGTTTGGCGGAGTCAGGTTGGAGACCTGAGCCAACTCCTCGTGCTTACCATGGCGAGCATGTAACTGGTCAGACACCGTGCTATGGGGTGATGCGCACGGTGTCGCGAGTGAGCATTCACAGGCCGGTGTGCTCTGTGCCAGCGTCCCGCATTTGCCGGGTGGAAGTGGGCATCCAGCCAGAACGGGTTGTGCCAGCTCTGCGCTCGAGACCGCCAGTGCGCCTCCACGGCCCAGTGTATCCGGTGCCTCTGTCAAGAACTAAGCCTCCTGTATGTCTCCCCAGCCTGGTGAGTCCTGTGCCTGCTCCCAGAGCCAGGCCTCCCGTGTGTCTCTCTACTCCAGTGATGATCCAAGGCACGAAGCCTCCAGTGATGATCCATGGCAAGAAGCCTCCAGTGATGATCCATGACCCGAAGCCTCCAGTTATGATCCATGGCAAGAAGCCTCCAGTGATGATCCATGGCACGAATCCTCCAGTGATGATCCATGGCAAGAAGCCTCCAGTGATGATCCATGGCAAGAAGCCTCCAGTGATGATCCATGGCACAAAGCCTCCAGTGATGATCCATGGCAAGAAGCCTCCAGTGATGATCCATGGCAAGAACCCTCCAGTGATGATCCATGGCACGAATCCTCCAGTGATGATCCATGGCAAGAACCCTCCAGTGATGATCCATGGCAAGAAGCCTCCAGTGATGATCCATGGCACAAAGCCTCCAGTGATGATCCATGGCAAGAACCCTCCAGTGATGATCCATAGCAAGAAGCCTCTAGTGATGATCCATGGCACGAAGCCTCCAGTGATGATCCATGGCAAGAAGCCTCCAGTGAGTAGTCATGGCACGAAGCCTCCAATGACGGCCTATTGTTTTGTTCGGCGCATTTTCCAAATAAAGAGAAAATGTACACTCACCATGCTGCACCTTCGTCCTCTTCTTTTAACGGCCATGACAGCCACTGTGTTCTTGGGGAACTTCAATGCTGCAGAAATGTTTTGGTACCCTTCCCCAGATCTGTACCTGGACATAATCCTGTCTCGAGCCTCTACGGACAATTCCTTCGACCTCTTGGCTTGGTTTTTGCTCTGACATGCACTGTCAACTGTGGGACCTTATATAAACAGGTGTGTGCCTTTCCAAATCATGTCCAATCAATTGAATTTACCACAGGTGGACTCCAATCAAGTTGTAGAAACATCAAGGATGATCAATGGAAACAGGATGCACCTGAGCTCAATTTCGAGTCTTATAGCAAAGGGTCTGAACACTTATGTAGATAAGGTATCTGTTTTTTATTTTGATAAATTTGCTAAAATTTCTTTAAACCTGTTATCGCTTTTTCCATTACAGGGTATTGTCTGTATATTGATGAGGAAGACATTTTATTTGATCAATTTTAGAATAAGGCTGCAACATAACAAATTTGTGGAAAAAGTCAAGGGGTCTGAATACTTTCCGAATGCACTATAAGTTGGAAGACTTGAGACCACTATATGCTAATGTTCCCATGTTCATTTCAAGGAAATACTTTATCTGTGAGGCTCATCCCCCCTTTTCCCCATAGTCCACCATTCTCTCTCTCTCTCTCTCTCTCTCTCGCTCTCTCTCTATCTCTTTCTCGCTCTCTCTCTCTCTCCCTTTGCTGGTTCCACACACTGGAGAGCAGAGCACAGGGAATCAATACGTTTTCAATTTACAGCAGTGACTCGCTCCCTCGCATTCTAATTAGAGCTTCTGTCCTCCCTTACTCCCAGCCACAGAGACACAGAGAGAGAGCGGGGACAGACACACAGACACAGAGATGGACAGAAAGAGAGATGGACGAGAGTGAGAGTGAGGATTTTAGAGTTTGGTTTTTGTACAAAATGCTGGGATTGGGAGATGGATCAGAGTGTAAATTCTGCAGTCCTCATATTCCAACATCCCCTTCCAACTGCCTTTGCTCATGACATCATTGATGCTCTGCAATAGCTGCTTGTGATAGTACTGTAATCTGATCTGAGACGTGTTTGTACTAGAGAGCTGGCTGTGCGTGCTGTGGTGTGGTGTGAAACGAGATTGCACTGAGGGCAGTGGTTAAGAAGCAGCAGGGGGAACCCGGAAGATCCAGCTGTGACAGTGGCAGAAGTACAGATGTGCTGACTTCTCTGTTTCCATGGAAACAGCACCAAGCCTGCCCTCCACCCCACCCGCATCTTCAGCTTGCACACGCTAGGCTACATACAGCCTGGTTCACACTTGCCTATAGATGTGTCATAAAACATATCTGTGAATTCCTGGGTCAATGTCCATGTATATTCCATGCTCTTTTAATTAGTATTTTTGAGTTGGTCTATGCGTGCGACTGTGTAAGTGTGCTTGGGAGATTGAGAGATTGCTTTAGATAGCAACATAGCAGATGAGAGACTCTGCAGGAAAAGAAAAACAGGGAGACAGTGAAGCGATAAAAAAAGACATACATATATTGACCTTATTTAATCCACGAATGGCAATAGCTATAAATAGTTTCCCCGATTTCAGCACTGGCCCATTGGACATTTCCCGACTGCTGCCGCTCATTGGTGAGGGTGTGTGTACATTTGTGCACATGAATGGTCTCTCTCTCTCTCTCTCTCTCTCTCTCTCTCTCTCTCTCTCTCTCTCTCTCTCTCTCTCTCTCTCTCTCTCTCTCTCTCTCTCTCTCTCTCTCTCTCTCTCTCTCTCTCTCTCTCTCTCTCTAGCTGCAGTATGCTGTGGCTCTGTATGCAGGACCATCTCCGCCTCTGTCTGGGCATTACGTCACAAAGAATGGTCTGAGACAAGAGGTAAAGCTTTATTTAGATTAAGACACAGTTAAACTCAGCACAATTATTTCCTTGTGTTTTTTCCCTTTTTATTCCCAAGGGTATGTCATATATGACCCTAATTCACTTGTTATAACAGATCACAGTTTATGAAACCAATCAGTTATAGTATTGTTCTAATTTCATCCACCAGTATTCACTTCTTATTGCATATCTACTGGATATGTTTGCATATACACAGCTTTAACTATATGGTATTAGTAGGAAGAGAGTAGGGGAGTGGGGAGGGGTCTGCCAGCCCAGCACCAAGTTAAAGCAGGCGAGCTGAATCAGATGGTGCTTCAGTGGTATTGGAAGACTTGACCTTCCCAGTCACAGCACCTTTTCAATCCAATCTATTTAGTTTAGCAATGTGTCACCACCAAAGCAGTGTGGCGCGAACATGCTGGGGAATCCCAATGTGAAAGCAGGGCCCATATTTAATCTCCCTGAACCCAGTGCCCTGTGGAGGAAAGATGAAGCACAGAGACACGTGACTTAGAGACACAGGGAAATATGCAGTATGTACAGGGGAATATTGAACCATTCACTAGGCTTTTCTTTTAGTACAATGCCTCCACTTCTGTCTCAACCAAATCCTTTCCCCAACATACTCTTATTCTGTCCTTTATTTCATAGAAAGATGCTATGGTGATATCTTATTCTCTTCCTTCCCTCGTCACTCTGTCCCTCACACACCTGAGCTGCTTGTGAGCCATTGTGGCAAATCACCGCATCTCTCTCTCTGCTCCACTCTGTATGCTAGAAGTGCACTGTCTACCTCCTCGCTTTATTGAAGGTGGGGTGACAGGGTAGCTTAGTGGTTAGAGCGTTGGACTAGTAACCAAAAGGTTGCAAGTTCAAATCCCGAGTTGAAGAGGTGCAGGTATAATAATAAAAATGCATAAAAATGAATCCATGAGTGAGTAAATAAATGGATGAATGGATAAAACAGTGAACAAATTTCACTTTGAGTCACACATAACACATGGGACAAGAAACACACTGGAACTATCCTTTGAGTCACACATAACACATGGGACAAGAAACACATTGGAACTATCCTTTGAGTTACACATAACACATGGGACAAGAAACACATTGGAAATATCCTTTGAGTCACACATAACACATGGGACAAGAAACACATTGGAACTATCCTTTGAGTTGCACATAACACATGGGACAAGAAACACATTGGAACTATCCTTTGAGTTACACATGGGACAATAAACACATTGGAACTATCCTTTGACACTCATCATCAGATTCATCTGATTCTCTCTTGACAATTATATGCATATTAATGATAGGCTATGTGTTCATCACAAACAACAATGCTGTGGTAGTCATGCTGGTTAAGTGTTTCTTGAATTCTAAATAAATCACTGACAGTGTTACCAGCAAAGCACCATCACACCTCCTCCTCCATGCTTCACGGTGGCAACCACACATGCAGAGATCATCCGTTCACCTACTCTGCGTCTCACAAAGACACGGTGGTTGGAACCAAAAATCTCAAATTTGGACTCATCAGACCAAAGCACAGATTTCCACCGGTCGAATGTCAATTGCCCGTGTTTCTTGGCCCAAGCAAGTCTCTTCTTCTTATTGGTGTCCTTTAGTAGTGGTTTCTTTGCAGCAATTTGACCATGAAGGCCTGATTCACGCAGTCTCCTCTGAACAGTGGATGTTGAAATGAGTCTGTTACTTATTTGGGCTGCAATCTCAGGCTGGTAGCTCTAATAAACTTATCCTCTGCAGCAGAGGTAACTCTGGATCTTCCATTGCTGTGGCGGTCCTCAGGAGAGCCAGGTAACTCTAATAAACTTATCCTCCGCAGCAGAGGTAACTCTGGGTCTTCCTTTCCTGTGGCGGTCCTCATGACAGCCAGTTTCATCATAGCACTTGATGGTTTTTGTGACTGCACTTGAAGAAACTTTCAAAGTTCTTGACATTTTCCGTATTGGCTGACCTTCATGTCTTAAAGTAATGATGGACTATCTTTTCTCTTTGCTTATTTGAGCTGTTCTTGCCATAATATGGACTTGGTCTTTTACCAAATAGGGCTATCTTCTGTATACCACCCCTACCTTGTCACAACACAACTGATTGGCTCAAACGCATTTAGAAGGAAATGCATTTCACAAATAAACTTTTAACTAGGCATTCCAGATGACTAACTCATGAAGCTGGTTGAGAGAATACCAAGAGTGTGCAAAGCTGTCATCAAAGCAAAGGGTGCCTACTTTGAAGAATCTCAAATCTCAAATATATTTAGATTTTTTTTTGGTTACTACATGATTCCATATATGTTATTTCATAGTTTTGATGTCTTCTCTATTATTCTACAATGTAGAAAATAGCATAAAAAAACTACCTGGAATGAGTAGCTGTGTCCAAACTTTTGACTGGTTCTGTATGTTTCGCAGCAGCTGGCTTGCAGTTCTCCCCTGAGAGTGAGCTAGTTGTTGCGAGACGCACCACAATTCATCTCTCACAGGGCGCTTGCTCAGACTCTTGTGCGCTCCACGGTGAACGAGCTATGCAAAGTAGCTTAACGAGAGGTGATCCTTGCAGGACTAAGGATGGTTATAAACGCACTATCCTCTTAAGTCCTGCTATCCAGCACCTCCATGTATATAGCAAGAGATAAGCTATAAATGTGCCATTAGTTACAGCCGACCCACACGTATAAAGCAAGAAATAAGCTATAAACGTGTGTGAGGTAAAATACTCTGCCCCTTCATGGTCAGGCAGTTTACACTGTTGGCTTGATTATTTTTCCACAAAGAAAAGGTACACCCATTCACGTCTCCTCTCCTTCAGCTAGTCTATGAGACAAAGGCTGATACTGTAGGTCCCATTCTATACTATCGTACAGTATTGCACAGTGTATATTATAGACAGTAATATTACAACGTTGCCTTAATTTTCCAGTATTTGGCTGAGTTTATGTTAGCCCAACCATAGTGAGATTACACTGGTGTTTTTTTCACACAGTTGCGATAGTTTTCGTTACACTATTTTACAGTACAGACAGTAACTATCATAGATTCCATTGGAATCTCACACCACAGCTCTATTACACTGAGGGTTTCAGTGTGTAGTTGTGTTTGCTATAGTTCTGTTGCACTACTTCACAGTACAGACAGTAACTATCCCTTAATTGGAAACTGACAGCTCTATTACAATACTGTTTTTTCACACAGTGTGTAGCTGGGGTTACTGTAGTTTTTTCTGTTGCACTACTTGTTGCACTACTACAGTAGACTACATACAGTAACTATGCTAGTTTCTAGTGACTACCCTAGTTTCCCTCGGAAACTCATTTTTCAGCTATTACACTGCAGTTTTCTGTTGTACTTACAGTTAAGACAGTAACTATCCTAGTTCCCCCTGGAAACTCACATCTCAGATCTATTACACTGAGGGTTTCAATATATAGCTGGGTTTACTATATTGTTGTTACATTAGTGTACAGTACAGACAGGAACTATCCTAGTTTCCCTTAGAAACTCCCATAACAGCTAGATTACACTGCTGGTCTTACACAGTGTATAGATGTGGTTGCCACATTATTTTGTTATACTGCAGGGTATACACTATCCATCTCTTCTTCCCACAGTGAGAAACTACCATGTCCAGTATGGCTTTTCGCCTTGAGAAATGCGAGGAGTTCCTGCCCACAGGCAGCGGACTGCATCTAAGAAGGGTGGTGTCTGCTGTCACCCTGAGGTGCTTGCCGCTGGCATTGGCAGCTTCTCACAGGTCCAAAGGCCAAAGTGAGAGAGGCAAGTGGAATCCCCATGGGCACTGAATACAGTGATGGAAGGCTGCGAACTCCAATTCCGATGTTGGCCACCACTATAATAATGTCTCAGGGTCTTCTAATGTTGAAGCCCTGGTTGACTGAATGTTACACCCAAACCCCTCATTCTGGCCAAGGGTTCTGTTTGACAGACACGTTAACCGGCCATTACAGTTGTCCACACGCTCCTCTCGCTGTTGCGGGTGAACTAGGGGCTTCCCCCAGTGTGTTGTGCCCATCTAGGTCAATGAACACTTTTCACAGACGCAGGCAATACGAAAGCTTTGTCAGTTTTTGTTAATTATGGTTAGAGAGTTTTGGGCCAGTGCCTATCTGACCGAACTCTCACATTGCATGTTGGACACTGTTACTGCAGCATTTCAGCTGGTCCACCAGCCTTTGTCTTTTGCTGTGGTGGCACATTCTACTGGAGGAGTAAGTGCCTTACCTGAACAATTGGATAGTCTGCCCCATCCATGGAACAGGCCACAACAGACACCCTCTTGAATCACATTAGAGGTCTGGGCCTCACCCTAAACGAGGAGAAGAGTCACCTGACCCCCTCATGGAAGGTGATCTACCTCGGGATCATGAGGTCACGTCTCCCTCAGGTGAGAGTAACAAAATCCTATCCTACCTCAACCGTTTCCGTCTCGGACAAGCCATGTCGGTGGCTTCACTGTTGGTTCCGCTTGGCATTCTATATCAGGCCACTCCAGCGATGGTTCAACTCCCACGGCCGGCACCCAAAATAACACAGACACTGTCAACTGTTGGTGATGGGTGCACACAACCTGTGCTACAGCTTTGGGACAGGTTCGGGAGAGCACAGGTGGACCTGTTTGCATTTCAAGAGAACACTTATTTCCCCAGCTAGTTCTCGTTGCCCTCTCTCACGATTGGCCCGCAATGCCGCTTTACACTTTCCCACCATTTCCCCTGATCACAGCTACGCTAGACAGGGTCATCTTGATTGGTCACCAGCTGCTCTTGATAGCTCCATGCTGGCCGAGGCCACCGTGGTTCAGTCTTCTGTTGTCTCTCCTCTCGGGACCACATGGCAGCTACCCCTGAGGCCTGACCTTCTCTTCAGGCTGGGGGGACACTGTGGCATCTGGACCCACACTGCCTCCAGCTTCGGGTTTGGCCTCTGAGAGGCGTTAGAGGACCAGTCATGGCCTTCAGGACAATGTGGTGAACACGTTGCAGGGAGCCTTGGTTTCTTCCACCAATGCATCATATCAAATATGGTGGGGCATATTCTGTACCTGGTTTGAAAGCCATATGTGCAAACGGTTTTACGATTTTCACAGTCACTGCTCGATGCGGGCCGAGTGCCATCCACATTGAGAGTGTATTTAGCCGCTGTCTCGGCATGCCAAGACGGATGCCAAGAGTGACCCATGGCTGACTACCCATTGCTCTCCAAATTTATGAAGGGAGTTCGACGTCTGTATCCAGCGGTGGCCCCCTCGGTGCCAAACTGGAACGTTGGCGTGGTGCTGTCAGCGCTTGCTAAGCCACTCTCGAACTCCAAGAGTTGATTACTTTGAAGCACCTGTTCGTGAAGGTGGCATTCCTGTTGGCTATTACCTCTACTAAGAGGGTGAATGAACTTCATGCCTTTTCAGTGAGCACTGAATGTTTTTCAGAATGGGTCCAGACAAGAGGAGTGTCACCCTCCATCTTAACCCCTCATTCTTGCTGAAGGTCCTGTTTGACAGACATGTGAACCGGCCCTTACAATCATCAAGTTTGAACTCGACCATCGCTCATCCATATATTTATATGTACCTATTCTTATTCCACCCCTTTAGATTTGTGTGTATTAGGTAGATATTGGGGAATTGTTAGATTACTTGTTAGATATTACTACACTATCGGAACTAGAAGCACAAGCATTTCACTACACTCGCATTAACATCTACTAACCATGTGTATGTGACCAATCAAATTTGATTTGACACTTGTCAGCATATGCTCCTCCCGCAGCTGCGGGTGAGCTGGGTGTGTTTTTCCCCAAGTGTGCTCTGCCCGGGTCAGGGCCTTGGACACTTACACAGACACAGGCAATACGACAGTTTGATTGGCTATTCATTTACAGCTATTTAAGGGGGTCAGGCGCAGCACTACCCGGTACACGGGACTGATCTGAAATTCTTACTCTGAACGTATGCAGAAGAATAGCATATTGAAGTGATTCAATAGCACACATAACTGTGGTTACAGACGTAACCTTCGTTTCCCATCCCCTCCAAAAGTATCTGTGTACACTACTTCATCACAGTTTCTAAACCTAGAGGTTTGAGAGAATTCCAGGAACGCTTGCGAAACAGGCCAAGCATACCAAGCCGGGGTTTGGAGTTTGAGAAGTCAACGAGAGAAGTGAAAAATTCTTCCTTAGTTGTTCATTTTTTCTAAATCTAAAGGCACAATCTAGATTTGAGCCAACTTGTTATTATTCCAACCTTGTGAAAGTGACAAACTGACACGTTTTAATTTTAGCCAAAAACAACTTTATATCGAAAAGCTGCCTTTGATTTGACGGCCTGCACATGCTCAGTTCGGAATGAGACAACAGTTGGACCCGATGATGTGTTTCTGCATATGATCTTAGCTAGCCAATGTTGCCTTGACATCACCTACAAGTGTGATCAGGGTTTTCTGTTGGAGAAGCAGTTTCTGCCTGTACTATCTTTGATTTTCTTCTCTTGCACGTCTCTTCCTTGTTTGGGTGTGCCGTCACTTCCTTGTTTGGCCGTAGATGACTATTACCAGCTCATCGCCCTCTACTGTCCCGGGGTAATATTGCCGGTTTTCCCCTTTTTTCATTTTTCAAGCGAACATCTATGGAAATTTGCGAGCACACTCGTTCGCAGGGTTGCCATGTCCACAGTTTTCTGACAATTGGGCTACTATGAAAACAATGTCGCGGGTGAAAATGTATTGGTCACGGGTTGTGGGTTTTTGGGCTGCTTCTAAATTGCACCGCGGCCGCCATGGCATTTCTCTTAAAAAAAACTATATATAAAGTAGATTTTACTGTGACCTGCTGCTACTGACTATCAGGCAGTAAGCAAGCAGGCTGTTGCTGACTGAGGCAGTGGTGTGGAGGGGAGGGCCGTAGGGGTGTGAGTGGGTTCAGAGCACTGGCTGAGAGAGTGCGACAACTTGTTGGTAGGATAATTGTAGGTAGGATAATTGTAGGTAGGATAATTAGATTGGTCATTATGGGGATACCTATTTCCAACCCTTTTCCATAAGACATATAAACCTGCTAGAACTGATATAATGGCAGCAAAGCACTGGAAAACGACTTTAGTCGCACTAGAGCGCTTTAGATAAATTTGATCAGTGTGGACTTTTCTTATAGAAAACAGTATCATGGGAAGGGTTTTACTCATGCTCAGTTCTTGGGTCTCAAGTGCTGTTCAGGTGGAAACTCCCTCGCATGCTACTGACATTAAATGTGTACAAGGATACATTTGCATCTGTTGGCCATCCAGTAGCCTATTAATTTATATGCCATTGTAGACTACTGTAGCCTACCATTTGAGACAATACATATGTTGAAATGACGATATTACTGGAGTCATTGTAAATAAATGTGTGCAACTTGTGTAGCCTACCTGGAGCTGGCAAACAGGTTTAATAAATTGTCTATTACTTCAGCCATGTTTAGTTGATTCATTTGGAAGTTATCAATTGTTTTCATGGTCACAGTTCTATCGCAAATGTATCATTCTCCACATTATGGACTTTCCCTGAAATGAGATGTTGGCCTATCAGGGGCTAGGCTATCTGCATCTAGCTCAACAAACCATGGCAAAGTTTAATTGCAATTATAAACCCAGATTTTAGTCAGTAGTCTATGCCTATTGACATAACAAGTCAATCTTGTAAATAGGCAATATAGAATTGTTTGCAGTGGCAACCCGTCATTCATGGCAGGGGGGTCAGAGCCCCACCTGTTTTGAGCCCCACATTTTTAGCAAAAAAATTATAACACAATAAATATGTTTTGGGGGGGATTTGCCTGTTTTGCATGTTATTTTGGCATTAATATGTGTCACATATCAGTTTGTAAATAATGTTAAAAAATATATATCATTGCGTTAATAAAGCTGCATACAAACATGGTCTCTTTTTTGTTTTCTTGAGTAAGGCAGCTCCAAAATGCAGGTGTTTCAGCCTAGCTCAGTGCTTTCTGTGGTGGTGGGGCAAGCCAGCAGGAAATACAGAGCGTTGCACCGTGATTGGCTCAGTGTTCTGTCACTCATGGGGACACTACGTCACTGCCAAGTCTAAGGGTAGATCTCAAAAATTCTAGCCCCTTGGGTGCTGCCATAGATTTACATTAGAAGTGCCCATCCAAGAAGGCTCAAGGTCATTGGCCACAGATAAAATGACATCAAATAATGTTATGTCTACAGTAGCTTTGATTGGACTTTCAAAATCTTAGCTAGCAGTAATCATCATAAATCAAGTCGACAATCTACTGGCAAATCCTTTTTCATCCTTGTCATATGGGGCGGCAGGTAACCTAGTGGTTAGAGAGTTGGGCCAGTAACTGAAATGTTGCTAGATTGAATCCCTGAGCTGACAATCTGTCATTCCGCCCATGAACAAGGCAGTTAACCCACTGTTCCTAGGCTGTCAATGTAAATAAGAATTTGTTCTTACTTGACTTGCCTAGTTAAAACCTGTTGCGACGAGCAATCCCATATCCGGGAGCGTATGCTTTTTTCAACCATAGCTACACAAGTATTTGTGTAAGAGTATTGATAGCTAGCATAGCATTAAGCCTAGCATTCAGCAGGCAACATTTTCACAAAAACAAGAAAAGCATTCAAATAAAATCATTTACCTTTGAAGAACTTCGGATGTTTTCAATGAGGAGACTCTCAGTTAGATAGCAAATGTTCAGTTTTTCCAAAAATATTATTTGTGTAGGAGAAATCGCTCCGTTTTGTTCATCACGTTTGGCTAAGAAAAAAAAACGAAAATGCAGTCATTACAACGGCAAACCTTTTTCCAAATTAACTCCATAATATCGACAGAAACATGGCAATCGTTGTTTAGAATCAATCCTCAAGGTGTTTTTCGCATATCTATTCAATGATAAGTCATTCCTGGCAGTTTGGTTTCTCCTCTGAACCAAATTGAAAAAATGCACGCACCTGGAGATTACGCAATAGTTTCGACGGAGGACACCGAGCGGACACCTGGTAAATGTAGTCTCTTATGGTAAATTTTCCAATGATATGCGTACAAATACGTCACAATGCTGAAAACACCTTGGGGAAACGTTTTTTTATCCCAAAATTAAAAGAGCGCCCCCTATATCAAAGAAGTTAAATAAAAAATTGGCCATGGTGTCAATGATGCATAATTTGTGCCGCGCTCAAAACAACTGTAAACTCTAAACTGCAAATTCTGACTTTAATGAGTTCAAGACAATTGGAAACTCGTGAAAAACGAGCTACGCCTGGGAAAATAGGTTTTGAACATTCATTCAACTCGGAATTGTAAATCGGGAACTTGGGTCTCTTTCTAGAGCTACGACCTGAAAATTACTGACATCACCATGATTCAACCTTTTTTCTTCTTCTTAAAGTTCCCAGTTGTCTTAAAAGCACCATGAATCAAGAGAATTCCAGACTTTAAAGACAAATTTTGATTTAAAACAAATTGGCCACGAAGGACCGCCGCGCTCCTTCCTGTTCAAGTGAGCACAGCACAACAAGGTGAGTCCAAAAAAGTTTACTATGCTGCTGCATAAATGATGTAATATGCCAGGGAGATATGTATACTGTAACTAAGAAAGTAATACTAAGTGTGTGTTGTGTAGTGAGCTGTTAGTAGCCCATGTGCCTCACCCTAATAATTTAGTCTATTTTCACCTCTTAATTTCACCTACAGTTCTGACTTGGTGGTGCACATGTAGCCTATGACCTGTTTTTGAGAAACGTAATCATTGAATATTGTAAGAGCCTTCATTGTCAGCTTATATTCCCCCTTTACTTATCCTACGGTTCTGACTTGGTGTACAGGGAGAACACTGTAAGAACGGTGCATGTTCTGAATTCTGTCACAGTACATTTCAAAAGTGCTGAACGTCCGTCCTAGCTTGCTCATTAATGTCTTAATCGAATTTATAGATTGCCTCTTATCCGCTTGTCGTCCCCTTATGCCATAGCTTGTACATCTTAATTGTCGGTAGAAACCACATTATTTTAAGCAAGACAGCCACATCAGCTATATATTTTTTTAAAGGCAGTAAATTAGGCTGAATGAACTGTTTCGCTGCCAGACAAGTCTCCGCTGACAGCCAGGTGTAGCAGTGGTATAGTGCAGTTAATGTATTGTTTAGTGTTGTGTTGTGTTGTGTAGTGGCTTTGCTGGCATGCATCACACTTTTTGTTGTTGTTGCCCCACCAATAGATTTACATGCTAAAATCACCACGGATTGTTTTGTAATCTTAACATATGGCACATAATAATGGCACAATTGCCAGAAAATAGCCTAATATTATATTTTTGAAGTTTGTCCAAGTGTTTCTTGCACAGAGATTTCGAGATCCTCTGTCCAATTTACATCACTCAAACTCTCCTGTTGGATTTATCTATAGTTATGCACATGCGCAAACTGGATTTATTTACTGTACAATTATCAACTAGGTGGTTTGAGCCCTAAATGCTGATTGGTTGAACTTTGTGTTATATAAGACCGTGTACAACGGGTATGACAATAAATTACTTTTTACTGTTCTAATTACATTGGTAACATGATTATAACAGCAATAAGTCACCACAGTGGTTTGTGGTATATGGCGACATATTCTCAAACTTGGAAGAATTATTATTTTGATGGAAAACCGAATGTTGCTTCTTAGCCTAGGTCATTACAAATTGCGTCAATATTCCTTCTTAATTCGCTCCATAATGTTATGAAAAAAAAGCTTTATTGGATATACAGTGCCTTGCGAAAGTATTCGGCCCCCTTGAACTTTGCGACCTTTTGCCACATTTCAGGCTTCAAACATAAAGATATAAAACTGTCTTTTTTTGTGAAGAATCAACAACAAGTGGGACACAATCATGAAGTGGAACGACATTTATTGGATATTTCAAACTTTTTTAACAAATCAAAAACTGAAAAATTGGGCGTGCAGAATTACTCAGCCCCCTTAAGTTAATACTTTGTAGCGCCACCTTTTGCTGCGATTACAGCTGTAAGTCGCTTGGGGTATGTCTCTATCAGTTTTGCACATCGAGAGACTGAAATTTTTTCCCATTCCTCCTTGCAAAACAGCTCGAGCTCAGTGAGGTTGGATGGAGAGCATTTGTGAACAGCAGTTTTCAGTTCTTTCCACAGATTCTCGATTGGATTCAGGTCTGGACTTTGACTTGGCCATTCTAACACCTGGATATGTTTATTTTTGAACCATTCCATTGTAGATTTTGCTTTATGTTTTGGATCATTGTCTTGTTGGAAGACAAATCTCCATCCCAGTCTCAGGTCTTTTGCAGACTCCATCAGGTTTTCTTCCAGAATGGTCCTGTATTTGGCTCCATCCATCTTCCCATCAATTTTAACCATCTTCCCTGTCCCTGCTGAAGAAAAGCAGGCCCAAACCATGATGCTGCCACCACCATGTTTGACAGTGGGGATGGTGTGTTCAACATAACGTTTTGCATTGTTGCCAAAAAGTTCAATTTTGGTTTCATCTGACCAGAGCACCTTCTTCCACATGTTTTGTGTGTCTCCCAGGTGGCTTGTGGCAAACTTTAAACTACACTTTTTATGGATATCTTTAAGAAATGGCTTTCTTCTTGCCACTCTTCCATAAAGGCCAGATTTGTGCAATATACGACTGATTGTTGTCCTATGGACAGAGTCTCCCACCTCAGCTGTAGATCTCTGCAGTTCATCCAGAGTGATCATGGGCCTCTTGGCTGCATCTCTGATCAGTCTTCTCCTTGTATGAGCTGAAAGTTTAGAGGGACGGCCAGGTCTTGGTAGATTTGCAGTGGTCTGATACTCCTTCCATTTCAATATTATCGCTTGCACAGTGCTCCTTGGGATGTTTAAAGCTTGGGAAATCTTTTTGTATCCAAATCCGGCTTTAAACTTCTTCACAACAGTATTTCGGACCTGCCTGGTGTGTTCCTTGTTCTTCATGATGCTCTCTGCGCTTTTAACGGACCTCTGAGACTATCACAGTGCAGGTGCATTTATACGGAGACTTGATTACACACAGGTGGATTGTATTTATCATCATTAGTCATTTAGGTCAACATTGGATCATTCAGAGATCCTCACTGAACTTCTGGAGAGAGTTTGCTGCACTGAAAGTAAAGGGGCTGAATAATTTTGCACGCCCAATTTTTCAGTTTTTGATTTGTTAAAAAAGTTTGAAATATCCAATAAATGTCGTTCCACTTCATGATTGTGTCCCACTTGTTGTTGATTCTTCACAAAAAAATACAGTTTTATATCTTTATGTTTGAAGCCTGAAATGTGGCAAAAGGTCGCAAAGTTCAAGGGGGCCGAATACTTTCGCAAGGCACTGTATGTGGCAACTCCTCTCTTGCTGCAACATGTGGGTTAATTTTCAGGAGCTGTGGGCAGGTTTAGACTGGTCATTGATCTACTTATTTAATTGGACCTGGCAACCCTGCTCGTTTGGTACTTGGCTATTCCCCAGTCGAATCGAAGCATGTTGACCCATTTAAAGAGACTACATTTCAGTTTTGTCTGCGTGCAGTAGGGTCTTTGTCAAGGTGAGTGAGGTTTAATAAATCAATTTTTTTTTACACAAATGAAATGTTGTTCTTCAAAAAATATCTAAACATGTTTGCCCACGTAAGCCATGCCATGTCTATGAATCCTGATTCTAAATTATTTCAGAAGAGAAACGTATACTTACATTTTTCGTGATTGTTGACTATTTGATCCACAGTTAATGGACATTAGAATTCAGTTAAGTAACAATATCAACCAAACTGGGAAATGTCAAAACGCAGGGAGAGCGCCATGTCACGGTGAGACAATTAATAACTGTGGCAATAAATTACTGTGGCAAAAAAAGGAGTGTTGTTGTATTACTTTACATAGACAACAGAGGGCAATGTTGACAAAGAACCAAAGGTATTCAGTAAAGGCCATTCAATAAAAGTGTAAAGTTGGATAGGCACTCTAAATCTACAACTTTGTAATTTGATATGCTAATTATCCTGCATTCAATAGTGAAGCTCCTGACTGAAGCCTACTTTTCTTCCAGATCAGCGTTAACAAGGGAGCTCTTGGGCCAGTACATCTCTGACACCCTCAGCAACATTCACACAGTGAGGGAGTTCTGTGACAGGCATTCCAAAATGGGCCCTTCAGAGGGAGACAGAACTGGAAAGGATGAGGGACATCAAGCAGAGGGCAGACAGAATTGACCTTAAGTTCGACCATGTCCGTAACTCAGAGACCAAGGCCAAGGCGTTTGGGGAGTTCGTATGGAGCGGTCTGACCCAGGGGACTGCAGACAGTAGGCGTCAGGAGCTGGAGAAGGAGCTGGGGGCTGTACTAAAGGACACGCTGGGAGGCCTGGAGAAGCTGGATTACTTCCTGAATGCTGTGGAGTGTCTGGCGGTCACCTGTCTGTTGGTGTTTGAGGAGAACAGGTTCTTCTGTCTGCCTCAGGGGACGAGCCCTGCCAGTGTTCAGGCTGTCATCACTGCTGCCAGAATATCCTGCCCTCTCCTCATCTACTTTAAGAGGGATGCTAAGGCCTTCTTTATGCCCAGCCTCCTCAATGTAGAGGTGCTGGCCCTCCAGCTGGACAGATACACACAAATCAGCCAGCAGCTCTGTAAGAGGATGGACATAGTGTAAGTGGAGCTACCATCACAATTTCTTCAACATTAACTTATGTCATGTTCTTTATTGCCATTTTACAAACACTTGATGTCCATTCTTTCCTTCTAGATTACAGATCAGACAACAGCCTGGGAGTAAACTTGGGTAAGATCCCTCACACAGTTTTAATATCAGCATTTATATTATATTAGCATAGTTGTATTATTTTCCTTTCATTTTTCTCCTTCTCAGATATGTCATTTGACAAGGTTCTTTGGCTTATGTGATATAATTCAAATGCCACAAAATAATGTAATGAATATAATTTAATGTTGAAATGAATATTAGTTATTACAGTAGCTCAGTCCGTCAAATTATGTTTTGGAAAAAGAGGAATGACATCCCTGTGGTCAACCTTGGTGATGTGAGTGAAGAGTCCATACAAAATATGCTCCAACATTTGAATCAGCTGAGTGAGATCAGGTAGGTTATTCTGCCATGGTTTGGTTCTTCTCTTAAAACTTATGTTGACATTTTTTAACAAGATTCAAGAACTAGTCTATTGGAAAACAGTAAATACATATCTTTCCCCTCCATCAGGATGGACCAGCACCTCAGACTAACATTCCTGTTCCAAGAGGCTACTCAGTGCTTCATTGGTAGGTTCAGCCAGCGCCGACCCAGGATGGAGCAGTTTCTGACCGATCTGGAGGAGAATGCTGTGCAGCTGGACAGGATGAAGCTGGGGGCTAAGATCTCCAGTGTGGCAGGCAGCTCAGTGGGGGTGGCTGGAGGGATCCTATCCATCGTGGGCTTAGCTCTGACCCCTGTCACTGCTGGGTTGTCACTGGCTCTCACCATTGCAGGGTTCAGCCTAGGGGTCACCAGTGGGGTCAACAGATTAACCACTGGTATCACAGAGATGAAGGTCAATAGCATCCAAGAGAAGAAAGCCAGTAAAGTCTTCCAGAATTTAATGGAGGACGTGGAGAGTCTCCAGGAGTGTCTGGAGGATGTGGCCAGGAACATAGAGCCCATCCTGGGGCAGAGCAGGGTGGACATGGTTGGAGCAAGGAAGGTGATTGGACCATCGGAAAATGCATTGACTCCCTAGGTGACCTTTTCTCAGGTTTTAAGTCAGCAGAAGTTCTTAGAAACAAAGATCTGGCCTCCCGGGTGGCGCAGTGGTTAAGGGCGCTGTACTGCAGCGCCAGCTGTGCCATCAGAGTCCTGGGTTCGCGCCCAGGCTCTGTCGTAACCGGCCGCGACCGGGAGGTCCGTGGGGCGACGCACAATTGGCCTAGCGTCGCCCGGGTTAGGGAGGGCTTGGTCGATAGGGGTGTCCTTGTCTCATCGCGCACCAGCGACTCCTGTGGCGGGCTGGGCGCAGTGTACGCTAGCCACGGTGGCCAGGTGCACGGTGTTTCCTCCGGCGCATTGGTGCGGCTGGCTTCCGGGTTGGATGTGCGCTGTGTTAAAGAAGCAGCGGCTTGGTTGGTTGTGTATCGGAGGACGCATGACTTTCAACCTTCGTCTCTCCCGAGCCCGTACGGGAGTTGTAGCGATGAGACAAGATAGTAGCTACTACAACAATTGGATACTACGAAATTGGGGAGAAAAAGGGGTAAAATAAAAAATAAAAAAAAAAAAAGAAACAAAGATCTGATCACAAGCGCTGGTAAGTTGGTGCTCCAGGAAGGCAAAGTAGCACAAAACCTGCCCAAGCTAGCCGAGGACATCCCGGACATTGGACAAAGCCCTCTCCAGCTCGGCCCGGGCTGGTTTTATCACTCTCAACGCCCTCTTCATTGGCCTGGATGTTTTCTTCATCTGTAAAGACAGTGTCAGCCTGGCCAAAGGCAGCAAGAGTGAGAGATCCCAGATCAGCATTGTGGCACAGTGGCACTCCTGGCAGAGGATCCATGACTCACTGTGTCTATTAACATTAGAGAAAAGTCAGATCGTCCTGGAGCAGGCATTTTATCCTCTGGAGGAGAAGCTGAGAGGGAAGAAATCGATGTGTATGACACAGTAGGACAACATAAATGACTTAACAGTCTTTGAAGTTAGGGCCTCTCAAACATACTGTCCAGTGGCACTTAGAATGTTTAACAATTAAAAATAAAGAGATGACACAAAGCACTTTTTTCATTTTCATCAATCATTCTGTACACAAGTCTAATTTTATAATCAACTTTACAATTCAATGTTATAATAAATGAAACAATCTGTTCAATTTAATGAAACGTATTCAGCTTGGCACTTTAATAAAAATGTATTTTGTTTCCAAAATATGTGTTCCGTGTAGTCAAAATACTGAAAGTGAAATGTAATAATGTTTCCAATATTGTGTTGGTGACATGTACCTTCATACACAGAAGACTCACATTCCTCACTTCACTGGAAGTTGAAGACGTCTTGCAAAGGGACAGATCAAAATATACTGGGGGGAGGGGCTTGTCCAATGGAAGTTGTCCTAAAAAATAATGGCACCCTCCCCAAAGTTACACATTTTTTCACATGACCCTCCCCTTGTACTGTAAAATAAACTGAACACCCTCCCCCTCATAGAATTAATTCTAAATCATTTTTACGACCACAAATAACAATAACTCTACCTGAGCCTGTGGATATTGACTTCACTACTTCAGCATTCTTGTGTGGCACAGTTAATGCGACACAGGGCTACGGGCCAGAAGATTGAGTGTTCGCCGACCACCACAGTCAAGTTCACTCACCCTGCCTGTTTCATTACACTACGCTCAGAGCTGGCTGCAGACAATAATCAGTTAGGGGTGATTTAGATTTTCTAAATGTTTATGCTATAATTATATCAAACATATGCAACACATTTTCCACCAACATGATTCTGTGCCAATGACCATAAATAAAGCATACCGACTTTGGGCACTTTAATATCATGGTTTGCGTTTTCAACACCACAACAAATAGAACATGTCAATCTCGACAAACAGAAAATACATCCCTCCCTACCTTGTAGTCTTACCCAGTATTGAAGGCTTGGCTTGACAATCTTTGAATGTCATTCAACTTTTTGGTGTTTTGTAACAGATGCCTCTTTCCATTCATCAAATGGCCACTGCATAATTTAGATTGATTGATTTTATTTGTCAGTTAAAGAAATACATACAGTATACAATGCATTCGGAATGTATTCAGACACCTTGACTTTTTCCACATTTTGTTACATTACAGCCTCATTCTAAAATTGATTAAATATTTTTTTCTCATCAATCTACACACAATACCCCACAATGACAGAGCGAAAACAGGTTTTTAGAAATTTGAGGAAATGTATTAAACTTTCAAAACAAAAATACCTTATTTACATAAATATTCAGACCCTTTGCTATGAGACTGAAAATTGAGCTCAGGTGCACCATGTTTCCATTGATCATCCTTGAGATGTTTCTACAACTTGATTGGAGTCCACATGCAGTAAATTCAATTGATTGGACATTATTTGGAAAGGTACACCTGTCCATAAGAACCCACAGTTTACAGCGCATGTCAGAGCAAAAACCAAGCCATGAGGTCAAAGTGAAGGAAAAGTAGCCAACAAGTGCTCAGCATATGTGGGAACTCCTTCAAGACTGCTGGAAAAGCATTCCAGGTGAAGCTGGTTGAGATAATGCCAAGAGTGTGCAAAGCTATCATCAAGATAAAGGGTGGCTTTGCAGAATCCTAAATATATTTTTATTTGTTTAACACTTTTTTTGGTTACTACATGATTCCATATGTGTTATTTCATAGTTTTGATGTCTTCTTAATTATTCTACAATGTAGAAAATAGTAAAAATGAAGAAAAACACTTGAATGAGTAGGCGTGTCCAAACTTTTTACATAAATGAAGAGAAGCTTATGCTTAACCCCAAA
Organism: Oncorhynchus clarkii lewisi; assembly: GCF_045791955.1. Lineage (NCBI taxonomy): Eukaryota > Metazoa > Chordata > Actinopteri > Salmoniformes > Salmonidae > Oncorhynchus > Oncorhynchus clarkii. The sequence continues at coordinate 49,986,886 of NC_092159.1, read as the reverse complement.
GATATATATATATATATATATATATATATATATATATATATATATATATACAGTGCCTTGCGAAAGTATTCATCCATAAAAAGTGTCGTTTAAAGTTTGCCACAAGCCACCTGGGAGACACACCAAACATGTGGAAGAAGGTGCTCTGGTCAGATGAAACCAACATTGAACTTTTTGGCAACAATGCAAAACGTTATGTTTGGCGTAAAAGCAACACAGCTGAACACACCATCCCCACTGTCAAACATGGTGGTGGCAGCATCATGGTTTGGGCCTGCTTTTCTTCATCAGGAACAGGGAAGATGGTTAAAATTAATGGGAAGATGGATGGAGCCAAATACAGGACCATTCTGGAAGAAAACCTGATGGAGTCTGCAAAAGACCTGAGACTGGGACAGAGATTTGTCTTCCAACAAGACAATGATCCAAAACATAAAGCAAAATCTACAATGGAATGGTTCAAAAATAAACATATCCAGGTGTTAGAATGGCCAAGTCAAAGTCCAGACCTGAATCCAATCGAGAATCTGTGAAAAGAACTGAAAACTGCTGTTCACAAATGCTCTCCATCCAACCTCACTGAGCTCAAGCTGTTTTGTAAGGAGGAAAGGGAAAAAAATTCAGTCTCTCGATGTGCAAAACTGATAGAGACATATCCCAAGCGACTTACAGCTGTAATCGCAGCAAAAGGTGGCGCTACAAAGTATTAACTTAAGGGGGCTGAATAATTTTGCACGCCCAATTTTTCAGTTTTTGATTTGTTAAAAAAGTTTGAAATATTCAATAAATGTCGTTCCACTTCATGATTGTGTCCCACTTGTTGTTGATTCTTCACAAAAAAATACAGTTTTATATCTTTATGTTTGAAGCCTGAAATGTGGCAAAAGGTCGCAAAGTTCAAGGGGGCCAAATACTTTCGCAAGGCACTGTATATATATATATATATACATATATATATATATTCCGGTGGCATGCTAAAATACCGGCATGCATTTCTTCATGTCAGATAGCTACTGCTATACAGATAGACTTACAGAATGAGGGTAATTTGTAAATTTTCGATCCAAATATTTTGTATTAAGCATTATATTTTAGATTATAGGATTAACTCCGATAGCCCTTAATAACAGCCACACCATACCAAATGTTTCTAACTAACTTTATTAGCGTAATATCAAAAGTATGTCAAGCCATTGTTTATAGGAAAAATACGAGCAGAAGAGCAAATGTAAACCAGGTAAAAAACGCACTACCCTCCCCGTGTGCCCCCCAAAAACATACAATCCTCCCCAAAGCAAAAGAAAAAGGTTGACAACCCCCCAGTAAATTTCGATCAGTCCCTAAACGGCAACGAAACATGTTACTGCAATTTATTCTGATGCTGACTTGTGTGAAAAAGTTTCTAGGAGATGTTAAATGAAAATGGACGGTTCATGTCTGGTCTCATTTGTGTTAACAATAATGGTTGCTGGTGTTCTGAAATACCCTTGTAACAAATAATCCTATTTTGCAATTGGTCGTTTGTACTGCGTTCTCATTTTTATCATGACACAATTTAATACCGGACGTCACAGTGATGCAGCCTGTAGTCATGTGTACAGCAAGAAATGTCGGGCTGTATCACCGCCTGGTACAGCAACTGCACAGCCTTCAATGCAAGGCTCTCCAGAGGGTAATGTTGTCTGCAAAACACATCCCCGGGGGCAAACTACCTGCCCTCCAGGACACCTACAGCACCCGATGTCACAGGAAGGCCAAAAAAGAATCAAGGACAACAACCACCTGAGCCACTGCCGGTTCACACCGCTATCATCTAGAAGGCGAGGTCAGTACAGGTGCATCAAAGCTGGGACTGAGAGACTGAAAAACAGCTCTATTTCAAGGCCATCAGACTGTTAAACAGCCATCACTAACATAGAGAGGCTGCTGCCAACATACAGACTCAAATCTCTGGCCACTTTGATAAATGGACTTAATAAAGGTATCACTAGTCACTTTAAATAACGACACTTTAATAATGTTTATATATCCTACATTACTCATCTCATATGTATATACTGTATTATATACCATCTACTGCATCTTGCTTATCGCCATCGCTCATCCGTATATTTATATTTACATATTCTATTCATCCCTTTACATTTGTGTATACAAGGTAGTTGTTCTGAATTTGTTAGATTACTTGTTAGATTTTACTGCATAGTAGGAACTAGAAGCACAAGCATTTCGCTACACTCGCATTAACATCTGCTAACCATGTGTATGTGACCAGTAAAATTTGATTTGATTTGAAGACAAAGGCATTATGTTGTACAACAGAACACAATAAGAACACTCCATATGTTTCACCTGATATGTTCTGCTTCCACACAACTTATTGTAATGGTGATTATAAATCATCCTAAAACATGAGTTCCCGATCTGTAATCCTATATGTACAGAAAGTGTTAAATCCCTTGCCCATGTCATTCATCTCTGGACTTTGTCCTGGAACAGGAATCACTTTTCAAAATGTTGCATACAAGGAAACAAAAGCAGGAGGACACACATAGGACAGCCTGAGAGGCAATATATTTTTACAGCCAGTGTCATGCCCTGTTACCTTGGAAACAGTCAACAGGTATGGTAATCATAGGCAGCTATATACACATATTGTACCTGTGATAATCAGAGCCCGTTTGTGATTGATACTATGTCTGTTTTCAGGAATGCTTGGTAATAGCAATTATAATGATTCACATTCACAAACAGAACATGTCAGTAAGTATACACATTATGCGTGTGTCATCAGGAAGTCAGCAAAGTCTTAATCTCCCTCTTCTCTTTTATTGTCTTACAGCTCTGACTGACAATGATCCTGAGGTCAGACCAGGTGAGGTGTGGTGGGGCTGATGTAGGATCTGAACTGTTCACCACACATGCTGTTGAAACACACACATAGAGCATGTAGCTAGCTACATTTGTACATTTACATTTAATTGAGTACATTATCAATTGTTGATAAATATGTACAGTTTAAAAACATTACAATGTTGTTTAAGTGCAGTGTATTTACACGGTTTCTAGACAACAAAAAACTATTTAGGAAACATGAGAATGCAATTGGATCCTTTAATAATGAGAAAATACTATGAGGAAATAGTCACTGAAATGTGTCAGTTACTGTTGGCTCATTACATGGTCTGGTGGAGAGCTGATAGGTTTTAATGATAAACATCTCTCAATCTAGTGGATATGTGATCTCTCTTCTGGCCTCCCTACTCTAGCTGTCTCTTCCTCCATATTTTTTAAAACATTTTTAAATTGTTGCTTTACATCAAATTGTATAATTGATTGTATAATTGATTTTAAATGAACAGCTTTAACATACTGAATTATTGATGAAAACTGTGCCCGCAATTGAAAGCTATGCCCGCAATTGAAAGGATCCCTCCAGCTGCCCCCACTGAGCTGCCTGCAAGATCTTAGCCCCCAGCTTCATCCTGGCCAGCTGCACAGCACTCTCCTCCAGCTCTGTTAGAAACTGCCCCATCCTGGGCTGGCTGAACAGCCCAATGAATCACAGAGCAGCCTCTTGGAACAGGATTGTCATTCTGAAGTGCTGGTCCTTTCTGACAGAGGGGAGAGATTCAACATGTATTTAATGTACACAAATAGACCTACTGTACACTCCACTCCATTTTTTTGTTATCTACACTGTAGTGCCCCCATTTAAATCAATCTGTGGACACCGTAGATCGAAAGTGCTTGCATTGTGTGATAGCCCTGGTTCCCAAAGACTAAGGGATCCCCTGGACACACATTAATCACACCTGAAACAGGCGCAGAACCATGTAAGCAGGTGCATGAACTAAGCAAGTATGCATGTTTCAGGTGATAGGAATCTGAACACACTACAAGCGCTTTGAAAAATGGTTTTAATGATACTTTCCTGTGGATATATTGTCTCACATTCCTACCTGCAAAAGGACCAACTGCACAGACAACCAGTAAAGTAAGTTCAAATGTAATTGTATTCAACATGCTGGCTTGTAGAGGTCGTGAGAAGACAAATGCTCATTTTTGCCCGATGTAGAATTCAGGTAAATTCAACTTTGGGTTTCAGGCTAAGGTCAACCCTGTAATGTGAACTCTCGTTTTAATATAGTAATACTATTCCTTAAAAATTTTTTTTAACATCTTCTACACCTGCTTCTACACCTGCATTGCTTGCTGTTTGGGGTTTTAGGCTGGGTTTCTGTACAGCACTTTGAGATATCAGCTGATATACGAAGGGCTATATAAATAAATGTGATTTGATTTGATCTAATAGTCAAATCATAGTGTAAAAGCCGAGTGGATTCTTCTCTTTTTGTCCATTCTGTGGTGGAAAACTGAGCATGTCGACAAGCATAACACATCAACACAGAAAAACGTTGGTTGTAAAGTTGATCTTTATGACAGAATGTTAAAATTAGGTGAAATATATATATAGTTATTTTTGGCAAAATTACACTCAGACCCTTCGTTTCAGGAAGTAATTGACATTCATTGTAGCCATTGGCGCTCTGTAGAGTTACTATTTTTTCGTCAGTTAAGTTGTGACTTTCCTCGATTACTCATTATATTAATAAAGCATGATTTAAATCAACAAATAAGCTAGTCTTGTACCTTTAACATTTTTAAACTGACTATGTGTACATATCTGGCTATGTTGGCAAAATCACTACATATCCCATTGAGCCAAGCAGGGAGAGGCTGCCTGTTGTCACAGTTCCGAGACCAGTCAAAAACGTCCAGCTAACCCTACGTCAATGATGCTGGTGGATCTCAAAACAGAACTTGGATCTGCGTTAAGTAGCAATGATATCCTTCGTCACCGTTGTCAACAAAACAAATCATTTAAAAAAAAATTGAATTTCTTAGTTACATGATTGTACCAAAGAACATTTGGAGTTGAGGGTGCAGTATTTATGAAGTTTGGCAATGAGGACGAAACTAGCATAGTTGAGCTAACCAGCTAGTTTAGCCAGGGAAAAACAGGGACAACAGGCTTGGGACAGGATATAGCTGCGTGCACATGCACACTTGGCTATTTCAGGACACAGATTGTAGTATATATGCCCTGATATCAGGAGCTGGTGGCGAAAAGTTTGGCTAAACAATTCAGAGACTGAAACGAATACATCAGTTGGCAAATATTTAAGGAGAGCGAATCAACATACAATCCCGAAAATCAGCGGTGACTGTAAATAGTCAAACAAAGCTTAAAACTGTTTTGCGTTAGCCTGAATCCAGAAAATGAATAGCGAAGTTGCTTCCAGACACGGTAGACTCTTCCTCACCACTCTATAGCCTACTAGGCAAGCTACAGAGGTGGATTGTGATGGGCATTCCACTTACCTTTCCTCTATCCTGCCACAAAGCTCCTGGCTGATCTGTATGCAACTGTTCACCTAGAAGGCCAGTACTTCTACATTGAGGAGGCTGGTTATAAAGAAGGGCTTCGCATCCCTCTTAAAATAGATGAGGAGAGGGCAGGTCATTCTGGCAGCAATTGTATTATTTTTATTTCACCTTTATTTAACCAGGTAGGGTAGTTGAGAACAACTTCTCATTTACAACTGCGACCTGGCCAAGATAAAGCACAGCAGTTCGACACATACAACAACACAGAGTTACACATGGGATAAACAAACATACAGTCAATAATATAGTAGAAAAAAAGAAAATAAAGTCTATATACAGTGAGTGCAAATGAGGTAAAATAAGGGAGGTAAGGCAATAAATAGACCATGGTGGTGAAATAATTACAATTATTATTATTATTATTATTATTATTTTTTTGAATTTTACCCCTTTTTCTCCCCAATTTCGTGGTATCCAATTGTTGTAGTAGCTACTATCTTGTCTCATCGCTACAACTCCCGTACGGGCTCGGGAGAGATGAAGGTTGAAAGTAATGCGTCCTCCGATACACAACCCAACCAGCGCACTGCTTCTTAACACAGCGCGCATCCAACCCGGAAGCCAGCTGCACCAATGTGTCGGAGGATACACTGTGCACCTGGCAACCTTGGTTAGCGCGCACTGCGCCCGGCACATCCCTTGTCTGTGCTGTACAGAAACCCAGCCTAAAACCCCTACCGACCAAGCCCTCCCTAACCCGGACGACGCTAGGCCAATTGTGCGTCGCCCCACGGACCTCCCGGTCTCAGCCGGTTACGACAGAGCCTGGGCGCGAACCCAGGGACTCTGATGGCACAGCTGGCGCTGCAGTACAGCGCCCTTAACCACTGATTTTTGCAGTTCGTTCCAGTCATTAGCAGCAGAGAACTGGAAGGAAAGGCGGCCAGTGGAGGAATTGGCTTTGGGGGTGACCAGTGAGATATACCTGCTGGAGCGCGTGCTACGGGTGGGTGCTGGTATGGTGACCAGTGAGCTGAGATAAGGCGGGGCTTTACCTAGCAAAGACTTGTAGATGACCTGGAGCCAGTGGGTTTGGCAACGGATATGAAGCGAGGGCCAGCCAACGAGAGCGTACAGGTCGCAGTGGTGGGTAGTATATGGGGCTTTGGTAACAAAACGGATGGCGCTGTGATAGACTGCATCCAATTTGCTGAGTAGAGTGTTGGAGGCAATTTTATAAATGACATCGCCGAAGTCGAGGATCGGTAGGATGGTCAGTTTTACGAGGGTATGTTTGGCAGCATGAGTGAAGGATGCTTTGATGTGGAATAAGAAGCCGATTCTAGATTTAATTTTGGATTGGAGATGCTTAATGTGAGTCTGGAAGGAGAGTTTACAGTCTAACCAGACACCTAGGTATTTGTAGTTGTCCACATATTCTAAGTCAGAACCGTCCAGAGTAGTGATGCTGGACGGGCGGGCAGGTGCGGGCAGTGATCGGTTGAATCAAATCAAAATTATTTATATAGCCCTTAGTACATCAGCCTATATCTCAAAGTGCTGTACAGAAACCCAGCCTAAAACCCCAAACAGCAAGCAATGAAGGTGTTGAAGCACGTTGGCTAGGAAAAACTCCCTAGAAAGGCCAAAACCTAGGAAGAAACCTAGAGAGGAACCAGGCTATGAGGGGTGGCCAGTCCTCTTCTGGCTGTGCCAGGTGGAAATTATAACAGAACATGGCCAAGATGTTCAAATGTTCATAAATGACCAGCATGGTCAAATAATAATAATAACAGGCAGAACAGTTGAAACTGGAGCAGCAGCACGGCCAGGTGGACTGGGGACAGCAAGGAGTCATCATGCCAGGTAGTCCTGAGGCATGGTCCTAGGGCTCAGGTCCTCCGAGAGAGAGAAAGAACGAGAGAAAGAGAGAATTAGAGAGAGCATACTTCAATTCACACAGGACACCGGATAAGACAGGAGAAGTACTCCAGATATAACAAACTGACCCTAGCCCCCCGACCCATAAACTACTGCAGCATAAATACTGGAGGCTGAGACATAGGGGTTGTAGTAATAAGGGTTGCAACAGTTTCGGCAAATTTCTGCTTGAAAAAGCTAGCCTGTGTAAATTGGTTCCTGACTTCCCTGAAAAGTTGCATATCAAGGGGGTTCTAATGCAGAACACCACAGGATATTTTTGTGTTGGTCAAGGGCGGTCAGGTCTGGAGAGAACCAAGGGCTATATCTGTTCCTGGTTCTAAATTCTTTGAAAGGGGCATGCTTATTTAAGATGATGAGGAATGCACTTTAAAAAAATGACCAGGCATCCTCTACTGACGGGATGAGGTTAATATCCTTCCAGGATACCCGGGCCAGGTCGATTAGAAGGGTCTGCTCGCTGAAGTGTTTTAGGGAGTGTTTGACAGAGATGAGGGGTGGTCGTTTGACCGCAGACCCATTACCGATTCAGGCAATGAGGCAGTGATAGCTGAGATCTTGGTTGAAAACTGCAGAGGTGTATTTGGAGGGCAAGTTGGTTAGGATGATATCTGTGAGGGTGCCCGTGTTTACGGATTTGGGATTGTACCTGGTGGGTTCATTGATAATTTGTGTGAGATTGAGGGCATCAAGCTTAGACTGTAGGATGGCCGGGGTGTTAAAGCATGTCCCAGTTTAGGTCACATAGCAGCACGAGCTCTGAAGAAAGATGATAACAGCCTGAACACTGGCAGGGCCCATCCCCTGAGGCAGACAGAGGAACCTGTTCTCCTCAAACATAGACAGGTGACCGCCAGACACTCCACAGCATCTACGAAATAGTCCAGCTTCTCCATCCCCCAGTATCCTTCATTACAGACCCCAGGTCATTCTCCTGCTCCTCAATCTTACTGTCTGCAGTCACCTGGCTCAGGCTGCTTCATACATGGTGACATGGTCGAACTTCAGGTTGATTCTGTTGGCCTCTTTCTTGATGTCTTTCATAATTTTTGCTTCTGTCTCTCTCTGAAGTGCCCATTTGAAATGCCCGTCAGAGAATTCTTTCACTGTGTGAATGTGGCTGAGGGTGTCTGAGATGTATTGGACTAATAACCCCCTCATTTGCTCTCTGTATGAAAATAGAACCTTTTAGAATATTATTTTCACCTGGTATTTGTGATGGTGCGAGCTCTCTGCTGCTCTCTTGTCACATCAAACTACCTTTCTTCATTTACCACAAGTGCCAAGTAGCCTAGAAACATTTACATTTCTATAAAGTATATTGCCGTTGCACTAATGAGAGTACCAGTTTGGCCTATTAATGGCAACACAGACTCAAGGACTTTTTCCATATCAGTTCATAAAATAATGTTTTATTTAAGAATTTCATTCATTGCAATACCTGTTTGTTTGACAGTTTTGTCAATGTCAGGATCACAGTGTTCCTGGACCTCCCACTACATGGACAAAGGTATGTGGACACCAACAGTATGTGTTCCCCCTTTGCTGCCAAAGCAGTCTCCACTCTTATGGGAAGGCTTTCCACTAGATGTTAGAACATTGCTGCAGGGACTTCCATTCAGCCACCAGAGCATTAGTGAGGTTGGGCACTTATGTTGGGCAATTACACCTGGCTTACACAATTTCCCTTCACTGGAAACAAGGGGACATGAACCATAAAAACAGCCCCAAACCATCATTCCTTCTCCATCAAACTTTACAGTTGGCACTATGCATTGGGGAAGGTAGCGTTCTCCTGGCATCCGCCAAACCCAGATTTATCCGTCGACCTGCCAGATGGCAAAGTGTGATTCGTCACTCCAGAGAACACTTTTCCACTGTTCCAGAGTCCAATGGCGGCAAGCTTTACATCACTCCAGCCGACTCTTGGCATTGTGCATGAAGATCTTAGGCTTGTGTCCGGCTGCTCGACCATGGAATCCCATTTAATGATCTCCCGACTAACAATTTTATACACCGGTCAGCAACGGGTGTGGCTGAAATAGCAGAATCCACTAATTTGAAGGCGTGTCCACTAGAGGTCGACCGACTAATCGGAATGGCCGATTAATTAGGGCCGATTTCAAGTTTTCATAACAATCGGTAATCTGCATTTTTGGACACCAATTATTACATTGCCCTCCACGAGGAGACTGCGTGACTGGCTGACTACCTGTTATGTGAGTGCAGCAAGGAGCCAAGGCAAGTTGCTAGCTAGCATTAAACTTATCTTATAAAAAACAATCAATCTTAACATAATCACTAGTTAACTACACATGGTTGATGATATTACTAGTTTATCTAGCTTGTCCTGCGTTGCATATAATCAATGTGGTGCCTGTTAATTTATCATTGAATCACAGCCTACTTTAACAATTTAACAAGCGCATTCGTGAAAAAAGCACTGTTGTTGCACCAATGTGTACCTAACCATAAACATCAACGCCTTTCTTAAAATCAATACACAAGTATATATTTTTAAACATGCATATTTAGTTAATATTGCCTGCTAACATGAATTTATTTTAACTAGGGAAATAGTGTTACTTTTCTTGCATTCTGTGCAACAGAGTCAGGGTATATGCAGCAGTTTGGGCCGCCTGGTTCATTGCGAACTGTGTGAAGACCATTTCTTCCTAACAAAGACAGCTAACTTCAGTTTAAACCAAATTGAACATGTTTCATTATTTATTTGAGACTAAATTGATTTTATTGATGTATTCTATTAAGTAAAAAAAAAGTTTCATTGTTCATTCAGTATTGTTGTAATTGTCATTATTACAAATATATATATAAAAATCGGCCAATTAATTGGTATCGGCTTTTTTTGGTCCTCCAATAATTGGTATCGGTATCGGCGTTGAAAAATCATAATCGGTCGACCACTAGTGTCCACATACATGTAGTGTACATGCATGCTTAAAATCCACATTTTCCAATTGTCATGACGTTGGCCTGTTGGGGGAGGTTTATGACCCCCATAAATACCTTTCCCCTTTTTCCTCTCTCTACACTACCGATGTGACTACTGAAAGTCCCTTTGTTAACATAGAGAGTCTGGGAACATCAAAAGGTGGGAAATGGAACCCTATTTCGGTAATCCAACCAGTTGAAAATATGCGTTGGTACTTAATGAATATAATGTGAAATCAGTTGGCGTCTGAGACATTATTACTAATGACAGGATGACATAAACTGTATCTTGGAAAATCGACACATTCTAGTTATCAGATTCACATGGAATTGTTGTGCAATTTAAATGTTTAAATATGAAACTATTTGTGAAAAGAGGAAATGTAATTTTAACTTCTTAAATGAGAGAACGGTTTGTCATAGAGAAACTCTGCTCACTCAGAGGCCCCGCCCAAGTGAACAGACTTTGGTTGTAAACTATGAAACACACCCTTCTTTCACCACTATATAAACCCGTTGACGAAAATTCAACTTCCTGTTCCAAGGACGTGCGGACTTGCGGTCCCCACGTTGAAAGAACAAAGATCACAGAACTAAGCCAACCTCAGCGTGAGCTGAACGACAATAACGTAATGAAATTAGCATCGAATTTCAACGTGAAGATGACGATCAACACGCCGAAAGGATGAATTTCAACTATACCAGCCAGAATATAGCATAAGCTTAAAAGTATGGCAACTTGGTATGAACTTTGAACTCTTATTCACTAAAGAAGTGATACCCTTTCCGCCCGCTAAATGGATATTATTTTGTGGTGCCCCGACCTTCTAGTTAGCTTAATCAGGTAACATTAATTACAGAGAAATGATTTTATAGAATAGCATGTCACATCACTTAATCCGGTATAGCCAAAGACACGACACAATCCATACTTCTATTACAGTCCCTTACAACAGTGTCCACATCTTTTAAATATCACTTTATTGCTAAAACGAGTGACTTTGTAAAAAATCTAATGCAGACAGAGGGTTTCTTACCATCCATCACAGTGTAGGCCTAGGCATACCTGAATCTATCCTTGTACAAGGGCGACTGATGTAGGCCCTCTAATGAGATCAAATTCATAATGCACGTAGCCTACACATTTGAGTCATGTTCCTGTTGAAACCTTAGAGTAACCTTAAAGTAAAACCTCATATATTTTGTAACCTCACTGACTAGTAGGCCTATGAGTTCCAAGTGAGTCATGCGCAGCTTATTGTTGATCATTTTGGAATTCATGTTGTCCCTCTTTGACACAGTTTAGTAACTTGATGAAAATAAATGTACGGATAAATAAAGGCAAAGGACATGACTGGTAAAGATGGTTACCACTTACGCAAAATAGGCCTACTGTAAAAATGCATGAATAATTATTAGCAATTCCTCACAGTATCTTTGGTGTCTCTTTGTCATCTTCGGAGTCTGACTTGTAGTTCGCAAACGATTTGCTATTATTTGAACGACTTGTTATTTTTGAACGACTATTTAATGACTCAAAAGTCAGAATTAGTTTTTCTAAGTGATTCATTAATTTTAGTTGTTTGTTTGATCTGCTGGCCGCAATTGAGTCCTACACAGTCCTACACATGTTCCTCCATGTTCCTCCGTTCATCCCTGGGACATCACTACCTAAATCTTACCTAACCTAACCCAACCTGAACCATAAACCTTACCCAATTTTGCTGAAGAATGCTCAACTGTTCTCTTATATCAGGGTGGAGCGGAGTTTTGATAACTGGCCGTGCGATTTGCTAGCATCAAGATTGAGTCACAATAAGTAAATCAATACTTGTAAAAATGTAAATTCTGAAAATGCTTACCTATGTTTGGCTTGTACAACAGGGGTCCTACAACGGGGTGCTGAAATTTGATTGATTACAACCAAGCTTTTCCCTAATTTGTGTTGCTCAACTCAGCGTGAATGTACATGTGCCAATATCATCTCATTTGTTAGTAGGCTTATGTCAAGGCTGATATGTCTCCGCTTGAGCAACACAAATAAGGAAAGGTTGTACAGGACAAACAGGTACAGGTAAGCCTGACTCAATGTTGTTGCTAGCAAATCGAGTCACCAGTTATCAAAACTCAACTACGCCTCGATATAAGATTAAGATAATGGAGTTGATTGTTCCTTAGCAGGCTAAACTCAACGGTGAAGGAAGTTTCTGATGAATTTCATCAACTGAGAGGAGTAAAGACCAGGCTTTGTGGAACCTAGCTATGACTACATCAATTTGCAAAAGGACAATATAAAAACGTTTTTTTAAATTATGAAATGTCAACCTTGTACCTGTTTGTACTCTGTAGTTTCGTGCCTTTCTTTGATTGCTGAAATCCACACTTTTTTGAAAAACATTAATCAAATACAACCACTGACTGTTTGCTCATTGTTGTTGCTCTAAGATGGCAACTCAGCGCAAATGTTCATGTACAAATTGAATCTCAATAAGGAAACAGTCGGTGGTTGTATTTGATTAACGTCTTTCAAAAAAGTGTGGGCTGAGCAAAAAATAAATAGAAAATTATGCTCTCTACTTGTCAGTGTTCCAAACGGGACATTATTTGTCTTTTAACCTAAATATGGAATCACCATCAGATACAATTCATAGCAAGCAGTGCACTGGAATGACATTCAGATAAACTGGAATGACATTCACTCTCATGGGATGGGTGGATGAAAGCCACACACCCAATAAGACGCAATAAACCACAAATATGACAGCATTGAGGCAAATGTCACTATGGCTATCTATATGCACCATGCCACTGACTACTTATTTTGTTCATTTATCAAACAAGACAGCTCATAATCCAGTGCCTTTAGCACAGTCAACACATGGATAATTTAGCTTTAATTAGAATGCGTAGAATAGCATGAGATTAGCTACAAGACTGCACTTTTTCCTCTCTGCCCCATGGCAAAATGTGTGAATTGTAGGAAATGTGCTTCAAAACAGCACATTTTTCTATTTGCCCCAATGGCTAAATGTGTTGAATTTCATGAAGTGAGCTGTTGTCTTTTTTAAAAAAAATTAATGTTTTTTGGGGCCCACACAAATTTCTGGAGGCTCACCAACAAATTTCTGGCTATGCTACTGCCATAACTAGACCTTTGTTTTCAAATAATCTTATTTTTAGGCTATGCAAAGCAATCAACAAATGCAGCCTACTATGTTTAAAGCACACTTTTACAAGTCTCAGTAACAAATGACAGCTCCAATAAGCCCCCTATAGGGAACATCCATGACGTGCGGTCAGGTTAGGCAGAGTTGGCAGTGCCTGTGAAAATGAATGAAAAAATACCTGTAATGATAAATAAATATATTTTTTTATCAATAATAATTTTGTCCTCTTCATGGTTTTTTATGCATGATAACATTTTAATGTTATAATGTTAAAATAATAAATGTGAATACATATTGGGGTGAAAAAGTATTGGGATAGGCAGGAGGATAGGCTGAGCTCACTCCTGCCTATGGACTTCCCACATCATCTGCCAGACGGTGAAGTTCGTTTTACTTCTAGTTAAAGTAAGCTGATCAGGATGGCTTACATGTTGCATATGAAACAGTTTTCAAAGTTGTATTTTCTAGCGATGAAGGATAGTTGACCAACACCTGAACTTAGGGACCTACATAAAAGGAAGGGACAGAAAATAACAAGATCCTTTCAATCTGAGTGGTATCAATGAAAAGACGCTCTGTGGCTGCGCTACCAGCAGCCAACTCTGCTGCTTCCCCTGCCTGCTGTTCTCCACCAGCGACAGCATGTGGACAAGAGCCGGTTACTACGAATTGAACAACTTGCCTATAGTACTCAACAAGCATGAGAAATCTGTCTCCCTGTTCACCCATGACTGTGTGGCCATGCATGCCTCCAGACGACACAACAGCAGTAGGCTTGATTACCAACAGCAATGAGACAGCCTACAGGGAGGAGGTGAGGGCTCTGGGAGTGTGTTGTCAGGAAAATAACCTCTCACTTAACGTCAACAAAACGAAAGGGATGGTCGTGGACTTCAGGAAACAGCAGATGGAGCACCCCCTATCCACATTGACGGGACAGAGGTGGAGAAGGTGGAATGTTCCTCGGTGTACATATCACTGACAAACTGCAATGGTCCACCAACACAGACAGTGTGGTGAAGAAGGCTCAACAGCACCTCTTCAACCTCAGGAGGCTGAAGAAATTTGGCTTGTCACCTAAAACTCTCACAAACTTTTACAGATGCACAATTGAGAGCATCCTGTCGGGCTGCATCACCGCCTAGTATGGTGCGGTCTGCACAACGCATCACCGGGAGCAAACTACCTGCCCTCCAGGACACCTACACCACCAGATGTCACAGGAAGGCCAAAAAGATCATCAAGGACAACAGCCACCCGAGCCACTGCCTGTTCACCCCACTATCATCCAGAAGGCGAGGTCAGCACAGGTGCATCAAAGCAGGAACAGAAAAACAGAAAGACAGCTTCTATCTCAAGGCCATCAGACTGTTAAATAGCCATCACTAGCACAGAGAGGCAGCAGCCTACATACATACTTTAAATCATTGGCCACTTTAACAAATGAAACACTAGTCACTTTTAATAATGTCACTTTAATAATGTTTACATATCTTGCATTACTCATCTCATATGTATATACTGTATTCTATACTATCTACTGTATCTTAATCTATACCGCTCTGACATTGCTCGTCCATATATTTATATATTCTTAATTCCATTCCTTGTTACTTGGATGTATGTGTATTAGGTATTTGTTGTGAAATTGTTATATTGATATTACATGTTAGACATTGCTGCACTGTCAGAACTAGAAGCACAAGCATTATGCTACACCCGCAATAACATCTGCCAAACACGTGTATGTGACCAATAAAATTTGATTTGATTTGAACATGCAGATTGATGGGAAATCCTTCACACAGTGTTGTATGCATGAAGATGAGTTATATCAAATAGTTAACGAACATGCGATGACACATTTCAGTCCAGTTCAGAGATACCTTAAGACTCTCAAAACTGATGATATTTGTCCATGGACAATTACACTGAGTATACCAAACATTAGGGACCCCCCCCCCCTTCCTTGGTTGGTGGACCATTCTTGATACACACAGGAAACTGCTGAGCACAAAAAACACAGAAGAATTTCAGTTCTTGTCATGAACCAGTGGGCCTGGCACCTACTCCCATAACTCGTTCAAAGGCACTTCAATATTTTGTCTTGCCCATTCATCATCTGAATGACACACATACACAGTCCAAGGCTTCAAATCATTATTTAACCTCCTCCCCTTCATATACACTGACTGAAGTTGATTTATCAAGTGACATCAATAAGGGAATATAGCTTTCACCTGGATTCACCTGGTCAGTCTGTCATGGAAAGATAGTCATTATTTTGTATACTCAGTGTATATTGGCAGTCCATATCCAAAATCAATAGTGGAAGATATGAATGTCTTTTGGACTGTAGTCAGTATAATGTTATAGACCATCAGGAAGTCAGCAAGTTCTTCGTCTTTCTGTGTCTTCTCCCCTATTTTATTGTGTCTTACATCTCTGATCTCTAATGGCCCTGAGGTCAGACCAGGTGAGGTGTGGTGGGGCTGATGTAGGATCGGCTGAGCTGCTTTCCAGACCTGCTGTTGAACCACAAGATGTGTAAGTACAATGTATTTTTACATTCCATTCTTTATAATGTTCACACATTGAGGAAATACTGGCAGACATACAGTATATATTGTTTGTCTCATTTGACAACTGATGGGCATATTTAGGCATCACATAAAACAACTTTCTCATTAAGTACTGTAGGTATAGTATAGTGTTTTACTCACTGTCTAATGTTTCATCTGTGTATCTCCTCCTCCCTCTCTGCTGTCTCGTGGACTCCTCTGTGGTCTTCCCTCCCTCCCCTTGCACCTCCTCTTTCTCCTCCTCCATCTCCAGCTCTCTCAAAGCCTCCTTGGCCCTCCTCAGATCCTCCTCTCTCTCCCTGTCCTCCTCCTGGTGCCTCCTCTCCTCCTCCTCCTCCTTCTCCCTGGCCTCCTCCAGTACCTCCTCGCTGGAGAGCAACTCCCCTCTGTTCTTGGCCACCATGTTGTCCAGCTTCTCCAGTAGCTCCGCCACGGCATCGTGGCCCTTCCTGGACCTGCCATACAGGGCATGATAGCGGCCCCCACATCGCTCCACCAGGCCCTGGAGCTCCTCGCTCTCCTCCACCTCCTCCTCTAAGGTGGCATCCTTCAGCCGCCCACCCTTCACAGTGAACAGCACCACGGTATGCCCCCAAGCCCGCTCCCCCAACAGCTCCACATGCTCCTCGGCTGCCTGCCGCTCCCGTTTGGTAAAGGAGAAGGAGAGGGGCACCACCAGGAGCACGGCGTGGGGGCCAGGCTGGCACAGCGACACGCCCCGGATGATCTCCCTCCTGACCCCCAGAGAGGAGCCCCTGGAGGGGAACCACTCCCAACCAGGCGTGTCCACCACCGTCACCTGCCTCTCAGCCACCTCTCTTTGCCGCTTTACCGCCTCCCTTGTTCTCACCCCCACCGCGTCAAACACCTCACTGCCCAGGATGGCGTTGCCCACAGCACTCTTCCCTGCCTCTCGCTCTCCGATCAGGATTATTCGCAACCCTGAGACCACAGAAAGAGGGACTGCTTGGCCTGTAACAAGTATCACATCAAATTAATGTACAGAATAACACAAATGAATTGCATTTAATTTTCACTTCCTGTTTCCCATACGCCAGGATAGATCAAAAACTTACCTGGTTGAGAATCTGGCGACTTTCCAGTTTCTTTCATTTCCACCATGACCTCCTCTGAATCCATGTTGAAACCACTGTTTATCACTGTTGTATGATAACACAACCAGTGCCTTCTAAAATGCTACTTCATGCTTGTCCCCTTTCATCAGATCTTAAAGTATACAGTAGCTATTTTGTTAAAGGAAGAATATCTTCCCCACTCCTCTCCCCTCCCGGGATACTTTGTTGTCTGAATGGCTTACGGTCTATAGTCGCCCTCTGCTAATCATTCTTTACAGCCCCTTTTACTGTCCCAGGGATCCAAAGTTCACAGTGGGACTGCCTGCATGTTCGCACAGCTAGATAACACTACCTTGGCAGGAATCAACAGTCTGGCTTTGACCCTGCCCCAAGCGATACTGTATGTGACCACAGCTTCTTTATTGTGCCTGAGGAAGACTTGAAACTTTTGGACACTTTTGGAGATAAGGGAAATGGTTCTAATGAGTTAGGAGTTGTTTCTGGACAGGGCCCTGGAGATATTGAACAGACTCACTTATCAGTAGTACCACACATATCACTGGCAAATCTGATTAAATGTGAGATTTAAATGAAAGTCATATTTAGTTGGCATTATCTGTTTGATTGTTGAAGATCCTTCACCAACAGCAACACACAGTGCCTTCAGATAGTATTCTCACCCCTTATCTTTTTCCACATTTTGTTGTGTTACAGCCTGTATTTAAAATATATTAAATTTAGATGACTTGAGTCAATAAGTATTCAACCCCTTTGTTATGGCAAGCCAAAATAAGTTCAGGAGTAAAAAATTGCTAAACAAGTAATAAGTTGCATGGATTCACTCTGTGTGCAATAAAAATGTTTAACATGATTTTTGAATTACTTCGTAATCTTTGTACCCCACACATACAATGTATCTGTAAGGTCCCTCAGTCAAGCAGTGAATTTCATACACAGATTCAAACACACATACCAGGGAGGTTTACCAATGCCTCACAAAGAAGGATACCTATTGGTAAATGGGTAAAGAAAAAGCAGACATTGAATATCCCTTTGAGCATGGTGAAGTTAATTACACTTTGGATAGTGTATCAATACACCCAGTCACGTCCTAACTCAGTTGCCGGAGAGGAAGGAAACCGCTCAGGGATTTCACCATGAGGCCAATGGTGACTTTAATACAGTTAGAGTTTAATGGCTGTGATAGGAGAAAACTGAGGATGGATCAACAACATTGTAGTTACTCCACAATACTAACCTAATTGACAGAGTGAAAAGAAGGAAGTCTGTACAGAATACATGCATCCTGTTTGCAACAAGGCACTAAAGTAACACTGCAAAAAAATATGTGGCAAAGCAATTCACATTTTGTCGTGAATCCAAAGTGTTATGTTTGGGGAAAATCCAATACAACACATTACTGTTTTACTCCTGAACTACCACTCTCCATATTTTCAAGCATAGTGATGGCTTCATCATGTTATGGGTATGCTTGTAATCGTTAAGGACTGGGGAGTTTCTCAGGATAAAAAAGAAACGGAATGGAGCTAAGTACAGGCAAAATTCTAGAGGAAAACCAGGTTCAATCTGCTTTCCACCAGACACTGGGAGATGAATTCACTTTTCAGATGGACAAAGGCCTAAAACACAGTTACAGTTTGACTTAAATCTACTTGAAAATCTATGGCAAAACCTGAAAGGGTTGCTTAGCAATGATCAACAACCAATTTGACAGAGCTGAATAATTTGGAAAAGAATAATGGGCAAATGTTGCACAATCCAGGTGTGGAAAGCTCTTAGGGACTCACCCAGAAAGACACAGCTGTAATCACTGCCAAAGGTGTGTCTACAAAGTATTGACTCAGGGGTGTGAGTACTAGATATTTCTGTATTACATTTTCAATAAATTTGCAAAAGTGTCTTAAAACATGTTTTCACTTTGTAATTATGGGGTATTGTGTGTAGATGGGTGAGAAAAAATAAATGTAATACATTTTGAATTAAGGCTGTAAATGTATGTTTAATCTTTGGCAGATAAAATCATTTTTTAGAAAAAATATATAATTTTCACAGTTAAATGCATTCCGAAGGGTATATCATATGTGACCATAGTTTGCTTATTATAATAGACCACAGGTGATGAAAATGTAATGGGTTAATATTTTATATATACACCTTAACCCATAATAAAACTATGAAATGACTATGTTAACAAACTCTATTAAATGTTTTTCTGACTATGCAAGAAACTACAGTTGCGTTACAGTAACAGGCAATCAAGAAACGTCTGAGAATGGAATTCTAATTACAAGTGCAGTTAATTACTTTGCTAAATGGATTGACATATAAGGCATAAGTTTAAGTTACAAAGCATTAACAAGCATTACACGTGTTTTTCTAGGCATGATCAGACGGAGAGTGAGAAAGATAAAACCATAGCCTGAAAGGCCATGCCCCAAGAGTCCCTGGGGTGGAACCTTTATTTAACTAAGCAAGTCAGTTAAGAACAAATTCATATTTATAATGACGGCCTACCCCGGACAAAACCCTAACCCGGACGACGCTGGGCCAATTGTGCACCGCCCTATGAGAATCCCAACCAGAGTCGGTTGTGATAAAACCTGGAATCGGAAATAAAAGGAACAAGTAATTAAAGAGCGGCAGTAATAACAGTAGCAAGACTTTATTCCGGGGTACCGGTACAGAGTCAATGTGCGGGAGCACCGGTTAGTCGAGGAAATTGAGGTAATATGTACATTTAGGTAGAGTTATTAAAGTGACGAACCGGTCACAACAGAGAGTAGGAGCGGCGTAAAAGAGGCGTTGGAGGGGGGGAGAAAATAGTCTGGGTAGCCATTTGATTAGATGTTCAGGAGTCTTTTGACTTGGGGGAAAAGGCTGTTTATAAGCAAGCCTCTTGGACCTAGACTTGGCGCTCCGGTACCGCTTGCTGTGCGGTAGCAGTGAGAACCGTCTATGACTAGGGTGGCTGGAGTCTTTGACAATTTTTAGGGCCTTCCTCTGACACTGCCTGGTATAGAGGTCCTGGATGGCAGGAAGCTTGGCCCCGGTGATGTACTGGGCTGTACGCACTACCCCCTGTAGTGCCTTGCAGTCGGAGGCCGAGCAGTTGCCATACCAGGCTGTGATGCAACCACTCAAGATGCTCTCGATGGTGCAGCTGTAGACCCTTTTGAGGATCTGAGGAGACCATACCAAATCTTTTCAGTCTCCTGAGGGGGAATAGGTTTTGTCGTGCCCTCTTCACAACTGTCTTGGTGTGCATGTACCATGTTAGTTTGTTGGTGATGTGGACACCAAGGAACTTGAAGCTCTCAACCTGCTCCACTATTGCCCCGTCGATGAAAATGGGGGCGTGCTTGGTCCTCCTTTTCCTGTAGTCCACAATCATCTCCTTTGTCTTGATCACGTTGAGGGAGAGGTTGTTGTCTTGGCACAACACAGCATGGTCTCTGACCTCCCTACAGGCTGTCTCATCAATGTCTGTGATCAGGCCTACCACTGCTGTGTCATCGGCAAAAGTAATGATGATGTTGGAGTCGTACCTGGCCGTGCAGTCATGAGTGAACAGGGAGTACAGGAGGGGACTGAGCATGCACCCCTGAGGGGCCCCAGTGTTGAGGATCAGCGTGGCGGATGTGTTGTTACCTATCCTTACCACCTGGGGGCGGCCCGTCAGGAAGTTCAGGATCCAGTTGCAGAGGGAGGTGTTCAGTCCCAGGGTCCTTAGCTTATTTATGAGCTTTGAGGTCACTAGGGTGTTGGACGCTGAGCTGTAGTCAATGAATAGCATTCTCACATAGGTGTTCCTTTAGTCCAAAAAAAAAAAAAAAATATATATATATATATATATATATATATATATATATATATATATATATATATATATATATATATATATATATATATATATACAGTGCCTTGCGAAAGTATTCGGCCCCCTTGAACTTTGCGACCTTTTGCCACATTTCAGGCTTCAAACATAAAGATATAAAACTGTATTTTTTTGTGAAGAATCAACAACAAGTGGAACACAATCATGAAGTGGAACGACATTTATTGGATATTTCAAACTTTTTTAACAAATCAAAAACTGAAAAATTGGGCGTGCAAAATTATTCAGCCCCTTTACTTTCAGTGCAGCAAACTCTCTCCAGAAGTTCAGTGAGGATCTCTGAATGATCCAATTTTGACCTAAATGACTAATGATGATAAATACAATCCACCTGTGTGTAATCAAGTCTCCGTATAAATGCACCTGCACTGTGATAGTCTCAGAGGTCCGTCAAAAGCGCAGAGAGCATCATGAAGAACAAGGAACACACCAGGCAGGTCCGAGATACTGTTGTGAAGAAGTTTAAAGCCGGATTTGGATACAAAAAGATTTCCCAAGCTTTAAACATCCCAAGGAGCACTGTGCAAGCGATAATATTGAAATGGAAGGAGTATCAGACCACTGCAAATCTACCAAGACCTGGCCGTCCCTCTAAACTTTCAGCTCATACAAGGAGAAGATTGATCAGAGATGCAGCCAAGAGGCCCATGATCACTCTGGATGAACTGCAGAGATCTACAGCTGAGGTGGGAGACTCTGTCCATAGGACAACAATCAGTCGTATATTGCACAAATCTGGCCTTTATGGAAGAGTGGCAAGAAGAAAGCCATTTCTTAAAGATATCCATAAAAAGTGTCGTTTAAAGTTTTCCACAAGCCACCTGGGTTACACACCAAACATGTGGAAGAAGGTGCTCTGGTCAGATGAAACCAAAATTGAACTTTTTGGCAACAATGCAAAACGTTATGTTTGGCGTAAAAGCAACACAGCTCATCACCCTGAACACACCATACCCACTGTTAAAAAAGTTTGAAATATCCAATAAATGTCGTTCCACTTCATGATTGTGTCCCACTTGTTGTTGATTCTTTACAACAAAATACAGTTTTATATCTTTATGTTTGAAACCTGAAATGTGGCAAAAGGTCGCAAAGTTCAAGGGGGCCGAACACTTTCACAAGGCACTGTATGTCTGAAATGGTTACTACATGTGTCAGATACCCTCTGAAGTCGCTAGGATTTTACAGAACATTTAATTTAGTCTCGCCATCCTTCCAAATAAAACTAAAAAAATAGTTTACATGTAAGTAAATAATCCACAATATTGTTCCACGCTACAGATTTGTTTACTAATGGATTGCTAAAGGATGCTCTGTTTTGGGCGTTTCTTTCTCGCCATTCAAAGGAGTGGTGGTGACGTGTCCAAGCGTTCTTATCGTAGCTCAATGTTGAGTTTGGTGAAGTAAGGGAAACGAAACTGAGAAGACAACATTCCAGTGTAGGGAGACTGTAGGGAACAGCATTCACCCTCTTTGTCAAGGTGAGTGAGCTTTATACATCCATATTTCTTTACACAAATGAAACAGTTGAAACAAGAAAAGGGCTTTTAACCCGCCACTGTTTCAGGTTAAAATTGAGGGATGGAATTGGAGATTGTAATCACTCTTAAATTCACAGACAGACCTATGGATGCAAGGACTGACCATTCATGATATCAAAATTATAGTTTTAACTATGTGTTAAAGGTATAGTGTTTTGTTTACGTTTACTTTGTAAACATTAGAGTAAAACAAGCTTATATGTTGGGTTTTGATGGGGTACAAGAGTTGAACTAAACTAATGAGGCAGTAAGTTATATTCTTCAAGAGATAATGGGTAGATAAGGTTATCGTTACTTTATAAATCCACCGTAGAAGTGCTCGGAGCAGGTGCAATTTGCAGTGCAAGAACAAGCAAACGTATAACACCTGGCTTGTCATGCTGAATTCAAATTTGGGCTGTACAACATGCAAAAAGGTAGGGTGTTTGGGTCTAGAAACGACTGGAGGGATAATACTAGCTAGCAAAAGTGTTGGTGGAATATACAGTATCATCCTCTTCCTCTGAAGAGAGCCTTCAGAAAAAAGGTTTCTGAACATGCCCGAACCAAGGCGCATTTGTTGGTAGCAAGCCTTGCAGACACGGCTAAAGACGACACCCAGGTTATAGTTAACACTCAAAATGGAAAAAAATAGACTATACAGCCAGAGTCTTCCGAACAGCTTTAGAACGAGACTAAACGTCATAGGCACAGGCTCGTTCATGGTTTTAAACAAGAAATTGACTGTCAGGAGATACATGGACTTGACATGGGGAGAGTCATTGTGGGAGGTTTTGAAAACTACGGTAGGAAAACTGTTGTCCTGTACAAACTTGTTCTGTACTGTGAAATTAATCCGAATATGTATAGGCCTATATATTATCATATGTGTGTTCTGCTGTAGCCTATATTGATTTATTTTATTTGAAGTTATAATATTAGGATATTGTGATATTTGTTCTGCTACTACATTGATTCGGGTCTTGTAAACCTTCCAGCTGAGTGTGTTTTATATGCATATGGCGGGTGTTCTGCGGTGACGTCTGAAATTGTTGCTGTACACTGATGTCTAGAAAGTTAGGCTCTCGCGCTCACTGTGTTCCCGGGACCTCCCGATGTACAAATGAATCACTGTGTTTGCCCATGTGATGTATCTGAATCCTGTTTCTAAATTTATATCAGAATAGAAATGCAATGGCTGTGATTTTTATTTTGAATTATCCACAGTTCCATTGGACATGCCTTGGGGACAAGGCAACACTGTTCAGTAACGATATCAACCAAACCAGGAAATGTCCAAACACAGGGAGAGCGTCATGTCACGGTGAGACTATTAACCAGTTAATTGTATCTAAATGTAATCGAAAACGTCAACTTAATCCCCAAATGTAATTATGTATCATGAGGGTCATAAAAAATAACTAGTAATGCTGCATTTTCAGGACACAAGCTCAAGTTCACAGTACAAATATTTAATATTTTTATGATGTATTTCCTGTTCAACAAAATCGTATGAATATGGCTTGACGTTACATATGCTTTCTAAATATAGCATAATCATATAAAAAAATGACTAACTATAAGATTTCACCTTCCTTATAACTGTAAATGACATATTTGTATGTTTAGTGTTAGAGAAAATGCATATTTTTGCAAGGTCTCTCTTGATCAAACTGTCTGCTGTAGCTTGGCTTCCTGAACTTGTTAGGAACTCCCCTTTCATCTCATATCAATCCTGGCCCTCTATGACAAACATAACGTGTTATTTTTAAGTATTTTTTAATCTATACATTACATCTACATGTACATCTTACATCTAAGAGGTTTAATAACTGGGGCAGAAAGGATAGTGTTGCTGGGCTACTTTAAATTGACAGCAGAGGGCAATGTTGACAAAGAATCCAAGGTATTCAATAAAGGTAGTTCAATAAAAGGGTCAAGTTGGTGGATAGGCACTCTGTATCTACAACTTTGTAATTTTATATACTGATTATCCTGAATTCAATAGTGAAGCTCCTGACTGAAGCCTACTTTTCTTCCAGATCAGAGTTAACAAGGGAGCTCTTGGGCCAGTACATCTCTGACACCCTCAGCAACATTCACACAGTGAGGGAGTTCTGTGACAGGCATTCCAAATGGGCCCTTCAGAGGGAGACAGAACTGGAAAGGATGAGGGACATCAAGCAGAGGGCAGACAGAATTGACCTTAAGTTCGACCATGTCCGTAACTCCGAGACCAAGGCCAAGGCGTTTGGGGAGTTCGTATGGAGCGGTCTGACCCAGGGGACTGCAGACAGTAGGCGTCAGGAGCTGGAGAAGGAGCTGGGGGCTGTACTAAAGGACACTCTGGGAGGCCTGGAGAAGCTGGATTACTTCCTGAATGCTGTGGAGTGTCTGGCGGTCACCTGTCTGTTGGTGTTTGAGGAGAACAGGTTCCTCTGTCTGCCTCAGGGGACGAGCCCTGCCAGTGTTCAGGCTGTCATCACTGCTGCCAGAATATCCTGCCCTCTCCTCATCTACTTTAAGAGGGATGCTAAGGCCTTCTTTATGCCCAGCCTCCTCAATGTAGAGGTGCTGGCCCTCCAGCTGGACAGATACATAGAAATCAGCAAGCAGCTCTGTAAGAGGATGGACATAGTGTAAGTGGAGCTACCATCACAATTGCTTCAACATTAACTTATGTCATGTTCTTTATTGCCATTTTACAAACACTTGATGTCCATTTTTTCCTTCTAGATTACAGATCAGACAACAGCTTGGGAGTAATCTTAAAATCATAATTTATATTAGCATAGTTGTACTATTTTCCCTCATTTTTGTCCTTCTCAGATGTCATTTGACAAGGTTCTTTGGCTTATGTGATTCAAAATCCACATATAAATGTAATGAATATAATGTAATGTTGAAATTAATATGCATTGTTACAGTAGCTCCATCAGTCAAATGCTGTTCTGGAAAAAGAAGAATGACATCCCTGTGGTCAACCTTGATGATGTGAGTGAAAAGTCCATAGAAAAGATGATGGACCAGTTGAATCAGTTGAATGATATCAGGTAAGGTTAGTTTGGTTGTGGTCTTTAAACTTCTGTTGATATTTGTATTTTATTGGTAGACAGTAAATATATGTTGAAACTGTCTCCTCTCTGTCAGGATGGACCAGCACCTCAGACTAACATTCCTGTTCCAAGAGGCTGCTCAGCGCTTCATTGGCCGGTTCAGCCAGCGCCGACCCAGGATGGAGCAGTTTCTGACCGATCTGGAGGTGAATGCTGTGCAGCTGGACAGGATGAAGCTGGGGGCTAAGATCTCCAGTGTGGCAGGCAGCTCAGTGGGGGTAGCTGGAGGGATCCTATCCATCGTGGGCTTAGCTCTATCCCCTGTTACGGCTGGGGTGTCACTGGCTCTCACCATTACAGGGGTCAGCCTGGGGGTCACCAGTGGGGTCAACAGTTTAGCCACTGGTATCACAGAGATGAAGGTCAATAGCATCCATGAGAAGAAAGCCAGTAAAGTCTTCCAGAGTTTCATGGAGGATGTGGAGAGTCTCCAGGAGTCTCTGGAGAATGTGGCCACTACTATGGAGCCCATCCTGGGGCAGAGCAGGGTGGACGGCGTGCTGGGGGCAGGGAAGGTGATTGCCACAGCCGGGGCCATTGGAAAAGGCATCGACTCCATAGTGGACTGTGCCTCGGCTCTGAGTGTTAAGGCCCTTGCAAAGGAAGATCTGATTGCAAGCGCTGGTAAGTTGGCGCTCCAGGAAGGCAAAGCAGCACGAAACCTACCCAAGCTAGCAGGGGACATCCCAGACATTGGACAGGTGGCCAAAGGCACCCCACTAGCCCTCTCCAGCTCGGCGCGGGCTGGTTTTATCACTCTCAACGCCCTCTTCATTGGCCTGGATGTTTTCTTCATCTGTAAAGACAGTGTGTGCCTGGCCAAAGGCAGCAAGAGTGAGTTCTCCCAGCTCATCCGTGCCAGAGCGGCATTGTGGCGCACAGAGCTAGACTCCTGGCAGAGGATCTACGACTCGCTGTGTAGAGGAATTTGGAAGTTCAGGAAGTGCCAGAGAATCCTGGCACAGCCTTTTTACCCTCCTGGAGGGGAATCTGAAAGAGAAAAAATCTATGTAGGACAACATCAATGACCAGTTTGAAGTTAGGGACTGTCAAACATACTGTACAGTTGCACATACTGTACATTGCCTATCTGTCAGTCATTTTGATTATGCATTTTACTTGATTCTCCGTTATTTATTAAATGTAATAATGTTTCTATGATTGTGCTGCTGACATGTACATGCACAGAAGACTTATTCCTCCCTTCACCAGTAGTTGAAGACGTCTTGCTAACAGGCAATGAAACATGTTTGTGCAATTTATTCTGATGTTGACTTGTGTGAAAAGGTTTCAATGAGACTTAATGAAATGGAAAGGGACTAATTATGTCTGGCCTTATTTGTGTCAATAATAATAGGCCTAGTTTCTGGTGTTCTGAAATACCTTTGTAAAACAATTATTTAATAAATCCTTTTTTAATTGGTCTTTTCTCATTTTCATCATAACATTTTAATACGGGACGTCAGAGTGAAGCAGTCTGTAGTCATGTGTACAGCAAGACAAGGGCATTATGTTGTACAACAGAACACAATAAGAACACTCCGTATGTTTCACCTGATATGTTCTGCTTCCACACAACTTATTGTAATGGTGATTATAAATCATCCTAAAACATGAGTTCCCGATCTGTAATCCTATATGTACAAAAAGTGTTAAATCCCTTGCCCATGTCATTCATCTCTGGACTTTGTCCTGGAAAAGGAATCACTTTTCAAAATGTTGCATACAAGGAAACAAAAGCAGGAGAAAACACAGGACAGCCTGTGAGGCAATAGATTTTTACAGCCAGTGTTTTGCCCCAGTGTAGCCTTGGCAACAGTCAAGTGTGGTAATCAATGGCAGCTATATATATATATATACACACACTGTACCTTGTGATAATCAGAGCTATTTTCAGAAGTAGTAGGGATTGCGGCTATAATGATTATTTTCACATTAATAACAGAAAATCATGCAAATTGATCATATATTAAAAACAAATAATGTGAATACTGTGTTGTATTCATGCAGATAAGTTCTATCAAACAGTAACAAGGTTCTATCAAACAGTAACGAGCCAGTAATGATACATTTCCATCCAGTTCAGTTCAGAGATACCTAAAACTGATGATACAGTATTTGTCCATGGACATCGGGACCGGCCCTATCCTTTTGGGGGCCTTAAGATTTTGTTGGGCCCCACCCCCCACCTCGCAGGCAAAACATTTTAGTGGTCCCCCTCTTGCAGCTGAGGGAAAAATGTAAGTTTTAAAGTAAATTAATTATTGCATTTTTAATGCAAGCTTTATGCAATTCTAAACATGGGGCGAAGAGAAGTTTAGCAATTTTATAACAAATTTCATGCAATTCTACAAATTTTGCCATGGGGCAGAGAGAACAAATGTGAAACAAAAGTTTTACAGCAACTTTCCTTCAATTTTCCATGGGGTGGAGAGAAATGTTTTCCATTTTAAGGCTAATCTCCTGTAATTCTACACATTTTGCCAAGATTTATGCCATGTTAATGATATCTGAGTGAGCGTGATTAACAAAATCAATGAGGGCCCCATGGAGGTCAGGGCCCCTGGGCACATGCCTTGCGTGCCCGGTTGGTATTCAGCCATGATTACCACAAGTTAAGATAGCTAGCTAGCCTAACTTACCAATCTAAAAATTGTTCGCTGACATGGCTAATTTGATTGATAGTGACTGACATAAGAAAACCGCTGCTGATGCACAACCAAATTTCTAAATTGCACCTAGTGTATTCTTCTATTCTAACTCTCAGCACAATTTTTTGGGTCGGGGGCCCCCTAAGAGACTTATGCCTGGATGTGGCCCTGATGGACATGGACAATTATATTGGCAGCCCATATTAAAAATAAATAGTGGAAGATATGAATGTCTTTTGGACTGTAGTAGGTATAAAGGTAATCAGTAAGTCAGCAAGGTCTGCTTTCCAGACCTGCTGTTGAACCACAAGATGTGTAAGTACAATGTATTTTTACATT
Source organism: Oncorhynchus clarkii lewisi (assembly GCF_045791955.1). Taxonomy (NCBI): domain Eukaryota; kingdom Metazoa; phylum Chordata; class Actinopteri; order Salmoniformes; family Salmonidae; genus Oncorhynchus; species Oncorhynchus clarkii. Next base: position 49,958,235 of record NC_092159.1, on the reverse strand, counting down.
CCATTCTTTATAATGTTCACACATTGAGGAAATACTGGCAGACATACAGTATATATTGTTTGTGTCATTTGACAACTGATGGGCATATTTAGGCATCACATAAAACAACTTATTAAGTGAGTACTTTAGGTATAGTATAGTGTTTTACTCACTGTCTGATTTCTCATCTGTGTATCTCCCTTTCTGCCATCTCGTGGACTCCTCTGTGGCCTTCTCTCCATCCCCTGTCTCCTCCATCTCCAGCTGACCCTCCTTAACCCCTCCTCTCTGTCCCTGTCCTCCTCCTGGTGCCTCCTCTCCTCCTACTTCTCCCTGACCTCCTCCAGGATTGCTGCGGACAATCTCCCTCCAGACCCCCAGAGAGAAGCTCCTGGAAGGGAACCCCTCCCAACCAGGCATGTTCACCTGCCTCTAGGCAACCTTACCCTGCCTTCTCACCGCCTTCCTGGTCCTTACCCACACCGTGTCAAACACCCCCTCCGCCCAGGATGGTGTTGCCCACAGCACTCTTCCCCGCCTCTCTCAGATAAGGATTATTCACAACCCAGAGACCACAGAGAGAGGGAATGCTTGGCCAAAATGAACAAAGAGCATAACAATTATATTTTATTGCATATCTCTAACCAACCTTTTCTCACAGTATTATAGCTGTGAATGAAAATCACTCATGAGATCATTACAATCATTGTATTGAGAGACAGTTTATCTGACTGCAGTGTGCGTTTTCACTTCCTGTTTCTAGTTTTGCCAGGATTGATCAAAAACTGACCTGGTTGAGAATCTGATCTTCCAGTGTCTTCCATTTCCACCATGACCTCATCTGAATCCACTGTTTATCATACTTGTATGATATGGCAACACACAACCAGTGCCTTCAAAAATACTCCACTTTCATCAGAACTGAATGTACACAGTAGCAGTTTTCCCCAGTCATTCCTCTCCCCTCCCATCTTGGGATGTCTTGTCTGAATGGCTTACGGTCTACAGCCATACCCTACTAATCCGAGCGATCCGAAGTTCACAGTGGGACTGCTTGAATGTTCATCCAGCTTGACAACACTACCATGGCAGGAAATAACAGTCTGTCTGTGACTGCATGGGAACAGCCTCTTTATTGTGCCTGAAGACTCAACTTTTGGACACTGGCTCAGTGCCTGATGAATTGGGAGGGGTTGTTTCTGGACAGGGCCTTGGCAATTATCGAAACAGACTCACTTATCAGTAGTAACACATCTCTGGCAAACAAGATGAGTAAAGAATGAAGGTCATGTTATGTTTGATTGTTGAAGGTCCATCTCAAACAGCTATATATTCATTATTTGGCAGATAAATGCATCGACTGGAAGAACCCCTTTACAGTGGCTCAGCTTTGACCAGGTGTTTGAGGTGCAGACAGGTGACATGCCTTGGAAGTGTTGGTCAAGTGATATATATACAGTTGAAGTCAGAAGTTTACATACAGTTAGGTTGGAGTCAATAAAACTTGTTTTTCAACCACTCCACAAACTTCTTGTTAACAAACTATAGTCTTGGCAAATCAGTTAGGACTACTTTGTGCAAGACACAAGTAATTTTTCCAACAATTGTTTACAGATTATTTCACTGCATCACAATTCCAGTGGGTCAGAAGTTGACATACACAAAGTTGACTGTGCTTTAAAACAGCTTGGAAATTCCAGAAAATTATGTCATGGCTTTAGAAGCTTCTTATTGGCTAATTGACATCATTTGAGTCAATTGGAGGTGTACCTGTGGATGTATTTCAAGGCCTACCTTCAAACTCAGTGCCTCTTTGCTTGACATCATGGGAAAATCAGAAGAAATCAGTCAAGACCTCAGAAAAGAAATGATAGACCACAAGTCTGGTTCATCATTGGGAGCAATTTCCAAATGCCTGAAGGTACCACGTTCATCTGTACAAACAATGGTATGCAAGTATAAACACCATGGGACCACGCAGCCATCATACCACTCAGGAAGGAGATGCGTTCTGTCTCCTAGAGATGAACGTACTTTGGTGAGAAAAGTGCAAATCAATCCCAGAACAACAGCAAAGGACCGTGTGAAGATGCTGGAGGAAACAGGTACAAAAGTATCTATATGCATAGTAAAACAAGTCCTATATCAACATAACCTGAAAGGCCGCTCAGCAAGGAAGAAGCCACTGCTCCAAAACCCCCATAAAAAAGCCAGACTACGGTTTGCAACTGCACATGGGGACAAAGATCGTACTTTTTGGAGAAATGTTCTCTGGTCTGATGAAACAAAAATATAACTGTTTGGCCATAATGTCCATCATTATGTTTGGAGGAAAAAGGAGGGGGCTTGCAAGCCGAAGAACACCCTCCCAAACGTGAATCACGGGGGTGGCAACATCATGTTGTGGGGGTGCTTTGCTGCAGGAGGGATTGGTACACTTCACAAAATAGATGGCATCATGAGGATGGAAAACTATGTGGATATATTGAAGCAACATCTCAAGACATCAGTCAGGAAGTTAAAGCTTGGTTGCAAATAGGGCTTCCAAATGGACAATGACCCCAAGTATACTTCTAAAGTTGTGGCGAATTGGCTGAAGGACAACAAAGTCAAGGTATTGGAGTGGCCATCACAAAGCCCTGACCTCAAACCTATAGAACATTTGTGGGCAGAACTGAAAAAGCGTGTGAGCAAGGAGGCCTACAAACCTGACTCAGTTACACCAGCTCTGTCAGGAGGAATGGGATAAAATTCACCCAATTTATTGTGGGAAGGCTACCCGAAATGTTTGACCCAAGACCCAATGCTACCAAATACTAATTGAGTGTATGTAAACTTATGACCTACTGGGAATGTGATGAAAGAAATAAAAACTGAAATAAGTAATTCTCTCTACTATTATTCTGACATTTCACATTCTTAAAATAAAGTGGTGATCCGAACTGACCTAAGACAGGGAATTTTTACTAGGATTAAATGTCGGGAATTGTGAAAAACTGAGTTTAAATGTATTTGGCTAAGGTGTATGTAAACTTCCGACTTCAACTGTATATTGGTAGTAAAAAGGAAACATTTTTTAAATTCTCCTTTAGTAATACAATTATAGGCAGAAGTTGGTAGAGTACAGTATATAATAGCTCTCCCCAGGTTCTGTAAAATATCTAAGACATCCTGTAACTCATATAACCTCCCCAGTCTTCCTTGCGTGACTTTCCCTGTCAACGTTTTAATAAATCTATCATCCCCGACAGCAGCAACCATCTTGTCAGCAATTAAAAGCTCAGAAGTGGGTTTGACCAAAACTTGACCTTTCATCATAAGTACAGGGTCATAACAAGGTGAACGAGTCTAAGCATCTTCTGACAGGTGGCTGTTTTCATCAGGCCTGCGACAGCCTTGTGTTCTCAGAGCATCAGCCATGGTCCAGACAGGAGTCTGAGCGTAGGCGGTTTCCGCCTTCTGATAGTGTCTGAAAGGCACAACACTCAAAACAAGTGTTAACACACATACAGAGGTCTCCTAAAGAGGAGAACTTACAGTTTATCATAACACAATGTATTAACCCTTTAAAAAGGTTTGAGGCCTTGGTTTAACCCCCTTCAGAAGTAATCTGGGACATAGATCAGCAGGCAGATTTATGTAGCTCTGCCCACCAACTAGTGGTGTGGGGGCTGTGCTTTGGCAAAGTGGGTGGGGTTATATCCTTCCTGTTTGGCCCTGTCCAGGGGTATCATCGGATGGGGCCACAGTGTCTCCTGACCCCTCCTGTCTCAGCCTCCAGTATTTATGCTGCAGTACTTTGTGTCGGGGGGCTAGGGTCAGTTTGTTATATCTGGAGTACTTCTGTCTTATCCGGTGTCCTGTGTGAATTTAAGTATGCGCTCTCTAATTCTCCCTTTCTCTCTCTCGGATGATCATGCCTCGGGACTACCTGGCATGATGACTCCTTGCTGTCCCCAGTCCACCTGGCCGTGCTGCTGCTCCAGTTTCAACTGTTCTGCCTGCGGCTATGGAATCCTGACCTGTTCACCAGACGTGCTACCTGTCCCAGACCTATTATTTGACCAAGCTGGTCATTTATGAACATTTGAACATCTTGGCCATGTTCTGTTATAATCTCCACCCGGCCCAGCCAGAAGAGGACTGGCCACCCCTCATAACCCAGTTCCTCTAGGTTTCGGCCTTTCTAGGGAGTTTTTCCTAGCCAACGTGCTTCAACACCTGCATTGCTTGCTGTTTGGGGTTTTAGGCTGGGTTTCTGTACAGCACTGAGATATTTGCTGATGTACGAAGGGCTATATAAATACATTTGATTTGACCTACCCAGTAACCATTCACTCAACCGTTATACAGAAAGGTCAAGTATCTAAATATACCAGAATATTCAATTGCTATCAACAATATATACACTTCACAGATGAGCAGAATAGGAATCCTCATTATGACTCATTTTGATGACTCATGCCTGCTTAGTGATTATTTTTCAGTAAGAAAATAATGATCTCTCCTTTCAGTAGGAGAAAATACAAAATAAATGGAAACAAGAGCCAGTTTCTCAGATCTTTATTCGAATGTAACGAGGAAGTATTTTGTGTGATGCAGGCCACCTGGTAACTAGTGCAATTGCCACACCTTAGGGTTCTTGTTCATCTAGAAAAAGAGGACAAGGAGTAGAGAGAAATAAGTGGGAGAGAAAAGGACTTTAAAACCAGTAAACATAAGTAATTCAGAACATGTTAATGTATTGTACAACAACTCAACTATTAATCACATTACTTAAACCATTAGAATACAATCACATAAATAATTTAAAGTGTTCAGAGACCACTGCCCACACATTGTAATATATACAGGGCTTTCGGAAAGTATTCAGACCCCTTCACTTTTCCACATTGTAATCCATTTTAGAATAAGGCTGTAACATAATCCCCCCCCAATCTACAAACAATACCCCTTAATGACAAATAAAAACAGGTTTAGACCTTTCTGCAAATTTATAAAAAATGTAAAACTGGAATTTCACATGTACATAAGTATTCTGACCCTTCACTCAGTACTTTGTTGAAGCACCTTTGGCAGCGATTACAGCCTTGGGTATGATGCTACAAGCTTGGCACACCTGCATTTGGTGAGTTTCTCCCATTTCTCTGCAGATCCTCTCAAGCTCTGTCAGGTTGGATGGGGAGCGTCACTACACAGCTATTTTCAGGTCTCTAGACTTTCGATCTGCTTCAAGTCCGGGCTCTGGCTGGGCAACTCAAGGACATTCAGAGAGTTGTCCTGAAGTCACTCCTGCGTTGTCTTGGCTGTGTGCTTAGGTTTGCTGTCCTGTTGGAAGGTGAACCTTTTTCCCAGTCTGAGCGCTCTGGAGCAGGTTCTGTACTTTGCTCTGTTCATCTTTCCCGCGATCCTGACTAGTCTCCCAGTCCCTGCCCTGAAAAACATCCCCACAGCATGATGCTGCTACCACCATGCTTCACTGTAGGGATGGTACTGGCCAGTTGATGAGCGGTGCCTGGTTTCCTCCAGACGTGACGCTTGGCATTCAGGCTAAATAGTTAAATCAGACCAGAGAATCTTGTTTTATATGGTCTGAGAGTCTTTAGGTGCCTTTTGGCAAACTCAACCTCTACAGAGCACACCACCATTCTCATCGACGGGTTTGTAGTGGAGCAGGTTGAGAGCTTCAAGTTCCTTGGCGTTCACATCACCAACAAACTAACATGGTCCAAGCACACCAAGACAGTTGTGAAGAGGGCACGACAAAACCTATTCCCCCTCAGGAGACTGAAAAGATGTGGCATGGGTTGCATCACTACCTGGTATGGCAACTGCTCGGCTTCCGACCGCAAGGCACTACAGAGGGTAGTGCGTACGGCACAGTACATCACTGAGGTCAAGCTTCTTGCCATCCAGGACCTCTATACCAGGCGGTGTCAGAGAAAGGCCCTAAACAAAATTCATAGACGGTTCTCTGAGACCGCACGGCAAGCGGTACCGGAGCGCCAAGTCTAGGTCCAAGAGGCTTCTAAACAGCTTCTACCTCCAAGCCATTAGACTCCTGAACGGTTATCAAATGGCTACCTAGACTATTTGCATTGCTGCCCCCCCCCCCTACTCTCTGTTACTATCTATACATAGTCACTGTAATAACTCTACCTACATGTATATATATTACCTCAATACCGGTGCCCCTGCACCAGTACTCCCTGTATATAGCCCCGCTATTGTTATTTACTGCTGCTCATTTTTTTCCAATGGAAACAGAATGCACTTGAGCTCAATTTCAAGTCTCATACCAAAGGCTCTGAATACCTAAAAAGGTATTGCTCTATATTTTTGCAAATAATTCTAAAAAACCTGATTTCGATTTGTCATTATGGGTTATTGTGTGTAGATTGATGAAGGGAAAACAGTTAATTAATTTTAGAATAAGGCTGTAACGTAACAAAATGTGGAAAAAGTTAAGTGGTCTGAATACTTTCCAAATGCCCTGTGAACATAGTACTGGTACTGCATAGTGCAATGGTGGCAGTCCTCACCTTCCTCCTCCTCATCCTCTTCATCATCATCATCATCTTCTTCCTCATCTTCATCTGAGCTGAAGGTTCCGTCAGGCAAGCTATACACGCGAATCACTTGCTGTTGGCAAAAGCACACAATGATGATATTGACTCTCTGTAAGGAACACTAACATTTCTAGAGCTCTGTGTGCAGACACTGTCAGACAATGGGGGAAATCAACTACTACAAGTTGCAGAGACAAGTACTAGTCTTTCAAGTCATTGGCAGCGCTCTACAGAAACAGTCAAGGGCATGCTCTGCTCCATGGTCAGCGGTCACAGAGTCTCAATGGTCAGCAGTCCCGGGCTCACCTTGTTGGGGTCCTTGAGGATGAGGTACTTGCCCTCCTCCAGCTTGCGGCAGATGTCGATGACGCAGCGTAGGATGCCCCAGGCGTTCTCCATGCTCAAGTTGATCTGGCTGGCAAACTCAGTGGGCTGGAACTGCTGGGTGCCCAGGACCACGTGGCGCGCAGAGTCCTTCGCGTGATAACGAGACACGTACCTAGAGACAGGGGAGGGCAGGGGATTTAACTGATGGAGGTCATAACCAGGTGAATTTATGGACAATTTGAAGGGGGAAAATGGTTGCTGTAAAAACAGTATAGTCGCACTTGACCTGTGTGAGTTTTTTTTTGGGGGGGGGGGGGGGGGGGGCACTGACCCTAGCTTGAGGTACTCTGAGCCAGCCAGCATGGCACAGCAGGTCCAGCGGGCCAGTTTGTAGCTGTTGTTCTTCAGCTCGGTGGCCAGAACAGCTCCTCTCTGAGAGTCCAGCTTCTGACGCCAGTCCACTCCATTACAGTGCTTAAGACAAGAACAAACAACATTAAGCATTAGAGGGGAAGTTAACACTGCATTTCATCCCCAGAGAAAGTACTAGATATTTGATACTGTATTTTCTGTCATCACTCGTTCCTCCTCTTACCCGGGAGTCCCACTCGTTGAGGGTCTTCACATTGATGAAGGACACCTCTCCATTGGCCCCGGTCATCACTCCATCGTGCTCACAGCGTACAATCAGGTCAATGTCCTCCCCCAGTTTCCAGCGGCGGTACCTGAGACAGAAACAGGTGAGTTTACAGGGCTACACAGCCGCACCCCTCAACACTAACCCAGAGTCCAGCAGGACACATCACATGGATCCTTTTAAAAACAGGAGTACCCAAACAAATGTAAGAGACTTCTTACAGATGTGAATTAACTAACTGTGATTAGATGGTCTGACTGATTAGATGGTCTGCAGTAGTGAGAGCAGCACGGGTCAGTACCCACCTGTAGGCAACAGAGGCCACCTCACTCTTGTCTATGTCCTCCTCTACAAATGGGTTGGGGTTAGGGAACTTGTGCCTCTCCCCACCCTGAGGGGAAACAAAGACACGGCATCCTATTAGAACTGAAATAATTAACATCAAATTTAAATGTATTCTTTACAATGGCAGAAATGCTTGTACTTTTTCCACATCACACTCACATTGAAGGAATGTCACTAGACATGTCCATTGGTGTATAATTGTAGTGGTCTTACCATGCGCAGACACTGCTGGCTGAAGTTATGGTTGATGTAGGTAGCCTCCATGGCCAGGTTACGGGGCGAGTTAAAGGAGTTGCCCTCATCCTGTGGTGGCTCGTTGGCAGTCTCACTCACCGTCAACAGATCTGACATGTACAGTTACAGATGGTTAGATGAGCCGAATGCACAAAAACCAAACGCACCCCTAAACACTGGCATTATGACAAGAAGACTTAAATATTAGAGAGTTTGATATAAGGTAAACTACCGATTCACCAGTAAACAAAACTTCCTTGATCAGTCAGAGTTGGACCAACAGCTGAATAGATTAACTTGAGAAAGCCTCACCAAAATCAGAGTTGTCTCTCTTGTCAAAGAAGAGCTTGTTGCCCACTCTCTGCACGATAATGTCCCAGGAGTTGACTGAGCGCGTGCAGCACATCAGGGTGGCCAGGATGGCATCGGTGGCAAACACATTGCCCTGGGTCTTAGCCAACTGCAGAGAGGAAGGTATAGGGAAGGATTTACATCAGAGCAGAGAATACACTCTACAGGGCAGTAGACATTGTAATAATCATGTTTTTGTTTCTGAAATGTGTGAAACCATTAGTTCTGGACAAGAATGTTCAGACAAAACAACAAAAGGACTGAATTAATAATATGTTGCTGTGGCTTATTGTATCTGGCACAGTGCTGTAAGTGTGGAATTGAGAGGGTGTACCTTGCGGATGACAGGGTCGTCGGTGGTGGTGACTGTGTGAAAGATCCTCTTGATGCTCTTGAGAGGCTTCTCGTTGCGAGTGGTGACTCGGTCGAAGGCCTTGTCGTAGTACTCCAACGCACCACAGCACTCACTGAGGGAGAAAGGAAATCAACTGACTTTACGTGGATATGATATTGTCTTCCAGTAGATACAAAAAGGAAAAAACAGACCAGACTCATTGCAGGTGAAAAGCAGCTTAAACATGTTATTTAGACTGTGGGTTTTGTTCTGAACTGTGAGACAGACTGTAAAAAATATGGACAAAGCCATCGATGACATCACCCCATTGTTTCCTATGAGAATGCTCAGTGGCGCATTTCATGATAAGGAAGTGTCATCTCAGCATGTCACCATCCTTTTATACAGAGGAGTTGTTGAAAACCTACTCTATGAAGTGACGTTGAAGGCTAGCTCAGTGCTGCTCCCTCTCATGGAGTATCTCAAGTTGAAGGCTGATAGAGGTACTGCAGGCTGCCATTAGCATCTAGATTATTCTTGTAACTTTGTCTGTGATTTTAAAGTAATTGGTTCAAAGACATACATCTGGTGAAATAGAAGGCATTATTGGTACCATGATTGCATTTGAATATTTTGTTTATATACATCCACGAATACTGACCACAAAGAGCACCATTTCCCCTTTCACTATAATGGGGGATACTGTTTTCTGGAAACAATGCCTGCAGTAAGTACCGCGGTCGTCCATCAACTTGAACTCAATGCGAGGGGGCACTCGTTCTCCCCTGGATTGAGCACAGATGCAGTGTTGATAAGTCACTCACATGTCAGTGGGGTCCTCCACCTCCATGTATCTCATCTTCATCAGTCTGGGGAAGTCCATCTCCTCCTTCACCTCCCAGTCACTCCGGACCTCCACCGACGAGTCTCGGGGTTTCAACTGGGCCTTGAAATGAAAGGTATGAGGGGGGAAAGGGAAAGGGGAGGGAGGAGAGACAGGCACGGATGGTAGCGTTAGCAGGTGTTTGGGAAGACTGTTGCCAGAAACTTCATACGACTACATCAGATGTTATCTGAGGAGTATCACAATACGGTTCAGATGTCCGGAGGTGCACTGATGTTGTTGATCTTCCCATACCTGGGATTTCTGGTCCCACTTCTGACGGACGCCAAACTGCTTCTGGAACTTTTTCTGTAGGCGCATGCGATCCCTGGACAGAGCCACGTGAGATTAGACAGAGTTAGAGAGAACCAGAGAACAACATGTGTTTTAGAAAGCCACATTAGCAGTGGATTGGCTAAACAACTGCAGGCGGCTAAACAACTGCAGGCAGCTCACCTCTCCTTCTGCTTGGCACTCTTCGGGAGGGTCTGCATATTGAACTGGGTCAGGTTCCTGCGGTCCTTGTCCCTGCGCAGATTCCTCTGTAAAAACAGAACAAAACATCCTGTTATAGAAAAGGTGACACAGAAAATACTTTTTGGGGTACTGTGTGTGTGTGGTCGAGCAGGTTAGTCTTGTACCTGTGCAAACCTCATGCGGTTCCTCTGGTAGGCAGTCTTCTGCGTCTTGGCAGTATCCACCAGCTGGAAGCTCGTCTCGTCCTCCTCATGGAAGTAGGCATACTGACTACCACCCCCAAACTGAGATGAATACTTGTCTGTCAAAACATTCAACCAAATGTCAAATGATGGCATCCATGGTCTGAAATAACTCAAAATCAATATTGAATATAGACATTTAGAATAGGCAATATATTCTGGATTATGTTTACACCATATCATGTTATTATCGTGAATCCTACAATACAATTTAACACACTTGTGTATCTCTTGTCCTGGTAGGTTGCTCCTGTCCAATCAGCCACCTGGACAGATGGACAGAAAAGTAAATCAGTCAGCCTAAGTTCCTCCTCTTGAAGCAGGGCAAACTGCTGTTTATAATTAAAGGTGAGAGGCAGCAGAGGGAGACCAACCTTTCCCAGACGGTCTCCTTTGCTAAAGGGCTGGTAGGGCATGTCCTTAAACTTCTCAGGGACAGCACAGGGACCCCATCCAGAGGGATTGTCCTGGATCTCAGGGGCATGGAACTTCGCCATGGTCTGAGGTTAGGGCAGATGTTGTAAACATTTAAAATGAAACGCAGATTTGAACAATATCTAGTTACCTTATACTATGTATATTAGATAGACATTTGATGTATATACGCAAGTGGATGATAAGATTAGTAACCTAGGCCGCAGGGTCTCAGACAATGAACAGCACTGTTTTCACTCAGCAATGCACTAACATTAGATAGGCATTTCAGTTTGCGCAGTGGCCTAGTCATCACGGACCCAGGACACATAACTCTTGGATTAGTAAGAAACTGCCATCGATAGACTATTTGAATATTGGATTATCTGCATGATGATTTCTTATGCAATGTACAAGTTATAGCTAACGTCGTTATCTACAATACCATAGCCTAAGCTTGCTAACGTTAGCCAGCTAGCAGTATATTAACGGGCGACCAAGTTAGATAACTTAGCTAAGCAAAAATGTCACAACAGCCAAATCTAGTAAGGTGACATTAATCGGGGACATCAACAAGTGAGCGCAACTACGTTCTGTTTCCATATGGACACTATGGCAAGCTAACCAGCATGCTTGCTAGCTCGTTAGCCAGGTGGCAGATAGCAATCTGCTAAGCTAACGGCGGTGGCAGTAACATCCACTCGAGTACATCTCACATTATGTTTACCCTAAACGTCATTTTAAACATGACATATTCATACATCTTTATATGTCTTATTCGAATCTCACCTTTGAGATTGTGACGACCAAACGGCAGCTTTTATTCGGTCAATCAGCCGAGTCACAGTTTTCTTCTTAAAAGCGCCGTAGAAAAAGGAAGTGGAAAAGTACTGTAAAGAGTTGTTTTCCGGCAGACTATAAGCTTTGTTGCATATTGCTGCCCTTCACAGGTCGGAGTGTGAATTGCACATTTTGTTCAAAAAAAGTGAAATTGGGAGATTTTTTTATTTATTGCACCACCATCTACCCCTAGATATACACCACTATACCCAACAAACCCACCACCCTTCACACTACTTTGGCCCTAACATCCTACACCAGGCCATCACCCTGGGAGGCTGGAACCCCTTCTCTCAAATCCCCCTGTAGTTCTTCTGCACTAAAATCTCAACACCCAAAAATGTCTCTGCTGCTTCTACCACCAAATCAGTCTTCTGGGATTTCCTTTCCATCTGTGCAGTAATGACCATAGCAATAAATGCCAAGAAGTCAACCTTACTAAAGCACAAACTGTTTGGTTTACTCTGTACTGTCCCAATACTCACAGGGATCCTCTCAGGCTCCCTCACCCTTTCTCACCATCCTCTACTTTCCTCACTGTTTTTAGTTGTGGTATTTTATTAGGATCCCCATTAGCTGTTGCTGAAGAGGCTACTCTTCCTGGGGTCCACACAAAACATTACATAATACAGAACATCAATAGACAAGAACAGCTCAAGGACTGAACTACACACATTTAAAATAAGAGCAATAGAACAACAAAAAAGGTCCTACTGACAGTTACACACATTACTGACAGTTACTCACACATCAGTACATATACAGAAATTATTCAGACCCCTTGAACTTTTCCACATTCTGTTACGTTACAGCCTTATTCTAAAATGGATTAAATTGTTTTTTTCCCCCTCATCAATCTAAACATAATACCCTATAATGACAAAGCAAAAACAGGTTTTTAGACATTTTTGCATTGCTTAAAACAAAACGTAAATATGACATTTACATAAGTATTCAGACGCTTTACTCAGTACTTTGTTGAAGCACTTTAGGCAGGGATTACATCCTTGAGTCTTCTTGGGTATGACGCTACAAGCTTGGCACACCTGCATTTTATGGAGTTTCTCCCATTCTTCTCTGCAGATCCTCTCAAGCTCTGACAGGTTGGATGGGGAGCGTCGCTGAAAAGCGATTTTAATGTCTCTCCAGAAATGTTCGATCGGGTTCAAGTCCAGTCTTTGGCTGGGCCACTCAAGGACATTCATACACTTGTTCCAAAGCCACTCTTAAGTTGTCTTGGCTGTGTTCTTAGGGTCGTTGTCCTGTTGGAATGTGAACCTTCGCCCCAGTCTGAGGTCCTGAGCGCTCTGGAGCAGGTTTTCACTAAGGATTTCTCTGTACTTTGCTCCGTTCATCTTTGCCTCGATCCCGACTAGTCTCCCAGTCCCTGTCGCTAAAAAACATCCCCACACCATGATGCTGCCACCACCATGCTTCACCGTAGGGGTCGTGCCAGGTTTCCTCCAGATGTGACACTTGGCATTCAGGACAAAGAGTTCAATCTTGGTTTCTTCAGACCAGACAATCTTGTTTCTCATGGTCTGAGAGTCTTTAGGTGCCTTTTGGCAAACTCCAAGAGGGCTGTCATGTGCCTTTTACTGAGGAGTGGCTTCCGTCTGGCCACTCTTCCATAAAGGCTTGATTGGTGGATTGGTGCTACAGAGATGGTTGTCCTTCTGGAACGTTCTCCCATCTCCACAGAGGAACTCTGGAGGACTTTCAGAGTCACCATCGGGTTCTTGGTCACATCCCTGATCAAGGCTCTTCTACCCCGATTGCTCAGTCAGGCCAGACGGCCAGCTCTAAGAAGAGTCTTGGTGGTTCCAAACTTCATCCATTTAAGAATGATGGAGGCCACTGTGTTACTGAATACTTTCAGAATGCACTGTATGACAAACAGGAGTGGCAATATAGTTCACTACCATCCTCAGTAGCTTTCCATCTAAATTGTCAATACCAGGTGGTTTCTCATTATTGATGGACAACAATACATTTTCACACTAACTTGACAGAATAAAAAATGACAACGCTTTCCTTTCATTATTAAGTATTTTATGCATTTCATGCCTGAGTTTGCCCACTTTGCCTATGAAATAGTAATTAAAATAATTGGCAATATCAAAAGGTTTTGTGATGAATGAGCCTTCTGATTCAATGATATATGGAGTTGAATGTCTTTCTGTCCATTATTTAATTTAAAGTACTTTTAAACTTTTTTTCCTTCATACTTTATAATATTTATCTTAGTTTCATGATTCATTTTCTTTTTCTTTTTGTTTCAGCTTAGTCACATAATTTCTCAATTTACAGTAAATTTGCCAATCAGATGTGCAGCCAGACTTATTAGCCTACTCATTTTGCTTCATCTCTCTCAACCACACAGTTTTTCAATTCCTCATCAATCCACGGAGCATTAACAGTTCTAACAGTCAGTTTCTTTATAGGTGCATACTTCAATAGCTGGAAGAAACAATGTCATAAATGCATCAAGTGCAGTGTCTGTGTGTCACGTTCTGACCATAGTTCTTTTGTGTTTTCTTTGTTTTAGTGCTGGTCAGGACGTGAGCTGAGTGGGCATTCTATGTTTTGTGTTTCTATGTTGGGTTTGTTGTTTGGCCTGATATGGTTCTCAATCAGAGGCAGGTGTTTGTCATTGTCTCTGATTGGAAACCATATTTAGGTAGCCTGTTTTGTGTTGGGTTTTGTGGGTGGTTGTCTTCTGCCTTTGTTTATGCACTAGATAGGACTGTTTCGGTTTTTTCACATTTGTTTTTTTTTTTGGTATTTTGTAGTGTTCACGTTTATTGTCCTTATTAAACATGTTGAACACTAACAACGCTGCATTTTGGTCCTCTCCTTCAACGGAAAAAAACCGTTACACTGTGTCACGACTTCCGCCGAAGTCGGTCCCTCTCCTTGTTCGGGCGACGTTCGGCGGTCGACGTCACCGGCCTTCTAGCCATCGCCGATCCACTTTCATTTGTTTTACACACCTGGTTTCAATTCCCCAATTACATGCTCATTATTTAACCCTCTGTTTTCCCAATGGTTTTTGTGCGTGTTTGTTTATTGTATTTACGGTCCGGTCCGTATTGTGGGCTCGGTATTATCGACTTGTATTTGAAAGTCTTGAGTAAATGTACATGTATTACTCATCTCTGTTGTCCTGCGCCTGACTCCTCTGCACCAGCTACACCCAGACCTATTACAGTCTGGATGCTCCTCATTACACACATCAGACCAACAAATATTTTTTACATCTTCAACTTAGGAATCACTACAAAACATTTTGTATGATCTCCTATACACTATTTTAGGCCCAGCCTTTCGAACTTTGGCGTTTCTGGATATAGCCCACTACAGTATAGTATGGTCACTATGTCCAATGGATGTGGATACAGTTTTAGAACAAAGCATTAGAACAAAGCATTCTGCAGCATTATTAAAAATGTGATCAATACATGTGATTATATATTTCCTGTAGTGTTTGTAAACACCCTGGTTGGTTGATTAATAACCTCAACCAGATTACAGGCACTGGTTACAGTAAGAAGCCTTGTTTTCATCAAGCTGTCCGCTCAAGACCAATCTATATTCAGGTCACCAAGAAAATAGACCTCTCCGTTAACAACACATACACTCAAGCATTTCACACATATTATCCAGATACAGCCTGCTAGCACTTGGTGGTTTATAGCAACACCCCGCAAGAATAGGCTTGAGATGAGGCAGGTGAACCTTCGACCGCAGCACTTCAAAAACATTACATGAGATCGTCTCTTGACAGGAATATGCCTCTGAATATACATACCAACACCTCCCCCACAAGTATTCCTGTCTCTTCTATAGATGTTATATACCTGTATTGCTACTACTCTATTATCAAAGGAATTATCTAAGTGAATCTCAGAGATAGTCAATATATAAATATTATCTGATGTAAGCCAGTTATTGATTTCACTAACCTTATTTCTAAGGCTGTATATTCATATGGGCTATCTTTATCCCTTTACTGGGTAGCTTATCAGAGAGAACATAATATTGAGAAGAAAAAAAGAACAAAGCAAGAAAATAACAGACTCCGTCCAGGTCTCATGTGGCGACTCTGGGATTTCATCCACAACAATGTTCTTTTTCCTTGATTAGCCTTCTAGATAACCCTGTTTCCCTGTCATTGTTAACATAGATGTAATTTCTCGTGGACTTACAGTTAGTTGCCATCTTGCTGCTGTCCTGTTTTCATCACATCAAGTGCTCCCTGGGAGAAATGCAAATTGTTTTTCAGGTCCTAGACTTATGTGGTAAGATCTGCCTCAGCATATGACACTTTCTGCATTGCTCTAACCCTGGTAACCTCAACCTGTCTCACTCGCACAGGACATGTCTGATCCCAAGCAACATGGGCAACCCCACAATAGAAACACACCACTTTTCCCACCAAAACTGCACACTCCTTTGTCCCATGCCCTCCTGTACACCTCTCACACTTCCAAATCTCCCTCCTACATATGGCTGCAATATTACCATAAGCTTAGTACCTGAAACACTATAGTGGGTTTGAAACAAAAGCTCTTATGTGATACCTGACATATCCTAGCATGACTTTATCTGGTAAAAACTCACCATCAAAACTCAAACGGATAGACAGCGTCTCCTCAGTCTCGAGCTTGCCACTGGGACTGCGTCGCACTTAACTGCGTGCATCACAGACACTGGAGATCCTCAACTCCACCTCAACACTCTAACCCACCCCAGTTATTGCTCCTTTCAGGGGGGGGGGGGGGGGGTGCATTTTAATTCTAGCTGATCACTGCCACACTGGACAAACTTAGTCAGGTGTAACTGCTTGGCTGGAACAAATGTTCACCTATCTCTGAAACCTGGATTAATATGAAACCTTGATGTACTGGTGACCAAGGAATGTGTTTAATTGCAGAGAACATAAGCCTTGAAGAGCAGGAGATGATCCAGCTGGCAGAAGATGCAGAGAGGAGTGCAGTAGTCCCATGTATATTGCAGTACCTGCACTACCTGCATGAGGCAGCTTGATGCACAGGTACACCCCCTGGACAGGACACCAGTCTGTTGCAGGGCCTTGAATACTTTAAACATATGGCGCGTCGTCCCTACCAGATCGTCATTATTCTAGATAATGTACAGAGCGTCAGCGTATATTCCTTCATACAGATAGTATGGGCTAATAATGTAGGCTATATGCCAGAAAGCAGCACAGTTACTGTGGATTAAAAAACTTTTACTTCTCTTTTGAAGCCATTCTAGTGATCAGGGTTCTGGGAATTACACAGGGGGAAAATGATGTACAGCATCAATTCGGAGGAGATAAAGATACATACTGATGTGCCAGAAAACATGTGAGCCTCAGCCCTCAGCAACTACCTGAGGGTATGTTATTAGTAGTCATTGTGTTACCACACAGTGCTCATATAAATTGCCATTTTCAGTAACACAGTTTTGCCTACTCTTTGATTGATATTATTTAATGTTAATTTTGTTATGCCAATTCTTTTCAACTGACCTTTCAAATGATCTTTGTGATATAAAACAGGTGAGGGAGGGGTGAAAGAGGCGAAGAGTCAGAAGACCAACGGTACAATGTTTAGCACAAAGTGTGAAGAGGGAGTGTAGGGATCTGGCTAAGGAGTTTATTAGGTTGATGGGCAAGTCTGCTTCAGTGGACGCAATCATTGGTGACATGGCCCCAGAGGAGAAAGTGGCAGTCAGGTTTAACTGTCTATATCAGAAGCCAGTAATGTGTGCCTCTCTCTGTGTGTTAAGGGTGGCAGCTGAATCAGAGCTCTTATGAATGTAACATAAGTGGCAATACATAGTTTTAGGTTTAATTTACAATTTAATCAGTCACAAACATTTAATTTCATTGTCTAAAATGTGAGAATTGTTTTTATTACTTGTTAAACAAAATTGTGCAATTGTGTTAGTTTAAAATAATATAATTTACCCAATTTGTTTGCACACAATATACAGTAGCTCAGTATTCTTTTTATAAACATACATTTTTGCTCAAGGGTGTCAATAATTTCGGACCCAACTGTACATCATTGGCCATAATGCAATTAGACCCAGATGTATGCAAAGTCAAGCTTTCTCAAATCTTAACATGATCAGACTCAGATTACTCAGATCACAATGTTTATTCCTTTCTATGGCATTTACAAGACAAAAATATTTACTAATTTGGCTTACAGTGACTTCTATACAGATTGCCATCTGGATCTAGTGGCCCATGGCACAGAGAAACGTTATGCATTAGCCTACATGAACAGAATGGCTCTAACTTCCCAGAATCTTCAAAATTACAGTGGTGAGATAAAGTTTGTGAACCCTTTAAGATTTTCTGTACTTCTGCATAAATGTGATTAAAAAATGTGATCAGTAGTCATTGCGTACAAGGAATACGAATATTAAACGTTTGGTATACTTTAGATTAATCTAGAAATTCACATACTGTTTCCGACAAAGAAATGAAAAAGTACAATTGTTTTTGTGTCATTTGGAAAAATAAAACAATAAAACATTGTTTTGATTTGATATTTGTTTAATCGGGTTAATTTGATCTATTACTAGAACTCAGATGTGTAACGGCTTTCTGTAGGTGAAGTAGAGGCGGACCAAAACGCAGCGTGGTGATGATTCATGTTTGTTTAATAAAAGGAAAAACTATACATGAATAAACTACAAAATAATGAAATGTGAAAACCTAAACAGTCCTATCTGGTGCAAACACAGAGACAGGAACAATCACCCACCAACACACAGTGAAACCCAGGCTACCTAAATATGGTTCCCAATCAGAGACAATGACTAACACCTGCCTCTGATTGAGAACCATATCAGGCCAGACATAGAAATAGACAAACCAGACACACAACATAGAATGCCCACCCAGCTCACGTCCTGACCAACACTAAAACAAGGAAAACACACACGAACGATGGTCAGAACGTGACAAGATGAAGATCTGATCACATTTTAGGTCACATGTATTCTGAAATGCAGAAAATCCTAGAGTTCACTAACTTTCTCTCACCACTGTAAATGCAGATCCCAAAACAATATATGCAACTTTTCCATTACACATTTTGGTGTCAATGCCAGTTTCCGTTGCTTTGTAATATATGTTTCCTCCACAAGAATTGTTTAATTTGAGACCAGACTGTTATCATATTTCTTCTTTGTTGATGGTAATATTGAACAAGTTACTAAACTCTGCCTTCTTCTATCATGTGCATTTAATGGGGAAAGTCTATTCAGGTACCTTTACATTACAGACATATTTGTAACATTTTAATGGTGCACACTATGCAATTGGAAAGTCCGGATAAACTATTTAATAATTAAAGTGATTATATTACTAAATATATTTGAAATATTAGATTAGAATGCAACATTTTGTCCCTGTGGGTACATTTTGTGATAGCTCTTTGAATGTAATTTCATTCACCTCTAGCCAAGCAAGCAGCAGCCATGTTGGTCTGAAGTTAATCTCAGTTAACCCAGAAGTAAAGTCTAGCATAATTGGTCAGCTGCTCGATTAAGTTAGGGGTCCATGCATGTTAATTAAGAGAGCAAGAAATGCCAGAACAAGGAGCAGAACCGTAACAAGGTTGCAAGTTGAGGGCCAAATGTCCCCTCCCCTTCCGAAATTCGAAAGATGCTCACACCTGAGAAATCGTGATTTGTCCAAATAACCCCCACCGGAACTACTGCTGCTCGTTATCCTACGCACCCAGTTTAGCCCTGACAGATTCTACGGTACCAGATCTACTGTCCACGAGAGGTCAGTCTGAAGTAGGCTATCTTCCACAGATTATTATTTTATTCTACAGATTTGCTCCCAAGTGGCGCAGTGGTCTAAGGCACTGCATCTCAGTGCAAGAGGTGTCACTATAATACCTGGTTCGAATCCAGGCTGCATCACATTTAGCTGTGATTGGGCGGTGCACAATTGGCCCAGGTTTGACCGGGGTAGCCCGTCATTGTAAATAAGAATTTGTTCTTAACTGACTTGCCTAGTTAAATTGAATTTTAAAAATAAACCTAAAATGTTCTGTATCCTATTCTACCTACCTGCAGTCCTGCAAATATGCTACACTTCTGAAAATAATAATCAATAAATAGACTTGGAGTTATGATGATAATGATGGCATCCATGAGTTCACCCCCAGTCCAGTCTGACTGTGATCGTAAACAGACTCCAATACCCTCAAGTTATGACATCACAACGGAGACAAAGTGCTAAATGCAAATGTAACAGAATTAAGAACGTACTTAAGCTTACTCCACAGCTAGATTGAAATGTTGCAGATGGAGCTATGGCATTTGATATTATTCCATAGCTTAAATGGTTGCTTTGCTGTCAAGGAGGATGGTCACATGTGTTAGCAAAGCAAAGGTCCTGGGTTTGAGCTTCAGTGTGAGCTGCAAGCGATACTTGCTAAGCAAGCAGCATAATGTCTGTAACACAAAGGTCGGCTTTGAAACATTGATAATCTGTCATGTTTAAGTTTATGCTTTGTATGCATGTTTTGAATTGGTCTTGGTTTGTGAGATGTGCTAAAATATTCATGTTTTGCTGTGGCTGATGAATATGATTGGACAGGGACTCTCAAAGGCATCCAACCTCATAGTCCTCTCATCAGAGGATGCTGCTGTTTAGGCAAAACTCCAAGGTTACCTGTGCATTGCAGTATGCAAGCAATGCCCTTCAACAAATGTGGGCAGGCAAGCATTACCCATGTGCTGAGAATAGGTTTACTGTGGAGACCTCTGCCTCTGAAATCAAACGTTCTGTCACATCATGTTGGGATATGCACACTAACACGCTGTGTCTGTATTAAAAGTGACAAGATTAATCATTATTCTGATTAGGATGCACTAATAGACTAGAACAAATTTGTAGCATATTGTATCTAATTTGTTTTGATGATTTTAGGGCTAAGCAGAGTATAAATGTGATAAGACATTAGTCAGACAGCCTTTCCAAAGTCCTATCTAATCACCCCCCTCCCCCCAAAATGAATAAGTTGTACACTCTTAGAAAAAAGGGTTCCCCAGATCCTCAAAAAGTTCTACAGTGGCACCATTGAGAGCATCGTGACTGGTTTCATCACCGCCTGGTATGGCAACTGCTCGGCATCCGACCATAAGGCGCTACAGAGGGTAGTGTATATGGCCCAGTACATCACTGGAGCCAAGCTTCCTGCCATTTGGGACCTATATTCTAGGCGGTGTCAGAGGAAGGCCCAAAATATTGTCATAGACTCGTCACCCAAGTCATTGACTGTTCCCTCTTCTAACGCACGGCAAGCGGTACCGGACCGCCAAGTCTAGGTCCAAAAGACTCCTTAACAGCTTCTACCCCCAAGCCATAAGACTCCTGAACAGCTAATCAAATGGACACCCGGACTATTTACATTAACCACCCTAACTCCCGCAGTGCTGCTACTCACTGTTTTTATTGTTATTTTATTGTGTACATTTTTATTATATTTGTATTTTATTTTATAGATATTTTCCTAACCAACAATGCAGTTCAAGAAATAGAGATAAGGGCTTGTAAGTAAGCATTTCACGGTAACGTCTACGCCTGTTGTATTCGGCATTTCACGGTAACGTCTACGCCTGTTTTATTCGGCGCATGTAACAAACACAATTTGATTTGATTTGAAAAGGGTTCTTCAGCTGTCCCCATAGGAGAACCCTTTTTGGTTTCAGGTAGAACTCTTTTGGGTTCCATGTAGAATCCTTTGTGGAAAGGGTTCTACATATAACCCAAAAGTGTTGTACCTGGAACAAACAAGGGTTCTTCAAAGGGTTGTATGGGACAGCAGAATAACCCTTTAAGGTTCTAGATAGCACCTTTTTTTCTAAGAGTGTACTAACCAAGTTTAGTCAAAGAGCACAGTTTTTTTTCTGCTGTTGTGTGTTAATTTATCAATGACATGTATCCAAGACAAATGGCTCTCTCAATACAACTGACAGAATATTGAAGTGCTGGAGATGAAAGTCACACATGAAGTATAAATCAGAGACAAGTCGTTATTTGATTGTGGAGAGCAACAAAGTCCTTGCAATAGCCAATTAAAAAATTGTCATGGCCAAGCGGTGAAAATAGATGCAATTTAGAAAGTGAAATTGATTGATTGGATCAACAATCAACCACATGAAATACTTGTTATATCTATCTTATGAGCCCTTAATCAACAATGCAGAGTTTTAAAGAAGTAAGTAAGACAAATTTGCTAAACTAAAGGAAAAATAACACAATTAAATAACAATAACAAGCCTATATACAAGGGGTACCGGTACCGAGTCCATGTGCAGGGGTACGGGTTAGTTGAGGTAATTGAGGTAATATGTACAAGTAGGTAGGGGTAAAGTGACTATGCATGGATAATAAACAGAGAGTGCACAATCACATATGGAGAACAGGCAGAGGAGGATCAATTGACTAGCAAGCTTCAACTCTCACAGGTTTAGAGAAAAGGGCACAAGACCCGTTCCTGCCATCGAGGAGCTAATCAAAGCAAATGATGATGAATGGGGGGAATAAAAGAGCAGTGTTTGATGGATAGAACAGAAGCGGTGTGAGAATGTTAACCTAGGACATTGATGAATGTGTGCATCGACTCTGAGAAGAGCTCAAGTTCATCTATAATGATGACTAAAAGTACTTGTAGGCTATATCGTTCTCTACTACGGCTAGTATTGTTAATGTGAAGACCAGTGGTAGAAGCACCCTGTACTCAAGCCCTAGTGAGCAGTGGTTTTCAGGAGGAAGACAAAGGAGCAGCTTGCCCTTCAGAGTGGGTCTAATCTATTTTGCCCTTTCATTCTCTTTCTCTACCTCCTCCTTCTTCAACGTGGTCTCAGAGCTTTTCATACGATTCTGTATGTACATTTGTGACACTACATTTAGTATGATATGTTGTGTTTCATATGGTATGTATTCATTTGTGGATCGCCCTCATCCATTTCATTCACATTTACATTTGAGTCATTTAGTCATATGATATGCTACGAATTGCTATTCGTACAAAACGTTACAATATGTTACAAATTTGCTAAATGTACAATATGTTACGAATTTCCAAAACATATTATATATAGTTGGAAAGTAGCTAAAATCTAGTAAGCAGTTGCAAAGTTGCTAATTATCTAAAATGAGATTTGAACAGGCAATCTTTGGGTTACTACATCCACCCAACCAACCGACAATTCTATTTATATTTTTGCCTTAAGTAACCTTCTGTCTAATGTTACCATACCAAACATAACAAATTGTTCTAATTTACATTTACTATGTTACGTCTGATCTATGAGACCAGTCTGCCTTCTCTCACTATCTCCCTTGATGCAGCTCCATCCACCCACTTACCTGTCTTTCTCTCCATCTAATAAAAAGCACACTCTCAAAACTTTCCTTTTAATCTCTTCTTCAGCCAGACTATTGGTATCTTAGCAACGTGACTCATTCCCTTAGAGACTAGCATTGCATGGAGTCTTTAGTTTGTATGTGTGGGACATGTCTGAATGCAGTGGCCACACATGTTTATGTGGTCATGTATGGCTCAGTTGGTAGAGCATAGTACTTGCAATTCCACGATTGTGTGTTTGATTCCCAGGGCCACCTGTAAAATGCAAACATGACTGTAACTTTCTTTTGATAAAAGCATCTGCTAAATGGCATATATTATTGTGTGTCTGCATGTTATACTGTCTCATACGGTTTGTAAGGACATCAGCCTGATCTCATAGATTTAGTAAATGTAAATCCGCGACACTCAGATTAGTACATGTTACGTTTGCTATGGTTATATAACAGTGTTACTTCCGTCCCCCTCCTTGCCTTGAACCAAGGACCCTCTGAACACTTCGACAGTCACCTACGAAGCATTGTTACCTAAACAACTACTTCAAGGTCTCAGAGCAAGTGACGTCACCGATTGAAGCGCTACTAGTGCGCACCTCTAACTAGCTAGCCATTTCACACCGGTTACACTCACCTCCTTCTCTGCAGCTGGGCAGAGCCCAACTGCGTGATCCGGATCACAACACCAATGTAACAGTGTTGCTTCCGTCCCGCTCCTTGCTTCAACCTGGGCTTGAACCAGATCAACAACAGTCAACCACGAAGCATCGTTACCTATAGCGCCACAAAAGCCATGGCTTCAATGTCTCAGAGCAAGTGACATCACCGATTGAAAGGCTACTAGTGCGCCCCTCTAACTAGCTAGCCATTTCACACAGGTTACACTTTTGTCAGACAGAAGGTTACTGAAGGCAAAAATGAAGGTAGGGTGGTTGGCATAGATAATAAACAGAGTAGCAGCAGCGTAAGTGAACAGTGTGAAGGGATGTGAATGTATGTGTGTGTGGCGTCAATATGCATGTGTGTGTGTTTTGTGTGTGTCTGTGTGTATGTGCGTGTGTGTGGTTTGAGCCTGTGCAAGAGAGTCAGTGCAAAAAATAAGAATAGATAAGAAGAAAATAAAGGGGTCAATGTAAATAGTCCGGTAGCCATTTGATGAACTGTTCAGCAGTCTTATGGCTTGGGGGTAGAAGCTGTTAAGGAGCATTTTGGTCCCAGACTTGGTGCTCCGGTACCGCTTGCCATGTGATAGCAGAGAGAACAATCTATGACTTTGGTGGCTGGAGTCTTTGACAATTTTTAGGGCTTTCTTCTGACACCGCCTAGTATAGTTGTCCTGGATGGTAGGAAGCTTGGCCCCAGTGATGTACTGGGCCGTATGCATTACCCTCTGTAGCGCCTTGCGGTCGGATGCCGAGCAGTTGCCATACCAAGTGGTGATGCAACCATGCTCTCAATGTTTAGCTGTAGAAATTTTTGAGGATCTGAGGGCCCATGCCAAATCTTCTCAGTCTCCTGAAGGGGTATAGGCATTGCCGTGCCCTCTTCACGACTGTCTTGGTGTGTTTGAACCATGGTAGGTCCTTAGTGATGTGGGTGCCAAGGAACTTGAAGCTCTCAACCCACTCCACTACAGCCCTGTCGATGTGTATAGGGGCGTGCTCAGCTCTCCTCCGTAAGATATGAATTGACATTTGTAACATATCATACGAACTGGACGATGGACATCCACAAATGAATACGTACCAAACAAAACGTAACATATCATATTAATTGGAGTTTCCTGGATTTACATTTACTATGTTACGTCTACCCCTGAGTCCAGGTTGTGGACATACCCTGACATTATGGCTGGTATGAGAGCCAAGAAGCTTTTATAGACCAACTTTAGATGTCTCTAATTTATAATATCAAAAGATTTTGGAGAAATGTCCTTAGAATGTATTGTGATATATTAAGGCACTGTGAATATGCTAATTTCACATGTAGATGTGGTGGTTGCTTGATCCTTCCAGTGTTAGGAGAGTTGAAATGGAAATAGCAGGCATCATGCGTAGGATGTGGGCCGATTACACTCCCCCAAATGTCTGAGGGCCCTCCAAAAGGCATAAAGAGCTCTGACGTTCCTTTTAAGCCTTCTGTGAGAAAAGCCTGGATACAGAACAAGAGAAACCTGAAGGCCTATGCTCTCTGTTCAAAGGCTGTACAGATCCTGGTGTGTTTTTGCTGTTGCATGTTGCAGAATTTATGATACAGTGTGAAGGAAGTTTGCGGTTGTTTATTATGAGTTAGGAATCACTTGTTTTTGTTAATGGAAGCTAAAGTAAACTTTTCCTGCACTCAACATTAGGACCAAACATGAAAACTTTGGATTTATTAAATCCAAAAAAAAAGTGGTGAAAATTCATCACTACATAGTAATTTAACAATATTCATTGTTAAAATATTTGTTAAAACTCGCTGAGCTGCTGAAACCACTTCTATCATTTTTCTGGGGATTCTTGGGCAGTATTCAAATAACAACAATAGTGGAGATTTTAACGGACCCCTTGAATAATACTCCAAGTCAGATGCTACAGTGAGGGAAAAAAGTATTTGATCCTCTGCTGATTTTGTTTGCCCACGGACAAAGAAATGATCAGTCTATAATTTTAATGGTAGTTTTATTTGAACAATGAGAGACAGAATAACAACAAAAAACTCCAGAAAAACACATGTCAAAAATGTTAGAAATTGATTTGCATTTTAATGAGGGAAATAAGTATTTGACCACCTCTCAATCAGAAAGATTTCTGGCTCGCAGGTGTCTTTTATACAGGTAACAAACTGAGATTAGGAGCACACTCTTAAAGGGAGTGCTCCTAATCTCAGTTTGTTACCTGTATAAAAGACACCTGTCCACAGAAGCAATCAATCAATCAATCAGATTCTAAACTCTCCACCATGGCCAAGACCAAAGAGCTCTCCAAGGATGTCAGGGACAAGATTGTAGACCTATACAAATCTGGAATGGGCTACAAGACCATCGCCAAGCAGCTTGGTGAGAAGGTGACAACAGTTGGTGCGATTATTCGCAAATGGAAGAAACACAAAGAACTGTCATTCTCTCTCGGCCTGGGGCTCCATGTAAGATCTCACCTCGTGGAGTTACAATGATCATGAGAACGGTAAGGAATCAGCCCAGAACTACACGGGAGGATCTTGTCAATGATCTCAAGGCAGCTGGGAACATAGTCACCAAAAAAACAATTAGTAACACACTGAGCCGTGAAGGTCTGAAATCCTGCAGCGCCCGCGAGGTCAGAGGACAACTAGGTGAAAGTGTTGTGGTCAGATGAGACCAAAAAGGAGCTCTTTGGCATCAACTCAACTCGCCGTGTTTGGAGGAGGAGGAATGCTGCCTATGACCCCAAGAACACCATCCCCACCGTCAAACATGGAGGTGGAAACATTATGCTTTGAGGTGTTTTTCTGCTAAGGGGATAGGACAACTTCACCGCATCAAAGGGACGATGGACGGGGCCATATACAGTGGGGCAAAAAAGTATTTAGTCAGCCACCAATTGTGCAAGTTCTCCCACCTAAAAAGATGAGAGAGGCCTGTAATTTTCACCATAGGTACACTTCAACTATGACGGACAAAATGAGAAGAAAAATCCAGAAAATCACATTGTAGGATTTTTTATGAATTTATTTGCAAATGATGGTGGAAAATAAGTATTTGGTCACCTACAAACAAGCAAGATTTCTGGCTCTCACAGACCTGTAACTTCTTCTTTAAGAGGCTCCTCTGTCCTCCACTCGTTACCTGTATTAATGGCACCTGTTTGAACTTGTTATCAGTATAAAAGACACCTGTCCACAACCTCAAACAGTCACACTCCATATTCCACTATGGCCAAGACCAAAGAGCTGTCAAAGGACACCAGAAACAAAATTGTAGACCTGCACCAAGCTGGGAAGACTGAATCTGCAATAGGTAAGCAGCTTGGTTTGAAGAAATCAACTGTGGGAGCAATTATTAGGAAATGGAAGACATACAAGACCACTGATAATCTCCCTCGATCTGGGGCTCCACGCAAGATCTCACCTCGTGGGGTCAAAATTGATCACAAGAACGGTGAGCAGAAATTCCAGAACCACACGGGGGGACCTAGTGAATGACCTGCAGAGAGCTGGGACCAAAGAAACAAAGCCTACCATCAGTAACACACTACGTCGCCAGGGACTCAAATCCTGCAGCGCCAGACGTGTCCCCCTGCTTAAGCCAGTACGTGTTCAGGCCCGTCTGAAGTTTGCTAGAGAGCATTTGGATGATTCAGAAGAAGATTGGGAGAGTGTCATATGGTCAGAAGAAACCAAAATAGAACTTTTTGGTAAAAACTCAACTCGTCGTGTTTGGAGGACAAAGAATGCTGAGTTGCATCTAAAGAACACCATGCCTACTGTGAAGCATGGGGGTGAAAACATCATACTTTGGGGCTGTTTTTCTGCAAAGGGACCAGGACGACTGATCCTTGTAAAGGAAAGAATGAATGGGGCCATGTATCGTGAGATTTTGAGTGAAAACCTCCTTCCATCAGCAAGGGCATTGAAGATGAAACATGGCTGGGTCTTTCAGCATGACAATGATCCCAAACACACCGCCCGGGCAACGAAGGAGTGGCTTCGTAAGAAGCATTTCAAGGTCCTGGAGTGGCCTAGCCAGTCTCCAGATCTCAACCCCATAGAAAATCTTTGGAGGGAGTTGAAAGTCCGTGTTTCCCAGCAACAGCCCCAAAACATCACTGCTCTAGAGGAGATCTGCATGGAGGAATGGGCCAAAATACCAGCAACAGTGTGTGAAAACCTTGTGAAGACTTACAGAAAACGTTTGACCTCTGTCATTGTCAACAAAGGGTATATAACAAAGTATTGAGATAAACTTTTGTTATTGACCAAATACTTATTTTCCACCATAATTTGCAAATAAATTCATAAAAAATCCTACAATGTGATTTTCTGGATTTTTTTTTCTCATTTTGTCTGTCATAGTTGAAGTGTACCTATGATGAAAATTACAGGCCTCTCTCATCTTTTTAAGTGGGAGAACTTGCACAATTGGTGGCTGACTAAATACTTTTTTGCCCCACTGTACCTCCTTCCCTCAGCCAGGGCATGGAAAATGGGTCGTGGATGGGCATTCCAGCATGACAATGACCCAAAACACATGGCCAAGGCAACAAAGGAGGGGCTCAAGAAGAAGCACATTAAGTTCCTGGAGTGGCCTAGCCAGACTCCAGACCTTAATCACAAAGAATATCTGTGGAGGGAGCTGAAGGTTCGAGTTGCCAAACGTCAGCCTCGAAACCTTAATGACTTGGAGAAGAGCTGCAAAGAGGAGTGAGACAAAATCCCTCCTGAGATGTGTGCAAACCTGGTGGCTATCTACAAGAAACTTCTGACCTCTGTGATTGCCAAAAAGGGTTTGCCACCAAGTACTAAGTCATATTTTGCAGAGGGGTCAAATACTTATTTCACTCATTAAAATGCAAATACATTTTAAACATTTTTGACATGCGTTTTTCTGGATTTTGTTGTTGTTATTCTGTTTCTCACTGTTCAAATAAACCTACCATTAAAATTATAGACTGATCATTTCTTTGTCAGTGGGCAAACAAACAAAATCAGCAGGGGATCAAACACTTTTTTCCCTCACTGTATGTGCAGTACTGTGTGTGAGAAGGAAGGGCAAAGGTTAATGGTTAGCAACATTGCAGTCAACACCAGACTGCGACACATTTAGAAAGCTGCACTTTACCCACCTGCTTCTTCTGTGCTGAACTTGCAGTTTGCACTTGAATGCTAATGGTAATCGAGGTATTGGATGTGCTCCAATCTGTTGTAAGGAAATTACTGCCAGCTGCTATGTATTAAGGCCTCCAATGTGTGCTCTGTGTCTCTGCCTACACCTTTGGATGTTGTATTGCGGAGTGCTGCTTCTTCCACTTAGTTTTTAAACTTTTTTTGTGTGTGATTCAGATGTACATTATCTCTAGGTCTCCAAACAACTTGAAGATCTCAGATCCTGCCAACATATTTTATTTGTTCTTCAGTCTTTTTAGCTCTTTCCTTTCATCCTGGATCCTGTTCCCTGTGTCTCCGTGTAATGATTTGCTTTTGGAAGGATACTGTTCTGATCTTAAGAAAATAAAATGTAAGACCACTTATTCATACTATGACAAATAATGTACCCCGTAAGTAGTTAACTCGGCTAACCAGAATAAATTCTGGACCCAGAGGAGTCCAACCTTAATTCTCATTCTGTAGAATGAAGGGATACTCAACCGTGCATCATCCCACTTTTTTTTTTATCTCCGCAATCAGCCGTACATCACATTCACATCTACCACTATTTTTACCATCCAATAGGAGTGATTGTCTGAAATTAGGATGCATCAGAGAACACTCCTCAGCTTTGATGGGAATCAGAGGAATCAAAATGTGACCAGTCAAGATGCTCATATTACTCTTCCTTTGACAGTTTGTCGATGAGATAATATACACTGTTTGGTAGACAGTGAACCAGCACTGATACTTTGCTTGTGTAAACCAGAGGTGGGCATTTCCATTTAAAAAGCCCCATGAGCACTAATGTGAAGTTCATAGGAGCACATCAAATGAGGTGTCATATGAAAGCTAAGATTCTATATTTTTTGAGAAGTTAAGGCTTACAGTGCCTTGAGAAAGTATTCACATCAATTGACTTTTTCCACATTTTGTTGTGTTACAGCCTGAATTTCAAATGGATTAAATTGAGATGTTGTGTCACTGCCCTACACACAATACCCCATAATGTCAAAGTGGAAATGTATACAAATGAATTAAAAACGAAAAGCTGAAATGTATTGAGTCAATAACTATTCAACCCCTTTGTTATGGCTAGCCTAAATAAATTCAGGAGTAAGAGTTTCCTTCACAAGTCACATAATAAGTTGAATGGACTTACTCTGTGTTCAATAATAGTGTTTAACATTCTTTTTGAATTTTTGATTTATTTATTTCACCTTTATTTAACCAGGTAGGCCAGTTGAGAACAAGTTCTCATTTACAACTGCGACCTGGCCAAGATAAAGCAAAGCAGTGCGACACAAACAACAACACAGAGTTACACACGGAATAAACAAACGTACAGTCAATAACACAATAGGGGGGGGGGAAATCTGTATACAGTGTGTGCAAATGATGTAGGATAAGGGAGACAAGGCAATAAATAGGCCATGGTGGTGAAGTAATTACAATTTAGCAATTAAACACGGGAGTGATAGATGTGCAGAGGTTGAATGTGCAAGTAGGGATACTGGGGTGCAAAGGAGCAAAAAAATAATAAATAAATAACAATACAGGGATGAGGTAGTTGGATGGGCTATTTACAGATGGGCTATGTACAGATGCAGTGATCTGTGAGCTGCTCTGATAGCTGATGCTTAAAGCTAGTGAGGGAGATATGAGTCTCCACCTTCAGTGATTTTTGCAATTCGTTCCAGTCATTGGCAGCAGGGAACTGGAAGGAAAGGCGGCCAGTGGAGGAATTGGCTTTGGGGGTGACCAGTGAAATATACCTGCTGGAGCGCGTGCTACTGGTGGGTGATGGTATGGTGACCAGTGAGCTGAGATAAGGTGGAGCTTTACCTAGCAAATACTTATAGATGACCTGGAGCCAGTGGGTTTGGCAACGAATATGAAGCGAGGGCCAGCCAACGAGAGCATACAGGTCGCAGTGGTGGGTAGTATATTGGGCTTTGGTGACAAAACGGATGACACTGTGATAGACTGCATCCAGTTTGCTGAGTAGAGTGTTGGAGGCTATTTTGTAAATGACATCGCCGAAGTCAAGGATCGGTATGATAGTCAGCTTTACTAGGGTATGTTTGGCAGCATGAGTGAAGGATGCATTGTTGCGAAATAGGAAGCTGATTCTAGATTTGATTTTGGATTGGAGATGCTTAATCTGAGTCTGGAAGGAGAGTTTACAGTCTAACCAGACACCTAGGTATGACTACCTCATCTCTGTACCCCACATATACAATTAGATATAAGGTCCTTCAGTTGTGCATTGAATTTCAAACAGATTTTAAATTCTCTCTCTCTCTCTCTCTCTCTCTCTCTCTCTCTCTCTCTCTCTCTCTCTCTCTCTCTCTCTCTCTCAAGTGACACGTTCTCTCCAGTTAATGTCACCTCTCCTGGCTCTAACTGACACCTACCCATAAGCCCCCTCTCTTTCCATGTACTGTAACCATCCCTCTCACCACTGAGCAGAAACTGACCCATAAGTCCCCTCTCTTTCCATGTACTGTAACCATCCCTCTCACCACTGAGCAGCGACCGACCCATAAGTCCCCTCTCTTTCCATGTACTGTAACCATCCCTCTCACCACTGAGCAGCGACCGACCCATGAGCCCCCTCTCTTTCCCTGTACTGTAACCATCCCTCTCACCACTGAGCAGCAACCAACCCTTGAGTCCCCTCTCTTTCCATGTACTGTAACCATCCCTCTCACCACTGAGCAGCAACCGACCCATGAGTCCCCTCTCTTTCCATGTACTGTAACCATCCCTCTCACCACTGAGCAGCAACCGACCCATGAGTACCCTCTCTTTCCATGTACTGTAACCATCCCTCTCACCACTGAGCAGCAACCGACCCATGAGTCCCCTCTCTTTCCATGTACTGTAACCATCCCTCTCACCACTGAGCAGCAACCGACCCATGAGTCCCCTCTCTTTCCATGTACTGTAACCATCCCTCTCACCACTGAGCAGCAACCGACCCATGAGTCCCCTCTCTTTCCATGTACTGTAACCATCCCTCTCACCACTGAGTAGCGACCGACCCATGAGTCCCCTCTCTTTCCATGTACTGTAACCATCCCTCTCACCACTGAGCAGCAACCGACCCATGAGTCGCCTCTCTTTCCATGTACTGTAACCATCCCTCTCACCACTGAGCAGCGACCAACACTGGACGTCCATGTACTGTAACCATCCCTCTCACCACTGAGCAGCGACCAACACTGGACGTCCATGTACTGTAACCATCCCTCTCACCACTGAGCAGCGACCGACACTGGACGTCCATGTACTGTAACCATCCCGCTCACCACTGAGCAGCGACCGACCCATGAGTCCCCTCTCTTTCCATGTACTGTAACCATCCCTCTCACCACTGAGCAGCAACCGACCCTTGAGTCCCCTCTCTTTCCATGTACTGTAACCATCCCTCTCACCACTGAGTAGCGACCGACCCATGAGTCCCCTCTCTTTCCATGTACTGTAACCATCCCTCTCACCACTGAGCAGCGACCGACCCATGAGTCCCCTCTCTTTCCATGTACTGTAACCATCCCTCTCACCACTGAGCAGCGACCGACACTGGACGTCCATGTACTGTAACCATCCCTTTCACCACTGAGCAGCGACCGACACTGGACGTCCATGTACTGTAACCATCCCTCTCACCACTGAGCAGCGACCGACACTGGACGTCCATGTACTGTAACCGTCCCTCTCACCACTGAGCAGCGACCGACACTGGACGTCCATGTACTGTAACCATCCCTCTCACCACTGAGCAGCGACCGACACTGGACGTCCATGTACTGTAACCATCCCTCTCACCACTGAGCAGCGACCGACACTGGACGTCCATGTACTGTAACCGTCCCTCTCACCACTGAGCAGCGACCGACACTGGACGTCCATGTACTGTAACCATCCCTCTCACCACTGAGCAGCGACCGACACTGGACGTCCATGTACTGTAACCATCCCTCTCACCACTGAGCAGCGACCGACATTGGACGTCCATGTACTGTAACCATCCCTCTCACCACTGAGCAGCGACCAACACTGGACGTCCATGTACTGTAACCATCCCTCTCACCACTGAGCAGCGACCGACACTGGACGTCCATGTACTGTAACCATCCCTCTCACCACTGAGCAGCGACCAACACTGGACGTCCATGTACTGTAACCATCCCTCTCACCACTGAGCAGCAACCAACACTGGACGTCCATGGACATTGAAAAGTAGTTGAAATTTGGTCGGTCCAGATCTGAACCAATCACTGTTTTACACGTTTTGACAGCGCAGAACACTACAGTGCAGTAGAGCATAGAAGAGCACATTACACTCTTAGAAAAAAGTTGCTATATAGAACCTAAAATATTTATTTGGCTGTCCCCATAGGAGAATCCTTTGAAGAACCCTTTTTGGTTCCAGGTAGAAGCATTTTAGGTTCCATACGGTACAGGAGAACCTAAAGTAGAGTAGAGTATTTCCAAAGAGGGTTCTCAATGGACATGGCCCACTAAAGTAGAGTAGAGTATAGGTCAGTACGGTACATGGAGAACCTAAAGTAGAGTAGAGTATACTTTGTACAGAACCCTTTTTGGTTCCAGGTAGAAGCATTTTAGGTTCCAGAGTAGAGCCCACTAAAGTAGAGTAGAAAGAGGGTACAGTACAGTAAGAGTAACGGTAAGTAGAGTAGTACAGTCGAGTATAGGTCAGTACGGTACAGTAGAGCCCACTAAAGTAGAGTATAATCTACTGTATTATACTGTACTGTAATGTACCATACTATAATGTGCTGTACTAAAATGTACTGTACTGTACTAAACTGTACTGAATTATACCCTACTCTACTTTACTCTACTGCTGTGCACAGTACTGTGCTGTGCTCTACTGGGCGGGACAATTTTATTTGGGGGGCGGAGTGCATTAGAATAATAGCCAGTATGTAGAATAATACCCAAACATGCAAAGGAGGATATTACATTTGTGTACAAATTCAGGATACATCACCATGGAGAGAATGAAATCCATAATTATAATATAGTACAGATCAATGACCCATGATGTCAATCTGTTACCGTCATTCTGTTATCGGGTGTTAAACCACTTTACTTACATGTTCAATACCCTGTACAAGTGACACGTTCCTACATCATACTTCTGTGTTCATGTCCCTGGTCTTTGGAATGGGTTTGACGATTATATCATCAAATTCATGAAAACGTGGTCATATAAAATATAGATACAATTATATTTGTGTTTATGGATGAAATTTCACTTAATACCATTGTGCTACTTTCTTGCCCATTGAAAACCATTCAAAAAACCTACAAAACTCTACAACTGTGAAGCTACTTGCCCCATCACTTGCCTAGCGTTGAACCAAAATACATTTGTTCAAACTCAAGGTGTCATATCATAGCTGACACTCCACTCTTTCTGCAGACATCTTTGAATCTTAATTTGGAGTCACAGATTTGATCGTCATTCTGCAACCAAATGTGTTCTTCGCGTAAATGTGTTTTTGTAAAATGTTCTGTGGAAGTTGTTAACAGTAGTCGTTGTGCATAGAGTTTTAACTTTGCAATCAATAGTTTTTGTTTGGAATGCTTTAAAGTGAAAGATCTGAGTCTGTGTCATTCTGTTACAGGGGAATTGCCTGTAGCAGAGTGTTTTGATCGTTATCCTTCACCCACTGAGGGTAGATCAATACCACTATGGTCCCATGCTGCATTGCTTACTGCTCTCACATGGTAACCCTGGGGTCCATGCCTTCCAATCGTTTCCTCATATAAAACAACTGAAGGTCTGTTGACGAATCAGCGGCATGTCTCTGCCAAATATGATTTCCGTGTGTCAACCCATGTTTTTACTTGAGGAGAAATGCAATGTGTAGTGAGTGTTATACCTATAGCTTTACATGCTGTTTCAATATGAGACCGGCGAGACAGATTTTGTCATTGTTGCTTGTAATCTTTGCAGAAAAGGCATTTTGGAAAAGCGAGTTTGGAAATAAATGGGATTGAAAATATTTTATTGAAGTACTTAAGCAGGAGTATATAGAAAAGCACAGAAACACCATCTATGTTAAGAAATATGATGATTACAATGAGGCTATGTTAAGACATTTTGGTAAAGGTAAATATTATGACTTTGGTTGTTATGGATTGTTTCCACTTGTTTAGGATAACGAACACAGTCAATCAAACAGACAGTCAACTCACAGCCACAAAATCTTTATTTTTACATTTTACATTTACGTCACTTAGCAGATGGTCTTATCCAGAGCAACTTTTTATTTTATTAATCTAATTACATTTAGGGATTTGCTCCTGCTGATGCACAAAACATAGCAACTTAAAGAATGACAATCAAGAAAAGAGCCACCAGGCAGAGTACGAAATCCACACCTCATCTGCCAGAACAGTCCCTTCTCCCACACCTCATCTGCCAGAACAGTCCCTTCTCCCACACCTCATCTGCCAGAACAGTCCCTTCTCCCACACCTCATCTGCCAGATCAGTCCCTTCTCCCACACCTCATCTGCCAGAACAGTCCCTTCTCCCACACCTCATCTGCCAGAACAGTCCCTTCTCCCACACCTCATCTGCCAGAACAGTCCCTTCTCCCACACCTCATCTGCCAGAACAGTCCCTTCTCCCACACCTCATCTGCCAGATCAGTTCCTTCTCCCACACCTCATCTGCCAGAACAGTCCCTTCTCCCACACCTCATCTGCCAGAACAGTCCCTTCTCCCACACCTCATCTGGCAGAACAGTCCCTTCTCTCACACCTCCTCTGCCAGAACAGTCCCTTCTCCCACACCTCATCTGCCAGAACAGTCCTTTCTCCCACACCTCATCTGCCAGAACAGTCCCTTCTCCCACACCTCATCTGCCAGAACAGTCCCTTCTCGCACACCTCCTCTGCCAGAACAGTCCCTTCTCCCACACCTCATCTGCCAGACCAGTCCCTTCTCCCACACCTCATCTGCCAGAACAGTCCCTTCTCCCACACCTCATCTGTCAGAACAGTCCCTTCTCCCACACCTCATCTGCCAGAACAGTCCCTTCTCCCACACCTCATCTGCCAGAACAGTCCCTTCTCCCACACCTCATCTGCTAGAACAGTCCCTTCTCCCACACCTCCTCTGCCAGAACAGTCCCTTCTCCCACACCTCATCTGCCAGAACAGTCCCTTCTCCCACACCTCCTCTGCCAGAACAGTCCCTTCTCCCACACCTCATCTGCCAGAACAGTCCCTTCTCCCACACCTCATCTGCCAGAACAGTCCCTTCTCCCACACCTCATCTGCCAGAACAGTCCCTTCTCCCACACCTCATCTGGCAGAACAGTCCCTTCTCTCACACCTCCTCTGCCAGAACAGTCCCTTCTCCCACACCTCATCTGCCAGAACAGTCCCTTCTCCCACACCTCATCTGCCAGAACAGTCCCTTCTCCCACACCTCATCTGCCAGAACAGTCCCTTCTCGCACACCTCCTCTGCCAGAACAGTCCCTTCTCCCACACCTCATCTGCCAGAACAGTCCCTTCTCCCACACCTCATCTGCCAGAACAGTCCCTTCTCCCACACCTCATCTGCCAGAACAGTCCCTTCTCCCACACCTCATCTGCTAGAACAGTCCCTTCTCCCACACCTCCTCTGCCAGAACAGTCCCTTCTCCCACACCTCATCTGCCAGATCAGTCCCTTCTCCCACACCTCCTCTGCCAGAACAGTCCCTTCTCCCACACCTCATCTGCTAGAACAGTCCCTTCTCCCACACCTCATCTGCTAGAACAGTCCCTTCTCCCACAAACCATCAGCAAACCATTTACCATTTACTTGTTATCCCCCAGCTGTCTTTTTGAGCAATGCTAAAACTGTCAGATTGCATTGGCACAATGAGATGCTTGAGACATCATCAAAAAAAGAGGCACAATAACAGTGATGGTGTTTTGGAATGGCCCATTGGAACGCAATGGCCACACCACAGAATGATCATCTACACATAGTTAGCTGAGAACATGTCAAAGCATGTGTATTGCCCTTGGATTGAGAGATTTAATCCCAAACCAAATAGCACATCTGGATGAGATAAATACTATGCCTATTCTCTGACTTTCAGGGCTCTGTTGTGTTCTTACCCTTGCTCTACAGGCACTGTTTACATAGTGTTTCCATAGTAGCCACTGCCAAAAAGAGTGAATAATATCAGTGTTATCAGAGTCACCTGCGGTTCTGTTTGCTTCTTTCTGTGCCCATATCATACTTAGGTGGGCGTCTGTGGGTGGAGAGAGCGGACAATGAATCACACAGATTCATAAAGATACCACCCGTCGACCGATCAGGTGGTCAGCTGCTTGCCTCACCTCCGTCTACAATAAGCACTGCGCTGATTATCACTGAGGAAAGATCACACAAATAGTGGAAAACAAAAATCACATAATATAGAATAATCCCGTACACAACTCAAGTACGAGTAAACAAGTGTATATTTGACATGAAAGTGGCAATTATACAACACTTCACAGTATGCTGCTTGTCACAAGTCTGCACAGAGGAACTGCAAGCATGGCATTGGTGAAACAATTCACTTTTCATAAGCCTTTAATGATGTTTTCACACCTCTTAATGCAGCTGTGAGAGAGAGTGTGTGTGTGGGAGTGTGGCAGCGGCAGGGGTGGCAGAGGAAATTGATTTATCATGGATCAGATAGCATTGTTCAAGTGAGTTAACTGCTTTCTACAATACACTGCTATTTGTGTCATTGAATGCAGTGAAAGGGACACAAGAGTCAACAATGTTGGTGGAGTGTAACAATATACTGAGGCACTTTATGTGTTGGTCAGTGTGGTTTCACCTAATGCCTTCCACTCCACTGGGCAAATTGGTTAATGAGGGCTTGTGGCTGTGTGATAACTCTGGTGTAACGGTCTAATAATGCAGTACCAGTTTATTTTTCATGGCTTGGTGTGTGCATGATTTACATCCACTATTTTTACATTCTGCGCTCCTTTTGTTGTCCAAGTAAATATCTATGATAAAACAAATACATTTATTAAACAAGTAGTCATATGAATCACCTATATGTCAGATATTGTAGATACCATCCCTACAATGTCGTGATTTCAGCCATTCACGCTCATATCTTATCTGTCTATATTCTCATATCCTCTGTCTGTTCAACCTCAATGCCTCCAATGTGGCTCCCCTGTCATAGCTGCCAGATAGCATTCAAAAGAAAAGGAAAAAATCATTCTTAAAAGAAACAATCCGTGTGTAGGAACTCTGATGTTCCTTGACCTTTCAAATGGCATACTATATAGACCCAGTTACAGAAACCAGAGGGTCAAGTGTTGAACAACAACTCAACAACAATCAGATATGTGCAACCTTGGTATGCCCTCAAGCAAATTGAACACTGTCACCAGATATTCCACCTTGATATTCAGTAATATGAGACACTGTCACCAGATATTCCACCTTGGAATTCAGTAATACGAGGCACTGTCACCAGATATTCCACCTTGATATTCAGTCACATGAGACACTGTCACCAGATATTCCACCTTGATATTCAGTCACATGAGACACTGTCACCAGATATTCCACCTTGATGTTCAGTCACATGAGACACTGTCACCAGATATTCCACCTTGATATTCAGTAACATGAGACACTGTCACCAGATATTCCACCTTGATATTCAGTCACATGAAACACTGTCACCAGATATTTCACCTTGATATTCAGTAACATGAGGCACTGTCACCAGATATTCCACCTTGATATTCAGTCACATGAGACACTGTCACCAGATATTCCACCTTGATATTCAGTAACATGAGACACTGTCACCAGAT
Organism: Oncorhynchus clarkii lewisi; assembly: GCF_045791955.1. NCBI lineage: Eukaryota > Metazoa > Chordata > Actinopteri > Salmoniformes > Salmonidae > Oncorhynchus > Oncorhynchus clarkii. Next base: position 49,919,491 of record NC_092159.1, on the reverse strand, counting down.
ATTCCACCTTGATATTCAGTAACATGAGACACTGTCACCAGATATTCCACCTTGATATTCAGTAACATGAGACACTGTCACCAGATATTCCACCTTGATATTCAGTCACATGAGACACTGTCACTGGATATTCCACCTTGATATTCAGTAACATGAGACACTGTCACCGGATGCCAAGTTGCCAACTCTTTCCAGAGCCCTTTTCTTCCCCCATATAGCAGCAGTACAAACACAACCACGGCTCACAACACACAAGCAAAATAAACCCTCAAAAATCTATAACCACCGTTTGATTTTATGCCAATCAGGGCACCTGTTTTCCTCCTCTGATTGTGCATGTAGGGCCATTCTGTTGGCATGGGATAGAAGCTACACAAGGTGCCTTCTTTTTCTTCTGTCCTCTGTTCCTCCAGCTAAAGTGTAGCGAGGTGAATGACTAGGATATAAAAGTGACGCTACATTCATCTATATAAAATTGATTGTCACATTGTGCAGTAAAAATGTAATACAATTACAATCAGATATGTCAGATAAGTTTGGAAAAAGGCACAGACATGATGTACATACAGTGATCATGTGGTAAAACATATAAACACAGATTGAAATGATACAAATGTCTTCAGAAACAACCTAGTATATACACCGTTTTACAGGCAGTATCAAGTCATTGTAACACAAATTCCATTGGCTTGATGCAGAGTTCAAACACTCTCAGCCCGTTGATCAGAAATGTAGCATTAAAATAATGAAAGGTGCTATGGCCTTACAGAGTGCTTCTCTTCTCTATATGTGTATAGCGCTGTACATTTAAATAGACATTACTTGAATACCACAAAATATTAATGCAAGTTCCATCAGGTAACTGACTTCAGAGACAGTTATTTTACATTATAGGTAGCTTATCTCCAGTGATGAGTTCTTCTCCACTGGCTCCTCTGGCAGTGGTTTGACACACCCATTGGTGTGTCCATTATGCAGGGATGCTGGAGGCCCCAAGTTTGGGCCTTTCCCACCAATGTCACCAGCTTTGGCTTTCCTTTCTGGGGATGCAACATGCTCAGATGCCCCTGGAGCTGGCGCCTTGGGTGTTAACAGGGCCAGGGAACTCTCGGGCTGTCCGTTCCCATTCTGGGCGATCCTACAGATCTCCGTCATCTCTGTGACGTCCTCCCTGTCGTCATCATCCTCTTCCTCCTCCTCATCTCGTACGACCCTCCTCAAGCTCTCCCGGGGCTTCAGCACCCTCCCTCTCTCTTCCTGCTGCTGCTGGCGCTCTGTCAGGTCGTGGCTCTCCACCTTGCGTGAGGAGCGACACAGGGCCTTGCGGAAGCCCCGCTTAAAGTTTTCTGACAGGAAGCCGTAGACGATGGGGTTGGCGCAGCTGTTGGCGTAGCCCATTACCACAACAAAGTAGTAGAGGCCCGGGTACTCTGATGGCAGAGACACCAGCAGGTTGAGGATGTTGAGGGCGTAGAAGGGCAACCAGCAGAAGACAAACACGGCCACCACGATCACCACCATGCGCGTCACCTTGCGCTCCGATTTCCTGCGCTTGGTGGACGTGGCATGGACCTTCTTGCCAGAGCTGCGGATCTTGAAGACGATGAGCAGGTAGCAGAGGCAGATGATGAGGAGTGGGCAGAAGAAACCCACTGTGGACGTGTAGATGATAAAAGCCGCCCGCCAAATGTCGGCCGGCCGAGGCCAGGAGATATTGCAGGTGCCGCCCGTCTTGTGGACGTTGGCGAAGATTACCACAGGCAGGACCACCAGGAAGGAGATGGCCCATACTGTGCCGTTGACCACCTTGGCCACCTGGGGCCGCCGCCACTTGGAGGAGCGTATGGGATGGACCACTGCCAGGTAGCGGTCAATGCTCATGACGGTCAGGCAGAAGATGGAGGTGAACTGGTTGATGGAGTCCACGGTCATGACCAGGCGGCACATAAAGGAGCCAAAGGGCCAAAACTGGAGGGTGTTCTGGACAGCCAGGAAGGGCAGGCCCAGCATGAAGAGCTCATCAGCGATGGCCAGGTTCAGGATGTAGATGTTAGTCACAGACTCCGTCTTGGAGTAGTGCAGCACAATGTGGATGACCAGGCTGTTCCCGCCAAGGCCGATGACACAGACAATGATGTAGATGAGTGGGATGAGGACCCCTGCTACACTGGGTCCTAATGGCATCTCTGGAATGTTGGTGGAGTTGATACAGTTGAAGAGAGTGTCGTTGAGGAGGGTGTCATTAAGGAGGGTGTCGTTGCATAGTAGCAAAGACAGGGGGAGGTGGGGGTAAGGGCTGGGGACTGTTCTGTTCTCCCACATGTCCTCTGCCATCTCTGAGGGGGCGGTGAGCAGAAGTCCAGGCAGGAGAGATGGAGGAGTAGGGGGATGTCTGTCTGTCTCTCTCAACTCCCACCCATCTGTCCTGTGGAGAGACCAGAAAGACTTGTTAAACTGAGGAGATCTTTCATATCTCATTTTTTATTGAGAGGAATCTGTAGCTCAATGGAGAGAAGGAGAGACACAAATTAAAAGGGATGTGACAGACTTGATGTCTTTTTTTTAAACCTTTATTTAACTAGGCAAGTCAGTTAAGAACAAACTCTTATTTTCAATGACGGCCTAGGAACAGTGAGTTAACTGCCTGTTCAGGGGCAGAATGACAGATTTCTACCTTGTCAGCTCGGGTATTTGAACTTGCAACCTTCCAGTTACTAGTCCAACACTCTAACCACTAGGCTACCCTGCCACCCCATATGTCTGTTATGCCTCTTATGGGCTCTTTCAGGGCCAAGGCACAATAGTAGCCAGACAATACCTCATTGAGGGTTTTCCAAACAGCTTTAATTGTGTTCTTGCACTTCATTCAGGTGAAAGCCTTGTTTGGTAAATTCCCAGAAGCATGAGGTACATGAGAGAAGAAGACGTCAGTGTCTGGCTGTGTGAAAAGCTGCTGTTAAAACAAGTCTCAAGACAAATGAAGAGCTGGGGGAAACAATGAGAGTGGAAGATTAAACAAAACAAAAAAGAGCAGCAGGTGGTGGAGGTTAAATGAAATGATAAGTATGAAATTATGAAGAAGGACACCCAAACGGGATACTAGGTACGCAGCCCAGCATGAGTCAGACAAGAAATAATTAAGGCCAGACAAGGAGTGAGGGCGTGGAGAGAAATTGACCAGATCGCAACACCTGTGTGTGGCTTCTCTTTGTGGCTATTGACCCCTCAGACAAATTAAACAGAGTGTGTTCCCACAAACAGACACTGCTGGGGCTAATAATTGACATTTTATTGGTAACTAGGTACTCTGGTGCACCACAGACCACTGTGTGTAGCTCTTCTGCCAACACATATGCTGTCATTGGTGTGTATGTACTTGTGTGAATGTAAATATGGAGTGGGTGTATGTGTGCACAGTTAATGTGAGACAGGAGAAATCTCAGGTAAGCTCAAAGGCTTTGGAGGGCCCTTTTTGTATCTAGCTGTGGAGTCGCAATGCCACGCTGGGTAAACATCCACTACTGATGACGTCTAGGGGTTCTGGAACAAATTAACACCTAGCTTTCTCTCTCTCTCTATCTACCTCCTTCCTTTATACTGTGTAGATCCCATGAAAACACATATAGGAATGATCCTGGATTCATCTCTTTATGCTAAGAAGCTGTAACAGCATTGTATATCGTTTTAAATCACTTGCAAAAATGTGACTTTTATTATTTTTTATTATAAAAAAGATTATGTATTGATTTAACATAATGTCCTGGGTCAAGCATGTCATCCTTTGTCCCTTGGTACTTGGTCCTGTGTCATAGGTGCCATCATCACAAGAGAGGTATTTGGTCAGCAATGGATGTACTGAACTACAAAATGGACACATACACATGAATTCTAGGGACTTCCCACTGGGCAAAAACTGGTTGAATCAAGGTTGTTTCCATGTCATAAAAAATAAATACATGTGATGATGTTGAATCAACGTGGAAAACTGATTGGATTTGCAAAAAGTCATCAACGTAAGTCATCAACGTAAGTCATCAACGTCAGTCATCAACGTAAGTCATCAACGTAAGTCATCAACGTCAGTCATCAACGTAAGTCATCAACGTAAGTCATCAACGTCAGTCATCAACGTAAGTCATCAACGTAAGTCATCAACGTAAGTCATCAACGTAAGTCATCAACGTAAGTCATCAACGTAAGTCATCAACGTAAGTCATCAACGTCAGTCATCAACGTAAGTCATCAACGTCAGTCATCAACGTAAGTCATCAACGTAAGTCATCAACGTCAGTCATCAACGTAAGTCATCAACGTAAGTCATCAACGTAAGTCATCAACGTAAGTCATCAACGTAAGTCATCAACGTCAGTCATCAACGTAAGTCATCAACGTAAGTCATAAGTCATCAACGTCAGTCATCAACGTAAGTCATCAACGTCAGTCATCAACGTAAGTCATCAACGTAAGTCATCAACGTAAGTCATCAACGTAAGTCATCAACGTCAGTCATCAACGTCAGTCATCAACGTAAGTCATCAACGTCAGTCATCAACGTAAGTCATCAACATAAGTCATCAACGTAAGTCATCAACGTCAGTCATCAACGTAAGTCATCAACGTAAGTCATCAACGTAAGGGAATTTTGTATTTTTTTTCACCAAACTTTTAACGTAAATCCAACGTCATGGTGCAATTTTTTGTTGATTTCACGTTGACTTCACATTTGTTGACAATTCAACTAAATATACATAAAAATGAGTAGTTGAACAGACATCTGTACCAAGTGGGCTAGAACATATTTATCACCACAGTTAAATGTAATCCAGTTTAGTATATTATCATGCTTTTGAAATCTATTTGTTTCTGTCCCATGAAATATGCATAATAATATTTTCTCTGTTTTCGGAAATGTAATTTAATGAATTTCTTTCAGGAAAATCTAAACCCTACTTATAATAGCACAGACGTGAGCTGAGCTCATTGATAGGGTTCATCAAACACTCCGACTGTCTCCTCAGTTCACTAAAAGGTTATCATCACTTCAAAATCTGGAAGCTGAGGTGCAGCAGATTCAAAGCAGGCTTTCCACCTCACTGACGCTCAGGTTCTGATCTGAGGGAGATACATGAAGAAAGATCAACTGTGAAAATGTCCTGGCAAAGGAACGTGAGAGATAAACAGATGTTTTAGGGGTTGAAATTAAATATTATACAGTATATACACTGAGTGTACAAAACATTAGGACAGACTGATCAGGTGAATCCAGGTGAAATATGTGATCCCTTATTGATGTCACTTGTTAAATCCACTTCAACGCTGCTGGGTTTTTTAAGCTCAACAGTTTCCCGTGGGTATCAAGAATGGTCCACAACATAAAGGACATCCATCCACTTTTGACACCTTGTAGAGTCCATGTCCCGGCGAATTGAGGCTGTTTGGAGGGCAAAAGGATGCAACTCAATATTAGGAAGGTGTTCTTAATGTTTTGTACACTCAGTGTATATTTCTTAAATGTTTCATTTTGACTAAGAGCATTTTTGCACAATTTTGCACAATTTCTATATTCTAAATGTTTTGATTATTTTAATGCGAGGTGCATACATTTACCATCCTCCAACATTGGTGCTGGTTTCCCCGAGCTGCGGAGACACCAGAAGGAATGCGTTGGGATTGCTGCCATAAATCAAACAGAACCAAATCAAGGGCACACATGACGGGCTAACAAGATCACGCTCTGAAGTGTTCAGCTCCACATGGAGAAGCGAGGGAAGCCATTGCATTTATCTTTATCCTTGGGTTATGAACATAACATTGTTACTAATGCCTTGATTTCCTTCAGTTATTAACATATTGTTAGTGGAATGGTCTTTGCACGATGGGACAGTTTTTCTCTGAAGACTCTCTCTTATCTCCAGCATTTCTCTTCTCTGCACAGAGAACCTGGACCTGTGGGCCAGCCTTAAAAAAGAAAAGACTAGTACATTTACAAATTGGGGTTCTGAGCTGGTCAGGGTACCATGGGGAAGGCAGGAATATAGTATGAATGCAGACCACACACGTCTTTCAATCAATGTCATTCTTTTTTACTCTTTCACTCGGGAGCCATTTGTCCAGCAAACAAATATTTCTGAATGAGTCTGGCCAGTCAGTGCGGCAGTGCGGAGCTGCCATGGCAAAAGAGACATTAAAACTAAGTGACTACTTCAGAGCCGGATCCACATAATCAGCCCTCTTAGCCAGATCAATTGTGTTCCATAGCGGGGAAGAACAGAAGACACATGCCTCTTAAAGATGATCACTAATGCACATGATCATACATGGTTTATTCGGTACACCCATCTAGTACTGGGTCTAACCCCCCTTTGCCTCCAGAACAGCCTGAATTATTTGGGGCATGGAATCATTGCTCAATTGATATTGAGGGACCTAACGTGTGCCAGGAAAACATTCCCCATACCACACCACCGCCACCAGCATATACCGTTGACAACAGGTAGGATGAGGCCATGGACTCATGCTGCTTACACCAAATCCTGGGTTTTGTCGGAACAGGCAATGTTTTTCCACTCCTCAATGGTCCAGTGTTTGTGATGGCGTGCCCACTGGAGTCGCTTCGTTTTTAACTGATACAGTGCCTTGCGAAAGTATTCGGCCCCCTTGAACTTTGCGACCTTTTGCCACATTTCAGGCTTCAAACATAAAGATATAAAACTGTATTTTTTTGTGAAGAATCAACAACAAGTGGGACACAATCATGAAGTGGAACGACATTTATTGGATATTTCAAACTTTTTTAACAAATCAAAAACTGAAAAATTGGGCGTGCAAAATTATTCAGCCCCTTAAGTTAATACTTTGTAGCACCACCTTTTGCTACGATTACAGCTGTAAGTTGCTTGGGGTATGTCTCTATCAGTTTTGCACATCGAGAGACTGAATTTTTTTCCCATTCCTCCTTGCAAAACAGCTCGAGCTCAGTGAGGTTGGATGGAGAGCATTTGTGAACAGCAGTTTTCAGTTCTTTCCACAGATTCTCGATTGGATTCAGGTCTGGACTTTGACTTGACCATTCTAACACCTGGATATGTTTATTTTTGAACCATTCCATTGTAGATTTTGCTTTGTGTTTTGGATCATTGTCTTGTTGGAAGACAAATCTCCGTCTCAGTCTCAGGTCTTTTGCAGACTCCATCAGGTTTTCTTCCAGAATGGTCCTGTATTTGGCTCTATCCATCTTCCCATCAATTTGAACCATCTTCCCTGTCCCTGCTGAAGAAAAGCAGGCCCAAACCATGATGCTGCCACCACCATGTTTGACAGTGGGGATGGTGTGTTCAGCTGTGTTGCTTTTACGCCAAACATAACGTTTTGCATTGTTGCCAAAAAGTTCAATTTTGGTTTCATCTGACCAGAGCACCTTCTTCCACATGTTTGGTGTGTCTCCCAGGTGGCTTGTGGCAAACTTTAAACAACACTTTTTATGGATATCTTTAAGAAATGTCTTTCTTCTTGCCACTCTTCCATAAAGGCCAGATTTGTGCAATATACGACTGATTGTTGTCCTATGGACAGAGTCTCCCACCTCAGCTGTAGATCTCTGCAGTTCATCCAGAGTGATCATGGGCTTCTTGGCTGCATCTCTGATCAGTCTTCTCCTTGTATGAGCTGAAAGTTTAGAGTGACGGCCAGGTCTTGGTAGATTTGCAGTGGTCTGATACTCCTTCCATTTCAATATTATCGCTTGCACAGTGCTCCTTGGGATGTTTAAAGCTTGGGAAATCTTTTTGTATCCAAATCCGGCTTTAAACTTCTTCACAACAGTATCTCGGACCTGCCTGGTGTGTTCCTTGTTCTTCATGAAGCTCTCTACGCTTTTAACGGACCTCTGAGACGATCACAGTGCAGGTGCATTTATACGGAGACTTGATTACACACAGGTGGATTGTATTTATCATCATTAGTCATTTAGGTCAACATTGGATCATTCAGAGATCCTCACTGAACTTCTGGAGAGAGTTTGCTGCACTGAAAGTAAAGGGGCTGAATAATTTTGCACGCCCAATTTTTCAGTTTTTGATTTGTTAAAAAAGTTTGAAATATCCAATAAATGTCGTTCCACTTCATTATTGTGTCCCACTTGTTGTTGATTCTTCACGAAAAAAATCATGTGGTGATTGACAGAGTCGACAGCCTTGGCCAGGTCGATGAATACAGCTGCACAGTATTGTCTCTTATCGATGGCGGTTATAATATTGTTTAGGATCTTGAGCATGGCTGAGGTGCACCCATGACCAGCTCGGAAACCAGATTTCATAGCAGAGAAGGTACGGTGGGATTCGAAATGGTCGGTGATCTGTTTGTTAATTTGGCTTTCGAAGACCATAGAAAGGCATGGTAGGATAGATATAGGTCTGTCACAGTTTGGGTCTAGAGTGTCTTCCCCTTTGAAGAGGGGCATGACCGCGGTAGCTTTCCAATCTTTGGGGATCTCAGACAATACGAAATAGAGGTTGAACAGGCTAGTAATAGGGGTTGCAACAATTGCAGCGGATACTTTTAGAAAGAGAGGGTCCAGATTGTCTAGCCCGGCTGATTTGTAGGGGTCCAGGTTTTGCAGCTCTTCCAGAACATCAGCTATCTGGATTTGGGTGAAGGAAAAATGGGGAGGCTTGGGCAAGTTGCTGTGGGGGGGTGGGGGGGCAGGGCTGTTGACCGGGGTAGGGGTAGCCAGGTGGAAAGCATAGCCAGCCGTAGAAAAATGCTTATTGAAATGATTAATTATCGTGGATTTATCGGTGGTGACAGTGTTTCCTATCCTCAGTGCAGTGCGCAGCTGGGAGGAGGTGCTCTTATTCTCCATGGACTTTACAGTGTCACATAACTTTTTGGAGTTTGTGCTGCAGGATGCAAATTTCTGTTTGAAAAAGCTAGCCTTTGCTTTCCTAACTGCCTGTGTATATTGGTTCCTAACTTCCCTGAAAAGTTGCATATCACGGGGGCTATTCGATGCTAATGCAGTATGCCACAGGATGTTTTAGTGCTGGTCAAGGGCAGTCAGATCTGGAGAGATCCAAGGGCTAAATCTGTTCCTGGTTCTACATTTTTTTGAATGGGGCATGCTTATTTAAGATGGTGAGGAAAGCACTTTTAAAGAATAACAAGGCATCCTCTACTGACAGAATGAGGTCAATATCCTTCCAGGATACACGGACCAGGTCGATTAGAAAGGCCTGCTCGGGGCCTCACGGGTGGCGCAGTGGTCTAGGGCACTGCATCGCAGCGCTAGCTGTGCCACCAGAGACTCTGGGTTTGCGCCCAGACTCGCAGCCGGCCACGACCGGGAGGTCCGTGGGGTGACGCACAATTGGCCTAGCGTCGTCCGGGTTAGGGAGGGTTTGGCCGGTAGGGATATCCTTGCCTCATCGTGCACCAGCGACTCCTGTGGCAGGCCGGGCACAGTGCGCGCTAGCCAAGGTGGCCAGGAGCACGGTGTTTCCTCTGACACATTGGTGCGGCTGGCTTCCGGGTTGGAGTTGTAGCGATGAGACAAGATAGTAATTACTAACAATTGGATACCACGAAATTGGGGAGAAAAGGGGGTCAAATTTTAAAAAATATTTAAAAAAGAAAGGCCTGCTCGCTGTGGTGTTTTAGGTAGCGTTTGACAGTAATTATGGATGGTCGTTTGACCGCAGACCCATTACGGACGCAGGCAATGAGGCAGTGATCGCAGAGATCCTGGTTGAAGACAGCAGAGGTGTATTTGGAGGGCAGGTTGGTTAGGATGATATCTATGAGGGTGCCCGTGTTTACGGATTTAGGGTTGTACCTGGTAGGTTCATTGATAATTTGTGTGAGATTGAGGGCATCTAGCTTAGATTGTAAGACGGCCGGGGTGTTAAGCATGTCCCAGTTTAGGTCACCTAACAGTACCATTTGACGATAGATAGGGGGCAATCAATTGGTGTCCAGGGCACAGCTGGGGACAGAAGGTGGTCTATAGCAAATGGCAACTGTGAGAGACTTGTTTCTGGAAAGGTGGATTTTTAAAAGTAGAAGCTCCAATTGTTTGGGCACAGACCTGGATAGTATGACAGAACTCTGCAGGCTATCTCTGCAGTAGATTGCAACTCCGCCCCCTTTGGCAGTTCTATCTTGTCGGAAAATGTTATAGTTAAGAATGGAAATATCAGGGTTTTTGGTGGCCTTCCTAAGCCAGGATTCAGACATGGCTAGGATTCAGAGTGTGCTAAAGCAGTGAATAATACAAACTTAGGGAGGAGGCTTCTAATGTTAACATGCATGAAACCAAGGCTTTTACGGTAACAGAAGTCAACAAATGAGAGCGCCTGGGTAATGGGAGTGGAGCTAGGAACTGCAGGGCGTGGATTAACCTCTACATTACCAGAGGAACAGAGGAGGAGTAGGATAAGGGTACGGCTAAAGGCTATAAAAACTGGTAGTCTAGTGCATTCGGAACAGAGAGTAAAGGAGCAGGTTTCTTGGCACGGAAGAATAGACTCAAGGGATAATGTACAGACAAGGGTATGGTAGGATGTGAATACAGTGGAGGCAAACCTAGGCATTGAGTGACGATGAGAGAGGTATTGTCTCTAGAGACACCATTTAAACCAGGTGAGGTCACCTCGTGTGTGGGAGGTGGAACAAAAGGGTTAGCAAGGCATATTGAGCAGGGCTGGAGGCTCTACAGTGAAATAAGACAATAACCAAAACAGCAATGGACAAGGCATATTGACAATAGGGAGAGTTATGCGTAGCCGAGTGATCATGGAGCTAGGCGGGCTGGAGACACAGCGATTCAGACAGCTAGCCGGGGCTAGAAGGCTAGCAGAAGGGCCTTAAGGGGACGTCGCGACGGAAGAGTCAGTTGTAGCCCCCTCGGGCGGTTACGTCGGCAGACCAGTCATGATGGATTGGCAGGGCTCCGTGTGGTTAAAGGGTCAATTGGAAAAATAGGTATTGTAGCCCAAGAAAATTGGCTGATGGGTCTTTTCAGCTAACAGTCCGATATGCTCTAGACAGTTAGCGGGCCGCCGATAGCAGGCTAGCAGATGGGCATTCAGGGGACGTGGCGACGGAGGAGCCTGTTGAAAACCCCCTCGGGCGGATTACGTCGGTAGACCAGTCACGAAGGATCGGCGGGGAGTGGCTGATGGACCTCTTCAGCTAGCCGGGAGATGGGGCCAGCATAGGCGAGCTCCAGGCTAATTGGTGCTTGCTTTGGGACAGAGACGTTTGCCAGGAGTAGCCACTCGGATAGCAGCTAGCTAGCTGCGATGATCCAGGTGAAAAGGTTCAGAGCTTGTGGTAGGAATCCGGAGATGTGGGGAAAAGGGTTCGGTATGCTCTGGGTTGAATCACGCTGTGCAGACTGGCAGGAGCTGTGCAGACTGGCTAAAAGTTAGCTGATGACCGCTAGCAGTGGCTAGCTGACCACTAGCTAGTAGCTAGTTAGCTGGCTAGCTTCTGTTGGGGGTTCTGGTTCTAAAGTAAAGAAAATAGCAGATGCATACCACATTGGGTGAGGCGGGTTGTAGGAGAGTATGTTGGAGTTGAGGTAAAAAAATATTTTTAAAATATATACTAAATATATTCAAAGAAAATGCGAAGGAAAAATATATATATACACGTGACACTTTTAAAAAAAATATTTCACCTTTATTTAACCAGGTAGGCTAGTTGAAAACAAGTTCTCATTTACAACTGTGAACTGGCCAAGATAAAGCATAGCAGTGTGAACAGACAACACAGAGTTACACATGGAGTAAACAATTAACAAGTCAATAACACAGTAGAAAAAAAAGAGAGTCTATATACATTGTGTGCAAAAGGCATGAGGAGGTAGGCGAATAATTATAATTTTGCAGATTAACACTGGAGTGATAAATGATCAGATGGTCATGTACAGGTAGAGATACTGGTGTGCAAAAGAGCAGAAAAGTAAATAAATATAAACAGTATGGGGATGAGGTAGGTAAAATTGGGTGGGGTATTTACCGATAGACTATGTACAGCTGCAGCGATCGGTTAGCTGCTCAGATAGCAGATGTTTGAAGTTGGTGAGGGAGATAAAAATCTCCAACTTCAGCGATTTTTGCAATTAGTTCCAATCACAGGCAGCAGAGAACTGGAATGAAAGGCGGCCAAATGAGGTGTTGGCTTTAGGGATGATCAGTGAGATACACCTGCTGGAGCGCGTGCTACGGGTGGGTGTTACCATCGTGACCAGTGAACTGAGATAAGGCGGAGCTTTACCGAGCATGGACTTGTAGATGACCTGGAGCCAGTGGGTCTGGTGACGAATATGTAGCTAGGGCCAGCTGACTAGAGCATACAGGTCGCAGTGGTGGGTGGTATAAGGTGCTTTAGTAACAAAACGGATGGCACTGTGATAAACTGCATCCAGTTTGCAGAGTAGAGTAATGGAAGCTATTTTGTAGATGACATCGCCAAATTCGAGGATCGGTAGGATAGTCAGTTTTACTAGGGTAAGTTTGGCGGCGTGAGTGAAGGAGGCTTTGTTGCGGAATAGAAAGCCGACTCTAGATTTGATTTTAGATTGGAGATGTTTGATATGAGTCTGGAAGGAGAGTTTACAGTCTAGCCAGACACCTAGGTACTTATAGATGTCCACATATTCTAGGTCGGAACCATCCAGTGTGGTGATGCTAGTCGGGCGTGCGGGCGCAGGCAGCGAACGGTTGAAAAGCATGCATTTGGTTTTACTAGCGTTTAAGAGCAGTTGGAGGCCACGGAAGGAGTGTTGCATGGCATTGAAGCTCGTTTGGAGGTTAGATAGCACAGTGTCCAAGGAAGGGCCGGAAGTATACAGAATGGTGTCGTCTGCAAAGAGGTGGATCAGGGAATCGCCCGCAGCAAGAGCAACATCATTGATATATGCAGAGAAAAGAGTCAGCCCGAGAATTGAACCCTGTGGCACCCCCATAGAGACTACCAGAGGACCGGACAACATGCCCTTCGATTTGACACACTGAACTCTGTCTGCAAAGTAGTTGGTGAACCAGGCAAGGCAGTCATTAGAAAAAGCGAGGCTACTGAGTCTGCCGATAAGAATATGGTGATTGACAGAGTTGAAAGCCTTGGCCAGGTCGATGAAGACGGCTGCACAGTACTGTCTTTTATCGATGGCGGTTATGATATCGTTTAGTACCTTGAGCCAGATTGCACAGCGGAGAGGGTACGGTGGGATTCGAGATGGTCAGTGACCTGTTTGTTGACTTGGCTTTCGAAGACCTTAGATAGGCAGGGCAGGATGGATATAGGTCTGTAACAGTTTGGGTCCAGGGTGTCTCCCCCTTTGAAGAGGGGGATGACTGCGGCAGCTTTCCAATCCTTGGGGATCTCAGACGATATGAAAGAGAGGTTGAACAGGCTGGTAATAGGGGTTGCAACAATGGCGGCGGATAGTTTCAGAAATAGAGGGTCCAGATTGTCAAGCCCAGCTGATTTGTACGGGTCCAGGTTTTGCAGTTTGGCCGATGTTGGAGTAGCCAGGAGGAAGGCATGGCCAGCCGTTGAGAAATGCTTGTTGAAGTTTTCGATAATCATGGATTTATCGGTGGTGACCGTGTTACCTAGCCTCAGTGCAGTGGGCAGCTGGGAGGAGGTGTTCTTGTTCTCCATGGACTTTACAGTGTCCCAGAACTTTTTGGAGTTAGAGCTACAGGATGCAAATGTCTGCCTGAAGAAGCTGGCCTTTGCTTTCTTGACTGACTGCGTGTATTGGTTCCTGACGTCCCTGAACAGTTGCATACAGTTGCATACACGACAGGACGAAGACAAAGACGCCTGACTGCTACGCCATCTTGGAATGATACCACGCTCAAAGTTGCTTAGATCACTAGTTTTTCCCATTCTAACGTTCAATCGAACAGTAACTGAATGCCTCAATGCCTGTCTGAATGGTTTATATAGCAAGCCATGGCCACGTGACTCACTGTCTGTAGGAGCGAACCATTTTAGTGAATGGGGTGGTGTACCTAATAAACTGGCAACAGAGTGTATTTTTTTAAAATGTTTCTATAGGCGCTTTCATTTCACTGTCATGAGGATATGTTGCTATGGCAAGGTTATTGAGGGACAGGGAGTGCTCTCGTTTTCTAGGGCATGATATAAATGGGACGACAATAACAACAAAAAACAACAGCAATCCAATGTTTTTTGACAACTGCCACCCAGTCCTGCTCTTGGCTTCGTCATGCTCTTTGAAACAGGTGTCACAGCTTTTGATGCCAGTCTATTTTGATGCTCTTCGATTGGTCGAGGGCCTTGACTCAATGTTGAACACTTTCTGTCATTTCTCCTCTTTGACCATCTGAGATAATGGTTACAACATGAAGTTCATAGAGATAAAGATCCCTTAATTAATCATTTATAAACTGTTTAAAAATAGTTTACTTACCATTTATTAATCATTGTTCCTACATTTGTAAATGTCAACAAGCAATCTCTAAAGAGTAATGTATATTCACAATTTGTAAATGATTAATAATGTTCTACTATTGTACTTGTAAAACAGTTATAAAGAAAGTATTATCAACTCATAAGATGATTTATAAGGCATTTGTTAATGGCTGACTAATGGTTTGATATTTATAAATGTATTTCTATATAGTGCCTTCAGAAAGTATTCACACCCCTTGACCTTTTCCACATTTTGTTGTGTTACAGCCTGAATTAAAAATGGATTCAATTAAGATTTCTTTTCACTGGCCTACACACAATACCCCATAATGTTAAAGTGGAATTATGTTTTTAGACATTTTTACAAGTTAATTACAAATGAAAAGCTGAAATGTCTTCAGTCAAAATATATTCAACCCCTTTGTTATGGCAAGCCTAAATACGTTCAGGAGTAAACATGCGCTTAAAATAAATTGCATAGACTCACTCTGTGTACAATAATAGTGTTTACCACGATTTTTGAATGACTACCGCATCTCTCTACCCCACACATATAATCATCTCTAAGGTACAGTAGCAGTGGGTGGGTAAAATCATTGGGGAAGCCAAGCCAAAAAAAAAGGCATATTACAACCTATGTGTTGTGATAATTGTGTTGTTTGCTCTATAACCTGTTAGTTCATACAGTATGCCCTGCGGCCGTGATATATAGGCCTAAGACCTAAACAATAAGAGGACACAGTGGCAGAATAAATTCAACCCAACTTTTGTTTCATCACAAAACCAGAGAGCAACCTCTGTCCGGTGAAGTCCACAAAGCATATTGTATATAGTGACAACTAAAAGATACCAAAAATGATTTAATCCAATCAATGTAACCTAAATATGATGTGGCTGTCCATGGTTCTGATTTATGTGTGTGTGTTGATTCACCCTACTTGTAGAGAAATGCCAATGCTATCCTCCTCTCTTTCATGTTGACGAAACGTCTATGTCCTAGGCTACCTGGCTAACATGCTTGCTCGCTAGCCTAACTTCCTTTCATGGACCATGTTAGCTAGTTAACATTAACCTTCTACATCTAGCTACATATTGAGCTTCCATCCTCACAGGCTGGGGGCACAATGTATGCATTTATGATTGGATCAGAATCTCTGTTATAATCATTGGCCAGTATGGAGATGTAGGTTAAACTACAAGCCCAAATCCCTATCTCCATCCATGGCTAATTTAGGAAAGGGACAATTTTAGCTCGCTAGCTAGCCACCGGAGGACAACAACACAATGAGATGCAACAATTCAAGTTGTTTCTGATAATTATGTATTGATCTCGATGTGATTTGAGTGAAGCCAAATTCGCTCAACGCTGATTGGCTATTATTTTATACTTTTTTTATCAAGGGAGGCCAAATGATGTCTTCCTTTGCATTCAACGCTACGGGAGGCAACAATGTCATACACTTTTTGACCAGACATAATCGGATAGATGGCCTACACATAGGTATAGAGACAGAGGGGTGCTGTTTCACTTGCTAAGATGCTTTCTCCGGTGAAAGATATTCAGCCTCTTGTGAATTAAAGGAAAATTATGAAACACAGAGAGACGAAAGATAAGTTATTTTATGTTTTTTTCTAGGTACATTTTTTAGGGAAGCCACTGGTAAGGCCCTTCAGTCGAGCAGTGTATTGATAGATGGAGGGGGGGGGGGGGGGCAGATATTGAATATCCCTTTGTGCATGGTGAAGTTATTAATTACACTTTGGATAGTGTATCAATACACCCAGTCACGTCCTAACTCAGTTGCCGGAGAGGAAGGAAACCGCCCAGGGATTTCACCATGAGGCCAATGGTGACTTTAAAACAGGTACAGAGTTTAATAGCTGTGATAGAAGAAAACTGAGGATGGATGAACAACATTGAAGTTAATCCACAATACTAACCTAACTGACAGAGTGAAAAGAAGAAAGCCGGTACGGAATAAGAAAAATTACAAAACATACATCTTGTTTGTAACAAGGCGCTAAAGTAATACTGCAAAACGTGGCAAAGCAATTCACTTTTTGTCCTGAATAAAAGGCAAATGTTTCACATTCAAGGCGTGGAAAGCTCTTAGAGATTTACCCAGAAAGACTCACAGCTGTAATCTCTGCCAAAGGTGCTTCTATAAAGTATTGACTCAGGGGTGTGAATAGTCTAGTAAATAAGAATATTTCTGTATTTCATTTTCAATAGATTTGCTAATATTTCAAAAAACAGGTTTTCACTTTGTCTTTATGGTGCATTGTTTGTAGATGGGTGAGAAAAAACATCAATTTAGTCCATTTTGAATTCAGGCTGTAACACATATAAATGTGGAATAAGTCAAGGGGTATGAATACTTTCTGAAGGCACTGTATATCATGAATGGGATATTTAGGAATTCTTAATGAGTGCATTTATAAATGTGAGTAGGTCTACATGCACTTATTAATACCTCAGATGACGATTAATGTAGTTGCTTAGAAACCATTTATTAATTATTAATCAACCATTTTGCAGCTCCTAATCTAAAGTGTACACTATATATAGCTACTTTTATAAATGCTTCATAAATGACTTGTCACTCCCCAAAAGCTGACCACATTTGTAGATAGTACCTGACGCTCCACCAATGGCTAGAAAGAAGGTGAAACAAGCAACGGAAAAAGAAGTACACAATTAAGGGACATATAAGATTTTTTAAAATTAAAAACAGAGTATCTCCAGAATACATTTTAATGCATGAACTTGCTTGAATAATTTCAGTTACATATTTCATAAGCTTCATAACTGCAGTCATTAACAAAGGCCTGATAAATCACAAGTGATCATCAACTTGGGCAACTTGCAGTTGAACCAGAAGCATACTGGTTGTTATATGGCTGCCGAACACTAGACTAGCCAGGCTATTTCTAAGAATCTCAGATAAAGTGGTGATAATAGCTGTCCATGGGAATGAAGACTCTCAGCTGTTATTTGGTCCCACTAACTGGATGACTAGATGTAGAACACCCTCCTTTGCTACCTGGGAGGTATAATCACTGCTTCCTTGAACTGTTATTTTCTGTTATTTTTGCCTGCTGGCATTTACAGATAACGCTTTTCGCAAGCTGTGACCCTCTATGGGGTCACAGCTTGGGCCATTCAGTTTTTAATTAAGTATCAGTCACATTTTTTTACCCAATCTAATCTTCCCCTTCAAACGGAAAGCAATCTCAAAGATTCTTGCCTCATAAATATCAATCTTGTTTTTTCATGTCGTGCCACTGTCAGAGTCAATAAAAGCTGATGATTTAGAGGCCACATTGTTTGAGGAAATAAAGGAACTGAACACAATAATGTATCTATCAGTACAGAAAGACTTCAGTGTCCCTGAAATTTAGCATACAGCTAACCATTTTTACCAATCAGAAAGCATTTAAGCACAAATTGGACAAAAGATTCTCCTGACAGATGGGTAATCACAGCACACTAACTAATCCAACTAGCACTTGCATTACTCCTAACATATAGTACTAGGTTTACGTTTTGGTACTTAATCTGTTTTTACTGTAAAATATATTACATCAAAGACGAATAAATCAATTATCACACTTGTGAGGTAAAGCATAGCTGTTGTGACAAGTTGTCTAGATAGTTGTTGGCAAAGATAACCTGTAAACCAAACACAGTGCTAGCAGACAGGCCTCTTGATAAAAGCCTTGTTTTACCAATCAGTTAATTAGTCGGTATGGGAAACACAACTTAGATAGCCAATAAATCCATTCCTTCAGACAGGGTCAACTCCGCCCACAACACCCCTCACATAACCTGGTTTTCCAGTCTGTTTGTGCTTGAGCCAACTCCTCTCTTGTTGTCATGCCAAATGTTAGGTGGCTACAGCACAAAGAGCATGGGACCAGGCTACCTCACATATTCTTATGAAATAATGATCAGATATGCTAAACAACATGCAAAACTACAGCAACCTAACAAAAATCTAAACTAAACATTCATATCATATTCAAATCAGTTGGCACGTGCCCTACAGATTCAGTGCCATGTTAGTAACTGAGTAATATGCAGCCAAAGGCATGGGTCAAAGTCGAGTACCATCATACAGTTGTAGGATCTTAATTTGATCACCCTGTTGCAGGAGAACTGCAATGCAGGAAATGTTTTATCTGTAGTAGTGTATTTTAGGTTTAAAAACACTTTTTTGCATTTTGTAATTTCCACTTTGAAACTTCAAACTTCATTTTCCCTATGACAAATATATCAATCAACCCATATAAAAATGTCCATGAACTATAATCCACATGATAATGCACATTTCTTTTTGCTGCAGGATTACTTTCCTGCTGTAGCAAACTGGCTCAAATGAAGATCCTACATCTGTACATAACCACCATGTATGGCTTGGACACACCATTCGAATCAGTCTCCTTCAGTGTTGAATGCAAACAGGACCACGTGAGAACCAAGGTCAATGTCATTGCCATGCAAAGATGTTTACATACCTTATCTGCTTCCATATTTCTGCCTTCATCTAAAAATCCCATCCCAACAGTCACAGAACTATGACACTGCTCTACTGACAACTCATAATATACACAAAAAATATGCTATCTAGAACCTACAAGGGTTCTTCGGCTGTCCCCATAGGAGAATCCTTTGATGAACCCTTTTTGGTTCCAGGTACAACCCTTTTGGGTTACATGTAGAACACTTTCCATGGAAACCAAAAGAGTTCTACCTTGAACAAAAAACAGTTCTACCTGGAACTGAAAATGGTTCTCCTATGGGGACAGCCAAGGAACCCCTTTGGAACCCTTTTTTTCTAACACTGTAGTCTCAATGTCTTAATGTCTTAATAAAAGCCATTCATTGTTTTCTAATTACAACAAACATCATTGGACCTTCTACAGAAGTTCCTAACATTGCATGTTTGTTCTGTATGGACTGTAAATGCCACATGACCACACATACTGAGTGTGCATGTGTGTGGGAGGTGCCAGATTCAATGAGTGGGGAAGTGTGTGTGTGTGTGTGTGTGTGTGTGTGTGTGTGTGTGTGTGTGTGTGTGTATGTGTGTGTGTGTGTGTGTGTGTGTGTGTGTATGTGTGGGAAAGCTGCTGGGATCCCAGATTTTCCATCTGAGCAAGGTCCTACCCACATATAAATAAATTAAAGAGTGATGATCCAGCATGTCTATAATTTCATTGTTTTTGTTATTATTTTTAACCTAAGCCTGTGGGTGTTTTTCTACGGGGTATAGCTCTTCAGGGCTTGCTGACTCACATACTGTCCCCGCAGAGCTACAGACAGACAGATGGAACTCATCATCCTCATTGGTGAGTCTGCTCTCCTATGATCTTTAACTTTAACTGAGCTCTAGTTTTTTTCCTTTTGATCGCCCCCGGGCCCTCTGTCCCAGATTTTCCACCAATCGCCCCAACTGAGTGCTAAAAACATCCTCAGATTGACTCAACTCTGTGCTCTGTCCATCTGCTTGTCCATCAATCTCCAGCAGACATCAGCCCCCAGCTTTTTTCTTATCAAAACTGAAGAAGTAAAACAATATATATATATATATATATTTTCTTTTTTGGCTGGTGGGAGGAGGTGAGCAGGGGGGTGAGGGGCGTTTGGAGTGGGCATGGTCTGCAAGAACACCTTGCCTCTGTATTTTACACCTAGGGAATGTTGGCGAGACACCGTGATGAACAGCACGCGTCTAGCAACCCAAAAGGTGCGAGTTTGAATCTCATCACAACTTCAGCATTTTAGCTAATTTGCAACTTTTCAACTTACTTACTATTTTTTTTTATCTACTTTCAACCACCTAGCATGTTAGCTAACCCTTACCCTAACCTTAAACCTTTTAGCTAACCCTTCGACCTAACCCTAAGCTTAACCATTTTAACCAACCCTTCCCTTAAATCAAACCTTAACCCTTTAACCTAACTCCTGAACTTAACCCTAACCTTAACCATAACCCCTAAACTAGCTAATGTTAGCGAGCTAGCTATTGTTAGCCACCTAGCTAGAATTTATAACAGATCATATGTTATGCAAATTCGTAACATATTGTACGTTTGGCAAATTCGTAACATAATATAAATCATATTTCATAACATATCATACAAAATGGGTGATGGAAATACACAAATTAATACATACCATACAAAACGTAACATATTATCCTAAATGATGTGTCTTGGCTTTACAAACAGAATAATAAGAAATGCTCTGAGACTAGGTTGTGTTCAAAGGCACTTAAATCTTACTTCTTGCCCATTCACCCTTGGAATGGCACACATACACAATCCATGTCTCAATTGTCTCAAGGATTAAAAATCCTTCTTTAACCTGTCTCCTCCCCTTCATCTACACTGATTGAAGAGGATTTAACAAGTGACATTAATAAGGGATCATAGCTTTCACCTGGATTCACCTGGTCATATGTCATGGAAATAGCAGGTGTTCTTATATGTTTTGTACACTCAGCGTATATTGCTCTAGTAATAGACTAAACAAAAAACATTTAAAAACAATTCTTACCCTTCACTTTTGCAAACACGTTTTTTCGGTAAGTATCCACAGCTGGGTGATTAAATAATGGTGAAGTTGCGCTTTCTCTTGAGAAATTACCCCCAAAAATGTTACTTGCAAATAATAGGGTACACAATTGTTTTTCTTTACTGTGTCCGATATAAAATAAATAAATAAAAACGGAATGAACTTTCTTTTACGCGCACTTCCACCTGACTGTTCACAGTCCGAGAGGTAGCCTGCACTGAACGCCACCAACATTACATTAGGCTACTCCTTGCACCATCACTCGCTTGTAACTAGGTAACGGGTCTTCTGCTCGCAGGCGCCCCAGGGAGAAAAGTAGGAGGTGTTGAAATAAATTACTGTGTGTTTGTGTGTGTGTGTGTGTGAGAGAGAGAGAGATGGGGGGCTTTGGGGATTCTACTCTTTGAATTACATCTAGAGTCACTTGAACATTGCACTCCGCCAGACTCTGCCCACTTAATCTGTAGCCTGGTGTATGCCCTCTTGATAATAACCGAAGTATGCTATTGTTAATGTAGAAGGTGTGGCGATCTTTTCTCCAAGGGAGTTCAGGATAAATGTTCCAGCACATTAATCAGTCACATACGTTTATAGCATGAGAATATCTGATATGTATTGCTTTATAATGGCACAATAGAACCTATTGGACCACAAATATCTTCCTCCTATACAGAGAATATGTTTGACAAGACCACCAGTTAAAACAGAGACGCTAATGCTGGCATTTAGAAACAAATCTATATCTGCTTCTCTTCTGTTAGTTTGCTGTCATACGGACAATTCCAGTGCTCTCTCTCAGGCAAATCACTCTATCTTCACCAGGAATCCACTCTGTGAAGAGCCACTATAATGGAAGTCAGAAACCAGGAACATTTGGCCGAGACTGCAGGCTTAAGAATAGCTCCATCGGCAGAGAGCCCTTTGAGCCTCTCTAAATGGTGTTTTTTTGCACAAAATGGTCATTACTTGGCTTATAATGGGGACCTCAAGGGGAAAAATGGGCTGGTGTGGGGGCCTCAAAGAACAAAACAAGCCAATATGTTCTAAATGTCTGGGACGATTTCTGTTCCCAGTCCGTCCCTGTCCATCGGCCATTAAGAGTGGTCAGTCAGCTAATTGGGGGGATTCCCTCCCTGATGCATATCCCCAGTGGCAGCAGACCTCTGTACATTACAGAGATATTGCGACAGGGAGAGACCTCCCCACAATGCCTGAAAGGTTACCCATTTCTCTCCTGCCTCCATCATTAGAAAAAATTCTGGTTGTAAATGATAAACCAGCAGTCCCTTCTAGCCCATTGGAGGAGCTAAGCAGGTAAATTAAAAACCGAAGCAACCAAACCAGAGTTACTGCACACGTCACCACTTCCTGTGTTCCCCATCTCTTCTCCCAGAGCCCAAATGTCTGCTGAGGACACTGCATCCTCAGTTACACATCATGTGTCCTAATTAGATTTTTTCACTCAAAAGAGTGATTGACATTCTGTGCATGAGGAGATGATCCAAAGCAAGCTGCTCAGTGTTCTCAGGACCATTGAAGTTGTGGTTGCGTGGGAGGTGTTGTGTAAGAAATGGCTCAATTGTTACTCTGCCTGCGATGGCATTGACAAATAAGGTATGAAATGGAGTAGTGAGCTGTGTGTAGGAGTGTGTACTTTATAGAAACAGAATTCTAGACCCAGGAGGACTTCTTTTCTGTTTTCTATCTTTTTCCTCTTCCTTTCAGCTGAAGGGACCCAATCGCTGGCTCACCTCAAAACATTAGGCAGCCTTCAATGACACACACAGACGCACATGGACACAAACATATGCACACACATACGCACACACTATCACGATCTACCTCATTTTCTCGAGGCAATCGTAACATTGTGCAAAAAGCTTGCTGAGTAATGCAGCAAAAAAATATATATTTCAGAGCAATGTCAATGTTCTCCCCCTTTAGTTGGAAGCCTACGTTTATTTTATTTATTTATTTTTATTTCACCTTAATTTAACTTCTCTAGGGTAGGGAGCAGCATTCGGAATTTTGGATGAAAAGCATGCCCAAATTAAACGGCCTGCTACTCGGGCCCAGAAGATGATATGATATGCATATAACTGGTAGATTTGGATAGAAAACACTCTAAAGTTTCCAAAACTGTTAAAATAGTGTATGTGTGTATAACAGAACTTATTTGTCAGGTGAAAACCTGAGAAAAATCCGGAATCAGGAAGTATTTCTTTTTTGGTTTCGTAGTTTTCTATTCAATGCCATTACAGTATCCATTGACTTAGGAGTTTTGCAGTTCCTATGTCTTCCACTAGATGTCAACAGTCTTTTTCTTATATATGAGGGAGTAAGACCAGTCTGAATGAGTGGACCCTGACGTGTCACAGAGCTTTTTCATGCACAATCCCGAGAGAGTGCATTTCTTGTTTACCTTTTATATTGACGACGTTATTGTCCGGTTGAAATATTATAGATCATTTAGGCTAAAAAACAACCTGAGGATTGAATATAAACATCGTTTGACATGTTTCTATGAACTTTACGGATACAATTTAGATTTTTTTGTCTGCCTGTTTTTACTGCGTTTGAGCCTGTGGATTACTGAAGAAAACGCGCAAACAAAACAGAGGTTTTTGCATATAAAGAGACTTTATTGAACAAAAGGAACATTTATTGAGTAAATGAATGTCTTCTGAGTGCCACCATATGAAGATCATCAAAGATAAGGGATTAATTTTATCTCTATTTCTGAGGTGTGTAACGCTTCTGCTTGGCTGGTTACTGTTTGTAATCATTTGTCAACTGGGCTATGTTCTGGGCTAGGTATTTTCTGGGCTAGGTATGCTTTCGCCGAAAAGCATTTTATAAATCTGACACCGTAGTTGGATTAACAATAAGTTAATCTTTAAACCTATGTAAAATGTGTTTTGTTTTCAGAATTTTTATAATGAGCATTTCTGTATTTGATTTTGGCGCTCTGCAAGCTGGATGTTGGCCAGATAGGACGCTAGTGTCCCACATACCCTAGAGAGGTTTTAACCAGGTAGGCCAGTTGAAAACAAGTTCTGATTTACAACTGCGACCTGGACAAGATAAAGAAAAGCAGTGCAACACAAACAACAACACAGTGTTACACATGGAATAAACAAATATACAGTCAATAACACAATGAAAAAAAGTCTATATACAGTGTGTGCAAACGGTGTGAGGAGGTAAGGCAATAAATAGGCCATAGTAGCAAAGTAATTACAATTTAGCAAATTAACACTGGAGTGATATATGTGCAGATGATGATGTGCAAGTAAAAGTACTGGTGTGCAAAAGAGCAAAAAAGTAAATTAAAACAATATGAAGAGGAGAGGCAGAAGAGAACTGGAAGGAAAGGCGGCCAAAGGAGGTGTTGGCTTTGGGGATGACCAGAAAGATATACCTGCTGGAGCGCGTGCTACGGGTGGGTGTTGTTATCGTGACCAGTGAGCTGAGATAAGGCGAAGCTTCACCAAGCAAAGACTTATAGATGACCTGGAGCCAGTGGGTCTGGTGACGAATATGTAGCGAGGGCCAGCCGACGAGAGCATACAGGTTGCAGTGGTGGATGGCACTGGCACTGGCAAAATGGATGGCACTGTGATAGACTCGAGGATCGGTAGGATAGTCCGTTTTAAGAGGGTATGTTTGGCAGCATGAGTGAAGGAGGTTTTGTTGCGAAATAGGGAGTCGATTCTAGATGTAATTTTGGATTGGATATGTTGAATAATATGAGTCTGGAAGGAGAGTTTACAGTCTAGCCAGACACCTAGGTATTTGTAGTTGTCCACATATTCTAAGTCAGAACTGTCCAGAGTAGTAATGCTAGTCGGGCAGGCAGGTGCGGGCAGCGATCGGTTGAAAAGCATGCATTTAGTTCAATTAGCATTTAAGAGCAGTTGGAGGCCACGGAAGAAGTGTTGTATGGCATTGAAGCTCATTTGGAGGTTTGTTTACATACTGTCCAAAGAAGGGCCAGATGTATACAGAAGGGTGTTGTCTGCATAGAGGTGGATCAGAGAATCACCCGCAGCAAGAGCGACATCATTGATGTATACAGAGAAAAGAGTCGGCCCGAGAATTGAACGCTGTGGCACCCCCATAGAGACTGCCAGAGGTCCGGACAACCGATTTGACACACTGAACTTTATCTGAGAAGTAGTTGGTGAACCAGGTGAGGCAGTCATTTGAGAAACCAAGGCTGTTGAGTCTGCCGATAAGAATACGGTGATTGACGGAGTCGAAAGCCTTGGCCAGGTCGATGAAGACGGCTGCACAGTACTGTCTTTTATCGATGGAGGTTATGATATCGTTTAATACCTTGAGCGTGGCTGAGGTGCACCCGTGACCAGCTCGGAAACCGGACTGCACAGCGGAGATGGTACGGTGGGATTAAAAAATGTCAGTGATCTGTTTATTAACTTGGCTTTCGAAGACTTTAGAAAGGCAGGACAGGATGGATATAGGTCTATAATAGATTGGGTCTAGAGTGTCACCCCCTTTGAAGAGGGGGATGACCGCGGCAGCTTTCGAATCTTTGGGGATCTCGGACACTATGAAAGAGAGGTTGAACAGACTGGTAATAGGGGTTGCAACAATGGCGGCGGATAATTTTAGAAAGAGAGGGTCCAGATTGTCTAGCCCAGCTGATTTGTACGGGTCCAGGTTTTGCAGCTCTTTCAGAATATCTGCTATCTGGATTTGGGTGAAGCAGATGCTGGGGAGGCTTGAGCAAGTAGCTGCGGGGGGTGCGGAGCTGTTGGCCGGGGTTGGGGTAGCCAGGAGGAAAGCATGGCCAGCCGTAGAGAAATGCTTATTGAAATTCTTGATTTTCGTGAATTTATCGGTGGTGACACTATCCTCAGTGCAGTGGGCAGCTGGGAGGAGGTGCTCTTATTCTCCATGGACTTTACAGTGTCCCAAACTTTTTGGAGTTACAGGATGCAAATGTCTGTTTGAAAAAGCTAGCCTTTGCTTTCCTGACTGACTGTGTGTATTGGTTCCTAACTTCCTTGAAAAGTTGCATATCACAGGGACTTTTCGATGCAAGTGCAGTCCACCACAGGATGTTTTTGTGCTGGTCGAGGGCAGTCAAGTCTGGAGTGAACCAAGGGCTATATCTGCTCTTAGTTCTACATTTTTTGAAAGGGACATGCTTATTTAAGGTGGTGAGGAAATTACTTTTAAAGAACGACCAGACATCCTCTACTGACGGGAATAGGTCAATATCCTTCCAGGAGACCTGCGACAGGTCGATTAGAAAGGCCTGCTAGCAGAAGTGTTTTAGGGAGCGTTTGACCGTGATGAGGGGTGGTCGTTTGACCGCAGACCCATAGCGGATGCAGGCAATGAGGCAGTGATCGCTGAGATCCTGAATGAAAACAGCGGAGGTGTGTTGAAGGGCAAGTTGGTCAGGATAATATCTATGAGGGTGCCCATGTTTACGGATTTAGGGTTGTACCTGGTGGGTTCCTTGATAATTTGTGTGAGATTGATCTTAGATTGTAGGACTGCCGGTATGTTGAGCACATCCCAGTTTAGGTCACCTAACAGAACGAACTCTAAAGATAGATGGGGGTCAATCATTTCACATACGTTGCTTTGATGAGCGTTGTAGTATTTTCTGTGCTACTAAAAAAACATGAAACATACTGTATGTGTATGGTACTATTTCCAAGAAGAATTCTAGTTAAGTACTCTCACCTCATTTGTTTTTATAATTTGTTTTTATTGAACTTTTAGGGTTGGGTCACCACTGAGACCAGGGTCTCATTCTCAAGAGAGCCCTGTGAACATGAACACACAATTCAATACACCATAAAGCAAAATAACATCAACACAATACAATACATACAGTACTACAAGATTAATCAAAACAAGCACAACTATCACATATCTCCCTCAAAATGTATCTAAACTGTCCAATGGTGACCAGTGAGTCCAGCTTCAAGTTAGCCTGAAGGCAATGCCACGTTCTCATCATTGAAATGAAATGTACCTCTCGTTATCTCATCCTTAAACAGTCTTGCTTAGTATTTTATCCAAGACGCATCTAAATCTATAAAGAAAAGACTACAGACCGTTTGTATCTATGTGTGTATTCATGTTTGGTGGTGGGTTGTTCTGAATGCTTGGCAGTGCTCTCTTTCATCCTTCAATTGAGAGTGAGATGCAGGTGCCCACACTCCTCTTAATGAGTGAGACTAGCCTCCTCTCATTCGCTCAACTACTTCTGCTATTCAAGCAATTACTATTTCCAATACGACATAGCAGCATCTTCAGTGGAGTGTCAGAGAGGATCATGTGGCCTTGCACCAGTTGGCCCCAGGGTCAGCAACAGAGCCCAGCAACAGCGGGACAGAAAGGGAGTTTGAGGGCTGGAAGTGTGGAGCTCGTCATTTAATAAACCTCTTCTGGTTTAACTAATGCTGGAACCACACATTATTTGCTTAGACCCATGCCCCTATGTTAATACCACACACACATATTTTTGTCAGAGATTGAGCCGTATTGGAGGGAAGAGTTGCCTACATACTAGGTTTCTGTTGTGGTTATGTAATAAAGACGAGGAAAGGTTGTACAAGGTCATCCTGGGTCAGGAAAAGAAGGAGGGAAAATTAATTAACGAATATCCTCATTCTCTCCCCCTCAGCCTGTTAGGAAAGAGAGAGATTCCACACACTAGAGTTTGGAGGCTTCAATAGAACAAGGATGAAAGAAGAAGATTTGGGTACTGTCGTGCCGAGAGAGTGCCACAGTTGAAGAGTGAATCTCAAACCATATCTCAAATGGAGATTGAAATAATGATTTGATTGTTTATTATACCAATAGTGTAATGATGAGATAATATATTATATTAATTATTCAGTATGAAACATAGTGTCTATGCTGTTAAGAGATATAGACTAACACTATTTTTGTTACTACCTTTGATTCTGCCTATTGTATTTCAAATAGAGCATGTTGTTTCAGTTTTCAGTATAGGATATGTACCAGAGGAAACTGCAGGGAGACAGGGACAGGTAGCATTGAAACCCCCATGTTGCAAGACCAGGCCAGGAGGCATCATGTACAGTTTTTGTGGAAGAGTTTCTGTCCAATGTTGGCATAGCAATGATTCAAAAGCTGTCATGTGGGAAATCAGTACGCTATTATGTTGAATGTGTGAGATGACCTTCAAACATTGTCCCCTCAGACAATTGGAAACACAACAACAAAATGACAGTGAATGAAGCTACAGTACACTACATTCAACCATTTTGTATGGATGAATGTTATGTTCTGTTTCCCCAAGGTGTTTTACATAACCAGCAGTCTTCAACATTATGATTCCTCTGATAGGCTAATCTGAATTCTGTTCAGGAGGAAAGATACAGCATATCGAACAATTTTGGATCTGATCCAAAACTCCTCTGGCCACAGTACTGTGGGCAGCACATACCACCTAATACAGCATCAACGTGTTCACATGCTCTGTTTTCCCTCTGCATCGCAATGAGATCTGCTCATTGTAATTCCTTAAATGTTCCGCCTCGGATGGAGCCAGGCTTTCTCATTTGCAGCTGGTGGCGGAGTCCTGAACCTGGGAGCTAACCTCAGCTGACCCCTCCCCTTTAATCTAAGAAGCTGTTTGAGGCATTGTGCATCAATTGCGCCCAAAGAGTGTCTGTGTGCAGAATCAGCTTCGACTCCAGCTGATTGCTTTTCTGTCTTTAGCTCAGTGAGGCTCTGTGATACGAGGTGACGGTGGAAACTGCCTCCTTGATCCGCCTCACTGGCAGCATCGTTGAGCATGGTCCCATGGGACCGCCCTGACTTGGCACATACTGCCCTTCTTATTCTCTGAAAGCCACATGTTTATATGTCTGGTGTCTTGTTAGGACTGAGCTCTTCCTTACCATGTGTTGTAACCAGGAATAACTTTAGGCTCTAGCTACAGTCACTAGGCCCAAGTCAACAGGAATGTACTGTCTGTGGCCTGATTTCCCTCCACTATAACCTGTAATGTCTCTTCATCTAACTCCACTACAACCTGTAATGTCTCGTCATCTAACTCCACTATAACCTGTAATGTCTCTTCATCTAACTCCACTATAACCTGTAATGTCTCTTCATCTAACTCCACTATAACCTGTAATGTCTCTTCATCTAACTCCACTATAACCTGTAATGTCTCTTCATTACAGGAGAAGGTGAAAATCTTCAAAGATCCTCGGCGTACACCTCATTGACAATCTGAAATGGTCCACCCACACAGACAGTTTGGTGAAGAAGATGCAACAGCACCTCTTCAACCTCAGGAGGCTGAATAAATTTGGCTTGGCCCCTAAGACCCTCACAAACTTATACAGATGCACAATTTAGAGCATCCTGTCGGGTTGTAACACCGCCTGGTACGGCAACTGCACTACCCGCAACCGCAGGGCTCTCCAGAGGGTGGTGCCGTCTGCCCAACGCATCACCGGGGGCACACTTCCTGCCCTCCAGGACACCTACGGCACCCAATGTCACAGGAAGGCCAAAAAGATCATCAAGGACACCAACCACCCAAGCCACGTCCTGTTCACCCCGCTACCATCCAGAAGGCGAGGTCAGTACAGGTGCATCAAAGCTGGGACCGAGAGACTGACAACAGCTTCTATCTCAAGGCCATCAGACTGTTAAATAGCCATCACTAGCGGGTTACTCAACCCTGCACATTAGAGGCTGCTGCCCTATATACATACACATGGAATCACTGGCCACTTTAATAATGGAACACTAGTCACTTTAATAATGTTTACATACTGCTTTACTCATCTCATATGTATATACTGTATTCTATTCTACTGTATTTTAGTCAATGTCACTCCGACATTACTCGTCCTAATGTTAATATATTATTACTTTTAGATTTGTGTGTATTGTTGTGAATTGTTGATACTACTGCACTGTTGGAGCTAGGAACACAAGTATTTCGCTACACCCACAATATCATCTGCTTCAATGTATCTTCATCTAACTCCAGGGCTCAGTCAAACACGTCCTGATGTGGCTGAGAGCTGGAGCTGTGAACTTAGTAACAGCAGCGTTTGTACTTTGGCTTAACACCCTTTGATGTCCATGGGAGGGTGTCTGATTGAAGATTCTTTACCAGGCAGTGACACAGTGACACACATGTGGCAGATCAGAGCTGGTCTCACAAGGACCTAGAGGCTGAGCTGAGCTGTGTGTTCACAGATACAATAACAACATTTGATTTGAAACTTAATCACCATCCAAATCAGCTTATCAGACAGTGCCTGGAGCGGTTGTGGACCAGTGGTTCTACAGTGGATAAGGAGCCTGCTCCAGGTTCCCTGTTCTCAATCATCTGTTGTTGAACGCAGGCACACCAAAGTCTCAGCCAAAAAGCTAGTCTTAATGATTTACTTCATTTTTCTCAAAGCTTTAATGGACCTTGGCTCTACAGAGTGTGTGTTTGTCTACATCAGGGATCCCCAACCCTGGAGAGCTACCGTAGGTTTTCATTCCAATCCCAGTTGTAACTAACCTGATTCAGTTTATCAACCAGCTAATTTTTAGAATTATGTACGCTAGATTAGGGTTTGAGTGAAAACCAACAGGACGGTAGCGCTCCGGGAACAGGGTTGGAGAGCCCTGGTCTACATCTTTGGCTAAAAGCAACACAGTCACAGCAGGCTTTCAAGTAGTGATTCAATGACAGCTTTTATCGTTAGGACTCCACACAGAGCTCATGTTTGATTACTGAAACAACTGTTCCAGCAGCATCCAGTCACACACTGTATTGTAACCTACTGTGCTGTACCTGAGGAGAGAACAGACAAACCACCCGTACATAACATGGGTGTTTGAATAAACCCTTAACTGTATGTGTGAAAATGATGAATTGCCAGAGCCATTTCCTATTTTGTATCAAACTTTTGATTGTGAGATGCCTGTTTGCTCAGAGTCTAGTCTCCAGAAGGATGGATCAAAGGGTTCAGCAGACATGCCTGTCATGAGTCAGAGGAATAAACCTCTTCATCCTGCCGCTCTGAAACTCCTCTATTCCCCTACAGGCAACATGAGAGAGTGATGCCTGTGGTTGGAATCAATACACGAGGCTACTAGAGAAAATACAGGTTTATTTTAAGACAGAGTGGATTTCTGTGGTAGTACATGTCAGTTTCTGACACATCACAGTACTATGCTGTAGCCCTGGAGGGGAGATGATGTCTAGGTAGCTGTTGTAAAAATAGGCCCCAGTAGAACTTGTATACTGGTATACACACTCCCCTCCATATGTATTTGGACAGTTAAACATTTTTATTTGGCTCTATACTCCAGAATTTTGGATTTGAGATTAAATGTTTCATATGAGGTGAAAGTACAACGTCACCTTTTATTTGAGGGTATTCTCATATATATTCCTATCTGTTCTACCGTTTAGAAATGAAAACACTATATGTATCTAGTCTCCCCCATTAGAAAATGTCAGTAGTATTTGGAAAAATTCACTTATAGCGTATTCAAATAGTCAAAAGTTTAGTATTTGGTCCCATATTCCTTGATTTGGTCCCATACAGTATTCCTTGATTAGATGTTTCTAAATTAATCCTGATAATGCCATGATAAAGACAAATCATGAATGAATCATAAATAATGCCATTTGAATAAATAAGCATTGGGGGGGTATGATCTTTGTGCCCCATATCATTATTCACGATTAGCAGTAATCATGGTAGCATCCACATGAAACATATTGGCACAAGACATTATTCACCATTCAGTTCCAAAACATAATCAGAAACACAACCAAAACTAACCACAAAAGCCCCCAACAATTTATTTATTTTAAAAAAGTTTTTACCCCTTTTTCTCACCAATTTCATGATATCCAATTGTTAGTTACAGTCTTGTCCCATCACCGCAACTCATGTACGGAGTCATGCATCCTCCGAAACACAACCCTGCCAAGCTGCACTGCTTATTGACACACTGCTCGCTTAACCTGGAAGCCAGCCGTACCAATGTATCGGAGGAAATACCGTACAACTGGCGACCGTGTCACCATGCATGCGCCCGGCCCGCCACAGAAGTCGCTAGAGCACAATGGGACAAGGACATCCCGGCCGGCCAAACCCTGCCCTAACCCGGACGACACTGGGCCAATTGTACGCCGCCTCATGGGTCTCCCGGTCTCAGCCGGCTGCCACACAGCCCGGGTTCAAACCCGGGTCTGTAGTGACGTCTCAAGCACTGTGATGCAGTGCCTTTGAGTGCAGTGCCACTCGGGAGGCCAGCACCCAACACATTTGAAAAGTCACAAGCTTGATGTAGTCATTGTGTGCAAGGAAAATGGTACCAAATGCTAAACTTTTGACTTAAGTCCAAATACTTGTGATTTCTTCAAATGGAGGGACGAGAAAAATAAAGTGCTTTCATTTCCAAATGGCAAAACAGGTAATGTATGTATGAAAATACCCTTAAATAAAAGCTGGCATGCTGTACTTATCACTGATTATACAATTTTGTTTGACATAAACTGACCAGGTGAATCCAGATGAAAGCTATGATCCATTATTATTATCACTAGTTAAATCCACTTCAATCAGTGTAGATGAAGGGGAGGAGACAGGTTAAAGAAGGATTTTTAATCCTTGAGACAATTGAGACATGGATTGTGTATGTGTGCCATTCAGAGGGTGAATGGGCAAGACAAAAAATGTTAGTGCCTTTGAACGGGGTATGGTAGCAGGCACACCAGTTTGTGTCAAGAACTGCAACGCTTCTGTGTTTTTCACGCTCAACAGTTTCTCGTGTGTGTCAAGAATGGTCCACCACCCAAAGGACATCCAGCCAACGTGACAAAACTGTGGGAAGCATTGGAGTCAACATGGGCCAGCATCCCTGTGGAACGCTTTCGACACCTTGTAGAGTCCATGCCCCGACGAATTGAGGCTGTTCTAAGGGCAAGGGGACACACAAACACACACACACACTCATATGTTTTTTGTGTTAAATTAAATTGTAATAGAGAGAAAAGTAATACGGTACCATAGAAATATAGTAGAATGCTGTATCATGTCAAAATATGAAAAATACATTTTATAGAGGAAACAACATGAACATTTTAGAAAGTTTCTTATATTAGGATGGTGCAATACATTTCTGACTATACACACTGTATTATTTTGTCTATGTATTTTTCAGTGTCTTTCTTGTACAGTCAGGATCAGTCACTGCATTAACAAATCATATAGATGAAGTGTACAAGAAAATGAGTCAGAAACCAAAACCAAATACCAATATATGAATCTAAAACACTTATCCATGTGTACATATCCAGGATTTGTCTTGAAAATATTAAGGACATTTATATTGATGCTCCAGAAAGTCTGATGGTTGTTTTCAGACCTGAACAGTGGTCTAACATTGAGAAGAATCGTAGATCCAGCTATATGCCTCAATCCCCAACCAGTGGGAAAGGTAGGCACCATCTGTAATGGTACAATTATCTTCAACTATCTTCCATTCATTTGGGATTAAGGCATACACTATATACTGTAATTATAGATGGATATACACTACAGATGGCAAGACTCAACACTACATATGTTAACTCATCTGAACATTAGACCACTTTGTAAAAATGCCAAACTTTGTATTTAACTAAAATCAACATTTGCTGTTGTGTGATTCCTGAGCCCTTCCCTCTTGGTCTATCCACAGGTCTGAGATCAGATGAGTAGACAGGGTCGTTTCTTCACCTTGGTGGGCTGGGGGCACAGCACCGCTCGGATGGCCTCGTCAAAGACCGTCTTCAGACCCCGCTGGGTCAGGGCAGAGCATTCCAGGTACTTCACCGAGTCTACCCAGAAAACACACAAAAGATGTATGAGGGACATGAAGAGGATAGACTGTTTATCTGGCATAATGCACGGCTGGCGGGCGATGACTTGGGCGACATGAAATCTCAACAACTATGCAGTATAAGGACTAAGAGCAGAATACAAAGTGTTCCATTATACTGTACAGCTCTGTGAACAACAATCATTAAAATGACAGATAATCAATCAATCGCTGATTCAGTCATATCCAATCACAAACCCAGAGTGACCACTGTATATGTGACCACTGTATACCAATCACGGTAGATCTCTGATGCACTATCACTAATTCAGGATCCCAGAGACCTACATACCTATCTCTTTGGCTAGTGCTAAGCCTTGTGGGTAGGTGATGGGCGCTAGCTTCTTCTCCTTCAGCTTCTCAATGGTTTCCTTCTCGTCCCTCAGATCCAGCTTGGTGCCCACGAGGATGATGGGTGTGGAGGGGCAGTGGTGTCGTACCTCAGGGTACCACTAGAGGGAGCAAGCACACACACACACACAGAGTCGGTCAACATGGCCGCAGCAAAAGATACTGAATTACTTTTCACTTCCTTTTTGGTGATACAGCTCATCGTTAATTCTACCAAAGACAATCTATATTCTGACAAGATACTGGACTGGCCGCTTTAATAATGAGAATAAATGTCCGCAAAGCGGACTGCAGACAGGAGGAGGCGGGGTCAGGCGGGAACATTCTAACCAATGAGAGGGCACATACACATGTGAACAACAGGCATAACTCCAAAATAAAATATTTTTTTCAAAGTTGCAGGATT
Source organism: Oncorhynchus clarkii lewisi (assembly GCF_045791955.1). Taxonomy (NCBI): domain Eukaryota; kingdom Metazoa; phylum Chordata; class Actinopteri; order Salmoniformes; family Salmonidae; genus Oncorhynchus; species Oncorhynchus clarkii. Next base: position 49,884,797 of record NC_092159.1, on the reverse strand, counting down.
GCCACGTGTGTACACTTATATCAGAACATTTGTAACAACCTAAACATTACAAAACGTCTACTCGATCAAATAAGGCTCCCGTAGCATATTAGAATTACATTTTTTAGTTGACGAAATCCGACACTCATTATAAAAATCCTTACTTGTGGACAGATTTTGTGGACAGAATTTGGGGCAGAGTCAAGCCTCTCGCTTCGTCTCTTCCCCTCTGGTTCTACTACTGTATTATGGAGTAGCCAGTTAATGCAGAGGTTGATTCCTGGTATAGCTCCTCACACATAAAATCTAGGATACTCTGTCTATTACTATTATTACCACTGTCATTACCGTCATTATTATTACACACTATTCAAATAAAATGGCTGCTCTCTTGTTTCTATCAGTCACTCAATGAAAAAGGAAGTTCCTTCTTCCGCATAGAGTGACTGATAGAAACAAGAGAGCAGTGTATGCTTTTGCAGAATAGGAAATGAATGCTTATAAATTACGTTAGTGAGTCACCTTCGCTTATTTTAGTGTGCCTCTGTTCATTTGGAGGCCTTTCATCAGCTTCTCTGCTTAACACCTGGTTAACAGCTCTACGTCTGTTTATACGTCAGTAATTATTGGCGTCTCTAATACAATATAGGACCCATCCTGCAAGCCATCATTAGCTGTTACAGCAGAGTGGAGGGAATGTCAAGGTTGAAAATGTTTCCTTTTTATAGAGCATGAATGTATAGTAATGAGAACAGTGACAGTGAAGCACGCACATACTGTATGCACACACACACATTTCAGGTATTTCACTGAGTCTACTGAGAAAACACACACACACACACACACACACACACACACACACACACACACACACACACACACACACACACACACACACACACACACACACACACACACACACACACACACACACACACAACATTCTGTGAGAAATGCATCAAGAATTCTCAGTACCATTGCACCAAGGTTTTTCTGCCTCTCGTTTCTGTCTCTCTGTCATTGCAGGGTAGCCATTATTTTGTCATCGTCTATGGGGACAAACACCCTCTCCTCTGCACTCTTTGGCCTTCCTGCCATCAAACCTTGACTGCCACACAAAGGACTGGGGTAGATCTCACAGAGATCCTTAGGAGGATTTAGCTCCTTAGGAGGACTCATTGGAGAAGAGCAGCTTTACAATAAAAAGGCTTTCACTATTCAGGGACTAAGGGGTTACCTCTGCCCTGACCTTACAGACTCTGTGGAAGAGAGATGAAAGGATGCTTCTCTATATACCAGGACAGGTAAGTTATGTCACTTTAACAAATAAAACTTCCCAGCTTCCAACTAAGAAAGACGATGGTGCCATGAGTTAAATCATCCCTAACTTCCATTGAGGCTGACTGGATTAAATGGAAACACATTCATTTAGTGGTGTAGCAATTCTGTGTTTTTGAAAATGGCACCTTTAGTTTACTAGTATCTCTCTGAAACTGAGTGAGGGAATTAGGTTCTGCTAGGTTAAGATATGAGTTGGCCAATACAGTGTTATGATAATGGAAGACATAAACCACAACACTTGTCTTGAGAAGCTTGGAGAGAAATTCAAGCTCCAACCATTTACCCAGCGATGGCTAATTGATTATTGATCTCCTGCTGATCCAAAACGGTGATAGCAGAAGGAGGTGGACCGTGGCAATAATCAGAGATAACACGGGTCAATTGAATCTCCTTTTGACAGGCAAATACCAGAGTGACATGGGTGGGTTAGTGTGAGTAACATGCTACATGGCTGTGACTCTGGCTGTGACTCTTCCCCCACACAGTCTGAGCCTACCTTCCATGTTAAATAGATCCTAATGTCACCTGAAAGCCTGGTAATCTACTAAGGCGCCATTTGCATACATGGTCAATGTTACCATGGAGACTCATTGGGAACATGCCATGAAAAAACAGACTGAGAAAGATGGAGAGAGGAGGAAAAACAACTAAAGAGGTTTGTTCTTTAAATGTGAAAAGCGGCAAACATTTGCATAAGGGCTGGAGAAGCAAGATTGCTATTGTTTGAAGCTAATCATAAATTAAAGGGCTGAGTAAAGTCATTTGGGAAAGCGGTGCGATTCGAAACGGCACAAATTGGAATGGATTAACACTGGTCTTTTCAATAATTGCCAATATCAAGAGCATTTTTCTTTCCCCTCCTTCTTAGTTTGAGCACTTGAAATCTATGTAGTAGAATATATTACACATTAATACTTTCCAGCGACCTACTAGACCTGCCTTCAGACCACTCTGGACCATATTAGGGTTGTTTTGACAATGTCATATCAAGTAAAGCAGATTTATCAAACTTCATTGTCTTTTGACCTCCACTGCTCTTGATATAATGCTGTCCTCTCCAACACTGACCGTTCCCAAACTAATCAGATCAATTCAAATGGTTGACAGTGAAGTCAGAGGAGTCAGACACTTACCTGTCATTTTTTACATTTTATTTATTTTATTTAACCTTATTTAACTAGGAAAGTCAGTTAAGAAACAAATTCTTATTTACAATGACAGCCTACCAAAAGGCAATATGCCACCTGTGGGGACGGGGGCCTGAGATTCAAAATAAAAATAAATACAATATAAATATAGGACAAAACACACATCACAACAAGAGAGACAACACAACACTACATAAAGGGAGACCTAAGACAACAACATAGCAAGGCAGCAACACATGACAACACAGCATGTTAGCAACACAACATAACAACAACATGGTAGCAACACAAAAGGGTAGCAGCACAAAACATGGTACAAACATTATTGGGCACAGACAACAGCACAAAGGGCAAGAAGGTAGAGACAACAATACATTACACAAAGCAGCCACAACTGTCAGTAAAGAGTGTCCATGATTGAGACTTTGAATGAAGAGATTGAGATAAAACTGTCCAGTTTGAGTGTTTGTTGCAGCTCGTTCCAGTCGCTAGTTGCAGCGAACTGAAAAGAGGAGTGACCCAGGGATGTGTGTGCTTTGGGGACCTTTAACAGAATGTGAATGGCAGAACGGGTGCTGTATGTGGAGGATGATGGTTGTAGTATGTATCTCAGATAGGGGGGAGTGAGGCCTAAGAGGGTTTTATAAATAAGCATCAACCAGTGGGTCTTGCGATCAGGTACACAGAGATGACCAGTTTACAGAGGAGTATAGAGTGCAGTGATGTGTCCTATAAGGAGCATTGGTGGCAAATCTGATGGCCGAATGGTAAAGAACACCTAGCCTCTCGAGAGCACCCTGACCTGACAATCTATAAATTATGTCTCTGTAATCTAGCATGAGTAGGATGGTCATCTGAATCAGGGTTAGTATGGCAGCTGGGGTGAAAGAGGAGCGATTACGATAGAGGAAACAAAGTCTAGATTTAACTTCAGCCTGCAGCTTTCATATGTGCTGAGAGAAGGACAGTGAACCATCTAGCCATACTCCTAAGTACTTCTATGAGGCTCTAAACTCTCAGAGGTAGTAATAACACCTGTGGGAGGAGGGGCATTCTTCTTACCAAACCACATGGCCTTTGTTTCGGAGGTGTTCAGAACAAGGTTAAGGGTAGAGAAAGCTAGTTGGACACTTAGAAAGCTTTGTTGTATAGCATTTAACACAACATCCGTGGAGGGGCCATCTTAGTATAAGACTGTATCATCTGCATATAAATGGATGAGAGAGCTTCCTACTGCCTGAGCTATGTTTTGATGTAAATTGAGAAGAGCGTGGAGCCTAGGATCAAGCCTTGAGGTACTCTCTTGGTGACAGGCAGTGGCTGAGATAGCAAATTTTCTGACTTTATACACTGCACTCTTTGAGAGAGGTAGTTAGCAAACCAGGCCAAAGACCCCTCAGAGACACCAATAGTCCTTAGCCGGCCCACAAGAATGGAATGGTCTACCGTATCAAAAGCTTTGGCCATGTCAATAAAAATTGCAGCACAATATTGCTTAGAATCAAGGGCAATGGTGAAATCATTGAGGACCTTTAAGGTTGCAATGACACATCCCTAACCTGAGCAGAAACCAGATTGCATACCTGAGAGAATACTATAGACATAAAGAAAGCCAGTCAGCTGATTATTGACAAGTTTTTCCAACACTTTTGATAAACAGGGCAAAATAGAAACATGCCTATAAAGATTAGGATCAGCTTGATCTTCCCCTTTAAATAAAGGACGAACCATGGCAGCCTTCCAAGCAATGAGAACCTCCCCAGAAAGGAGAGAAAGGTTAAAAAGGCCGGAGATAGGCTTGGCGATGATAGGGGCAGCAACCTTAAAGAAGAAAGGGTCTAAACCATCTAACTCTGTCAAGTTTAAGGAGCTCCTTTAGCACCTCGGACTCAGTAACCGCCTGCAGGGAGAAACTTTGTAGCGGGGCAGGGGGAAAAGAGGGAGGAGCATCGGGGATAGTCGCATTAGAAGGGATGGGAGATGAGGAAATGTTGGATGGGCAAGGAGGCATGTCTGAGTCAAATAGGAATCCTGACTTAATGAAGTGGTGATTAAAGAGCTCAGCCATGTGATTCTTGTCAGTAGAAACCACATCATCAACATTAAGGGACATGGGCAGCTGTGAGGAGGAGGGTTTAATCTCCAGGTCTTTAACCATTTTCCAGAACTTCTTGACAAAGCCTATGGCTGAGGCAATGGTATGAGAAGAAGCAACAATAAAAGTGTTTGAAAAGGGTAACGTTTGGCAGGCTTTTTTGGTGATATTATAGCTCTTTGATGTGAATTAAACTTCTATAGTAGTGTGTCAGTTTAAAACCCATGACTTCTGGAGAGATGGAGATGGAGAGACAGGATGGGACAATTAATATCTTCTCCTTTTCATCAGAATGGCAGTAGAGCGATAGAGGGCTCAAGGACAGCTTCGTTCAGCAGTAGTTGAGAGCTGCCAAGGTGACATGTGAACTGTGTGCCCCGTGCAGTGAAAAGACACAGACCCTGACAGTTACCTTGGGGAGTAGGTAGAGGTCTCATTGTTCATTAGGGGAGTTAAGTTCACATGGGACATCCATGTTTGACTCAGTTAAAGAAGAGATGATTACTTCTCTCTGACGTAAACCTGAATGAATATGATTGAATATGATTTCTATTGATGAACAGACTATCCTATCCAAATGGAGTGAGGTTCATTGGAATCCAACGGGATGCAAGGTGCTACTTGAATAGATGTGCTGTTCTAGCCCTTGGATTTGAAATCTTTTATTTATGACTGTCTGACTGAAGCGACTAAACCCATGGCCTCTGCAACAATAGGTAGAGCTGAAAGCAGCAGAACACAAAACAACTATTGACAATAGCATTACTCAGACATAGTTCAAAATGAAAAATATGAATTGTCCATTGGACTATATCCTATTACTGTACCTTAAATGCCAGAATCTGCAATATGTTTGTTTTATTATACGGTACATTTGGATGTTCTATTGAAAGCAGGTAAACCAGAGTAGCCTATCCTTTTTAAATCGATTGATTTCTCTATGTGTTTAGACTGACTTCATTATCTTAATCTTGACAGGCATTTTATAGATTAACTGGCATTCTACTGTTTTCCTGCTCTGTCCATCAACCCCCTCTGTATTACTGACAGATGATGGCCCATCTATATTCACAGAACGGTAAGCACATCTAAATACCTCTGTGCTTTAGGAGTGATCAACAGTATTGACACGTTAATCTCTCCGTATAGTAATCTATAATGCATGCTGCATACTGCAGCTCTTGGGGATGCTGCAGCCTTTATAATGGCACTGTGTCAATCAACGCCAATCAACACCTACATTATGAGAACAAAGTCCTCCGCTATCCCAGAGGAAAACACAGGCGGCGGATCAAATAGAATATGTGTGTATTGCATGCTATATGTACCCATACACTGTAGCACAACAGCCATGAAGATCACACAGCATCCACTCACCTTGGCTCTGACGTTCTCAAACGATGCTGGGCTCACCAGAGAGAAACAGATGAGGAACACATCCTAGGGGACAAACATAGTGCCTGATCAATGGTAGTATTAAAGGTGTAGGGAGTTGTTGATGTTGTAAACAGATTAGATCTAGTGATTCATATAGTGTATATGGTCATTGGTCAGTGAAGGTGTAGGGAGTAATACATGTGGTTGTACCGAAGGGTAGAAAGGTGTATCAGAGTAGTAGAAGACGTGGGGTACGAAATTATTGACACGTTTGATAAATATGAGCGATAATGACTATATAAAATGTAGTATGCAAATACTGAACTATATTGTGTGCTCCAAACAACGTGGGAATTATATTATTTTATGCTAATACAATTGCTCAAAGAGATTTAGTTTAACTAGTAATATTATGTTTTTCTCAAAAAAGTAGCCGTCAAATGTATTGACACCCCTAAAGATTCTTATAAATAAAGTAGTCAACAGCTTACATCCTGAATGAATCGTGAATAATGATGAATGAGAAAGTTACAGAGGGTCAAAGATCATACCCCCAAGACATTACCAATAACAGGGGAGGTTAGCATGTTTTGGGGCTATGATTTTTGACCCTCTGTAACTTTCTCATTCATCATTATTTACAATTCATTCAGGATTATTCGTAATCATGGCAGCATCCATTATTAATTGGACAGTATACAGTCATTACTGCTCATCTTTATCAAGGGTGTCAATAATTCCGGACCCCACTGTATATCATTTGTAATAGAGATTCTGTATGTGTGTTACCGTCTGAGGATAGGACAGAGGTCTGAGTCTGTCATAGTCCTCCTGTCCTGCTGTATCCCACAGTCCCAGGTTCACTGGCTTACTGTCCACCATCACATTGGCTGAGTAGTTATCAAACCTGCAAGACAAATGAGTCCATTACATCTAGAACATATCACAGTGAAAAACCTTACACAGAATATACAGTATACAGTTTATTAGGTACACCACCCCGTTCACGAAAATGGATCGCTCCTACAGACAGTGAGTCACATGGTCATGGCTTGCTATATAAAGCAGGCAGACAGACATCAAGACAACTTGAATCCATGGACCCATCCTGCCTGGTGTTAACAGTACTGGTGTGGGGAATGTTTTCCTGGCACACGTTAGGTCCCTTGACACCAATTGAGCAACAATTGAACGCCATGCCCCAAAGAATTCAGGCTGTTCTGAAGGTAAAGTGGGGTCCGACCCGGTACTAGATAGTGTACCTAATAAACTGGCCACTGAGTGTATACAAACTGCATACCATAGGTGTTTGTGAAAGTAAAGTCAATATGTAGCATACCAATCCCTAGAATTATTGTGAATATAATATTGTTTCCTATTTCTGGTTATTGGTTGCATTATGTATGATGTTTGTCCATTCAGCCCACACATTTGTCACTGTATCAGCCATATCATGTCCACTGTGTCTGTCTGTGGTCCAGTACTTACACTGTGGGGATGTACTCTCCAGGGAAGGCGTTGGTTGTGTAGCTGATGAGCAGGCATGTCTTTCCCACAGCACTGAAACAGACTTTGGGCAATCAGTTGTGTGCCAACACATTCACACACATGTTTCTTGCTGCAATAGCACATTGACACACTCTCGTGCGCACGAGCACGAGCACACACACACACACACACACACACACACACACACACACACACACACACACACACACACACACACACACACACACACACACACACACACACACACACACACACACACACACACACACACACACACACACAGCCACACCTTTACTCTATAACAACCTGAGAGAACCAATAGTCATTATAGGGTAGCTGCCAGCTGTCAGAGTAACTCCCTTCTCTTACAAAAAAAAACGCATGTCAAATACTGTAGCTGTTTTCATATTGAGGTAAAATTTCACAAGTGAAACCATATTAATTTTCTATTCAGTTAGAATTGCATTTTCACGTGTGAAAAACATTGACATGAGAAAATCACATTTGGAGTTTCATATGTAAAGAAAACTTCACATGTGAAATTATCACTTTCACATGTAGAATGCAAGTTCACATTTGAAAAACAAAATGTAACGTGCCATTTCATATGTGAAAAAAATCCACATCCTCGCATCCATAGCTCCATCTATGGATTTGAAAGTGGTTGCGTTTCTCCAGCCCCATCCCTCAGCGTTTTACCGAAACTGTGGTGGGGAGGACACCTGTTAATTTTTCAATTAGGGATTGCTGCTTTAAACTCCTTAGTTTAGAATAGTAGTGTTACTACATGGTGCCATTCTCTAGTGAGTGAGTTACTTTTGTCCCATTAATATCAAGCAAAACTTCTGAAGTCAAGAACAAAATTCTTAGTATTGCAAACAAAAGTAATGATATTGAAAGCAAAACATAAATCCAAAAGTATTGATAGCAAAAAAAAATATTGCAAGGAAAAAAATGTCAAAACGAGGGAAAATGAATTGTAAATGGATTTAATTAAATTAAACAATTCTACCTATTTTTGGTTATGTTACCCTGGCCTTTGCTTTCGCTGCCTTTTTCCATTGATGGAAAAAGTACTCAAATCTCATACTTGAGTAAATGTAAAGATACCTGAATAGAAAATTACTCAAGTAAAAGTGAAAGTCACCCAGTAAAATACTACTTGAGTAAAAGTCTAAAAGTATTTGGTTTTAAATGTACTTAAGTATCAAAAGTAAATGTAGTTGCTAAAATATACTTAAGCATCAAAAGTAAAAGTATGAATCATTTAAAAAAGTACTTATATAAAGCAAACCAGATGGCACAATGTTTTTCATATTTTTCATTTATGGATAGCCAGGGACACACTTTAACGCTAAGACATAACTTAAAAACAAAGCATTTATGTTTACTGAGTCCACCAGATCAGAGGCAGTAGAGATGACCAGGGATGTTCTCTTGATAAGTGTGCGAACTGAACCGTTTTCTGTCCTGCTAAGCATTCAGAATGTAACAAGTACTTTTGGGTGTCAGGGAAAGGTATGGAGTAAAAAGTCATAATCTTCTTTAGGAATGTAGTGAAGTAAAAGTAAAAGTTGTCAAAAATATAAATAGTAAAGTAAAGTACAGATACCCCAAAACACTACTTAAGTAGTACTTTAAAGTATTTTTACTTAAGTACTATACGCCACTGCTTTTTCTAGTTGCAAGTTGTGGCACATTCATTCCAGCAGGATAGCAACCTGCAGGCAGACAGGTTTGCTGAGCAGAGTCGGTCCTGGTCCGTCCATGGATGGGAGACCAGACGTAGATGGAAGTGGTGAGAAATGTTTTCTTTTTTTTTAAGGGTTAGCTGCCTTCATATGGTAAGAACTATGTAACTAACTATGTACAATGTGCTGAATGAACAGCATGATGGGGCCTGGCTTCTTTCAAACTTGCCTACATTATGAGAAGCAGTAATCTGCTTCCTCTAGCTTCTTGTCAGTGTTCTAAAACACCTCTGACAGGCAGCAGCTAAAAACAGTCAAGGTTTTTGCAGTAAAATTCCAATAAGAAGCACGCACCTGCATGTACAGACAGGAGGGAAGGAATGCTAGTCTGAGGAGTGCTCCCAGAGTTACATTTTTAGGGCAAGGTTAGAAAGTGACACCCCGGGCTATACGTAGGCAGGCTACCATCAGCTTCTTCTACAGATTGGCTCCACCTTGAACATCATTAGGTTAGCATTCAAGGTTGGGTAGAAGAAACCTGATAGATGCCATTGAAAAGAACTGGAGAAACATTCATAGTTTATACCCTTGTGGAAGACATGATTAGTAATAACTTACTGTATATTATATTAGGTGGCAAGAAGCAGTTCTGTCCACACTAACTGAAGTCAAGAGAGAGAGAGAAAGAGAGAGGTAATGAGAGAGAGAGAGAGAGGGGTGATATGAGAGAGAGAGAGAGAGAGAGAGAGAGACAGAGGTGATATGAGAGAGACGTGATATGAGATAGAGAGAGAGAGAGAGAGAGAGAGAGAGAGAGAGAGGGGTGATATGAGAGTGAGATACAGGATAGTGTGATAGTGTCTGTTTCCCTCTCTCAGTGGTGAGTTAGTGTGTCATTGAGCGGTCTGTATCTCTGCTACCCTCTGACTCACACACACATGCTGTTGACTGTGGTCGAAGTGTAGGGGCCCCATGCTTCCTACTCTCCACCTGCTCCTCCTGCATGAGGCTCCCTCTCTTTTCTTACCCCCACACACAGATGGACAAGGGTCAGGGGTGGATGGAAGCCCTGAATCCAATGATGGCATTGTGATAACTTACTACATGAACCTGATGGAACCATGTGAAATGCTATATTCTATGATGCATCTGAAAGGTACTCCTTTTAACAGGGCAATTACTTTTCAACTCAAAGTTCTACAATGGAACAAAAGACTAAAAAGTGCCAATCATGCTACAGTAGTTAAAAGTTACAGCACATAAATGCTTTTCAATGATACTTCATGGTGGGAATCCAACATATACAGCATCTGACTTCAAAGACCAACCTAATTACCACTGTCTGGGCAGAGTTCATTTTAAATGCTCTCACTTCTCACTTAGTCAGAAGGCCTAAAACAAAAAACAACCGAGGAGGATATAGAGGTCAAAATCCCACTTACACCTAAATGCCACACTCCAGAATGAAGTTGTTGGCCTATTTGTGTCCTATTTTGTTTCTGTCACCTCTGCCTTGATGTAGCCTACAGGCATAAACATATCTATGTTCCCCACGTATACATACTGTATGACTGCATTCAAACAAGTAAGCCATCACAGTTTCAAAAGCTAGTCTCCTGATCTACAGGGGTTCTCCACATAGGGGGACCGGGATGTCAGAGTTGGCAGGAGGCAGGCCGGTGACACTGAGTGACAGTCAGGACGATAGGGGCATAGAATCTCTCATAAAGTGTACCTTTGTAAAGTATTTATCTTTGTCTGTCATTCTCTCTCTCTCTCTCTCTCTCTCTCTCTCTCTCTCTCTCTCTCTCTCTCTCTCTCTCTCTCTCTCTCTCTCTCTCTCTCTCTCTCTCTCTCTCTCTCTCTCTCTGTGAAAAGTTTGGACAACCACTCCCTCTCTCTTTCACTTCTCTCTCTTTCTCTTCTCTCTCTCCAGTTAATGTCACCTCTACCAGCTCTTACTGACACCGACCCATGGCCCGACCCATGGGCCCCCTCTCTTTCCATGTACTGTAACCAGCCACCTCACCCACTGAGCACTAACTGACACTGGACGTCCATGTACTGTAACCAGCCACCTCACCCACTGAGCACTAACTGACACTGGACGTCCATGTACTGTAACCAGCCACCTCACCCACTGAGCACTAACTGACACTGGACGTCCATGTACTGTAACCAGCCATCTCACCCACTGAGCACTAACTGACACTGGATGTCCATGTACTGTAACCAGCCACCTCACCCACTGAGCACTAACTGACACTGGACGTCCATGTACTGTAACCAGCCACCTCACCCACTGAGCACTAACTGACACTGGACGTCCATGATCGTTGAAAAGTTGCTTCATTTTGTTAGTCCGACCTGGCCTTAATTTTAACATCCACAGACGTCTGGACCGGCCTTCATTTGGCCCAAACATAGACATGCATGACTGGTTCAAAAGTTTGGACAGCACAGTACAGTACAGTACAGTACAGTAAATAATAGTTGCGTATAGTTCAGTACAGTACAGTACAGTAAATAATAGTTGCATATAGTTCAGTACAGTACAGTACAGTAAATAATAGTTGCATATAGTTCAGTACAGTACAGTACAGTAAATAATAGTTGCGTATAGTTCAGTACAGTACAGTACAGTAAATAATAGTTGCATATAGTTCAGTACAGTACAGTAAATAATAGTTGAGTATAATTCAGTACAGCACAGTACAGTAAAGAATAGTTGAGTATAGGTCAGTACAGTACAGTAAATAATAGTTGAGTATAATTCAGTACAGCACAGTAAATAATAGTTGAGTATAATTCAGTACAGTACAGTACAGTACATAATAGTTGAGTATAATTCAGTACAGTACAGTAAATAATAGTTGAGTATAATTCAGTACAGTAAATAATAGTTGAGTATAATTCAGTACAGTACAGTACATAATAGTTGAGTATAGTTCAGTACAGTACAGTACATAATAGTTGAGTATAATTCAGTACAGTACAGTACAGTAAGTAATAGTTGAGTATAGTTCAGTACAGTACAGTACATACTAGTTGAGTATAGTTCAGTACAGTACAGTACATAATAGTTGAGTATAGTTCAGTACAGTACAGTACATAATAGTTGAGTATAGTTCAGTACAGTACAGTAAATAATAGTTGAGTATAATTCAGTACAGTAAATAATAGTTGAGTATAGTTCAGTACAGTACAGTACAGTACATAATAGTTGAGTATAGTTCAGTACAGTACAGTACAGTAAATAATAGTTGAGTATAATTCAGTACAGTAAATAATAGTTGACTATAATTCAGTACAGTAAATAATAGTTGAGTATAATTCAGTACAGTACAGTACAGTACATAATAGTTGAGTATAGTTCAGTACAGTACAGTAGAGTAAATAATAGTTGCGTATAGTTCAGTACAGTACAGTACAGTAAATAATAGTTGCATATAGTTCAGTACAGTACAGTAAATAATAGTTGAGTATAATTCAGTACAGCACAGTACAGTAAAGAATAGCTGAGTATAGGTCAGTACAGTACAGTAAATAATAGTTGAGTATAGTTCAGTACAGTACAGTACAGTAAATAATAGTTGAGTATAGTTCAGTACAGTACAGTACAGTACATAATAGTTGAGTATAGTTCAGTACAGTACAGTACAGTACATAATAGTTGAGTATAGTTCAGTACAGTACAGTACAGTACATAATAGTTGAGTATAATTCAGTACAGTACAGTACAGTACATAATAGTTGAGTATAGTTCAGTACAGTACAGTACAGTACATAATAGTTGAGTATAGTTCAGTACAGTACAGTACAGTACATAATAGTTGAGTATAGTTCAGTACAGTACAGTACAGTACATAATAGTTGAGTATAGTTCAGTACAGTACAGTACAGTACATAATAGTTGAGTATAGTTCAGTACAGTACAGTACAGTACATAATAGTTGAGTATAGTTCAGTACAGTACAGTACATAATAGTTGAGTATAGTTCAGTACAGTACAGTACAGTACATAATAGTTGAGTATAGGTCAGTACAGTACAGTACAGTACATAATAGTTGAGTATAGGTCAGTACAGTACAGTACAGTACATAATAGTTGAGTATAATTCAGTACAGTACAGTACAGTACATAATAGTTGAGTATAATTCAGTACAGTACAGTACATAATAGTTGAGTATAGTTCAGTACAGTACAGTACAGTAAATAATAGTTGCGTATAGTTCAGTACAGTACAGTACAGTAAATAATAGTTGCATATAGTTCAGTACAGTACAGTAAATAATAGTTGAGTATAATTCAGTACAGCACAGTACAGTAAAGAATAGTTGAGTATAGGTCAGTACAGTACAGTAAATAATAGTTGAGTATAATTCAGTACAGCACAGTAAATAATAGTTGAGTATAATTCAGTACAGTACAGTACAGTAAATAATAGTTGAGTATAATTCAGTACAGTACAGTAAATAATAGTTGAGTATAATTCAGTACAGTAAATAATAGTTGAGTATAATTCAGTACAGTACAGTACAGTAAATAATAGTTGAGTATAATTCAGTACAGTACAGTACAGTACATAATAGTTGAGTATAGTTCAGTACAGTACAGTACATAATAGTTGAGTATAGTTCAGTACAGTACAGTACAGTAAATAATAGTTTAGTATAATTCAGTACAGTACAGTACAGTAAATAATAGTTGAGTATAATTCAGTACAGTACAGTACAGTAAATAATAGTTGAGTATAATTCAGTACAGTACAGTAAATAATAGTTGAGTATAATTCAGTACAGTAAATAATAGTTGAGTATAATTCAGTACAGTACAGTACAGTACATAATAGTTGCGTATAGTTCAGTACAGTACAGTAAATAATAGTTGAGTATAATTCAGTACAGTACAGTACAGTAAATAATAGTTGAGTAAAGGTGACTGTGTTACAGGTGGCAGCTGTGCTTTGGTTCCTTTATTAACCATGAGACTGTGCAGACAGAGTGCACCACAGACTAAAGAGGAACTTCAAAACTAAAACTGGAGGATAAAAGCAGCATAACAGAACTTCTCTTTTACAAAACGAGAAGAGGTTTAACGAACGGAGAACAGGAAAAGGCTGCATTGACCTCACTGACTGCTGTCTGTCTGTGTCTTTGTAAATGTTCTCTTTAATTGAGGCCCTCATTATCACCAACTACTCTCCATCTCCTCTCTCCTACAGACATTACACCCACGGATCCCAATCTCCAGCTAGCATCTCAGCATCCATTTGGTCATTTTCAACCTGTCACCAATCTTGCATACACTCCAAAAGGGTTCTTCGGCTGTCCCCATAGGAGAACCCTTTTGGGTTCCACGTAGAACCCTCTGTGGAAAGGGTTTTTACATCAGTAACCAAAAGGGTTATTCAAAGGGTTCTCCTATGGGACAACCGTATAACCGTTTTAGGTTCTAGATAGCACCTTTTTTTCTAAGAGTGTAGGCACTTCCTTCCTGTCTTCTGAATTCAGTGTGTTTTGCTACACTGTCTCTTCCTTATTGATTTAAGGGCTGTTGAACAATGTTAAAACTACACATGCAAATTAGGAATTTAAAGTGTTAATTGTGTGGCCTGTTTTACAGTTAGAGGTTTGCTCTACTGGGAAGTTCCTGCCTTGAGGGCCTCATTATGTTGTTGTATTGACTCTGTGATAAAGACCTATTGAGCTTCTGGACATCAAGGTTAATACTGTACACAAAAGGACTGTTACTTAAAAGTATTAGTTCTTTGTCTAGCTAATACAGATTAGAACCAGGTTAGATTGTTCTGTGGCACCTTTGACAACTTTACCCCCCTCATGTCTATCAAGCTGACAGAACACAGCTATGAGGAAGTTATGAAAATTGCAAACTGCATACAATAACCTCACCATTAAGAGTATGACAACCAAATTGAGATAAAAAGTACATACATTCCACATTACTGCAGCTCCCACGTGCAATATGAAACGAATTAATTCAGAAAAAAACTGAAATTGTCTCTTGACACAAGAATGTGTAGTACAATAAACAGAGACAAATTCATCTCCCAATTAATAGACAATTGAAAGAAGGCTAAATAGAGTTTTTCTAAATGTCCACTTTTTAACACACCCAAATCCAAGTAGCCTACCAGTTGTTGAACTGCGCGCATACATAATTTAAAGAACTTACCCATCTCCAACCACCACACACTTGATGGCTTGCATTTTCCAGGGGCTGATTTAACAACTTGTGAGTTTACACTTAGTAGGCAAGACAACAATGTAGAATCAGCTACAGTACAGGAAATACGTTTGCCTATCTTATTTTACCCACCGCCTCGACTCTCGCGTTTACTCTTGCGCAGCGCAGTTGAATGCAGCGAAGTTTATCATTGGGTCTACTGAAGCACATCTCTCATAGCAGGAAGTTGGCCTATGTGAAACTGTAATATTAATGTCCTTCAAATTTGATTAACAAAATGCTCAGTGAAGCTTTCAGAAGCTGACATTTTGTCTCACACTGACATTTGAGCATATCTAGGCTATGACTTTATTGTCCCAACGCGAACACACTTTTTTTCACCTAGGCTATGACAGTGTTATGCACTTCCGTTTTATTTTCACTAGATGGTGCCCTATATCAAGAAACTGGGCGCAGCGTTTGACAAGTAGCCTATACTCACACAAGTTATATAAACGGCGGACAACTAGCCTTTACTCACAGAAGTTCTATGTTTATTGTTGCAGAAATCTGTAAATGAACATGAAAAATATGAAAAGGCTGCTTTTAGGCCTAGCTAAGAAGTAGTCAGTGAATTATATAATTTCACCTTTGATGCCTAGGGGTGCGTTCGTAAAATGTGCTCTTGCTATCTTTTCCGATTTCAGATCACTCGTCTGAGTGTGCAGTAGTGCAGAATAACTGATGAATTTACGAACATGCATCACCCTTTGAATATGACCGGTTTCGGCAACAACAACAAAAACGTAATTAAATGGTTGCCATCAGCACAGTTAGTCACGAACGCTCTAGAAAACATGAAAACAGCCTAACCAGCTCTAATAGGGCGAGTAAAATGGTCAGATTGAGGTGTTCTCTCGTTCATGTCTGGAAGTAGCCAGCAAGCTAGCCAACTTTAGCCTATTAGCTTGGGTGCTTGACTGCCATTGTGAGGTAGGAACACTCGGATCAACCCTACTCCTTGGCCAGAGCATCCAGTGTGCGCTTTGAACGCCCCTCCCCCCAAGAGCGAAACAAACGCACTCTGGCACTCCAGAGTGTATTTACAAATGCACTCACAGTTTGAGTTGTGCAAGTCTGGGCATGGTACTTGACTTGAGGCGTCACAAGTGGCTTCCACCCCTGCCTGAAGCACTCTTCCCATCTACTGTACATGTCTACATGAGTGTTGTCAGAACGTAATTACTCTCTCATGACCTCATACATCTATTTATGAAGGTAAGCAATTGGTTGATCTATTAGTCTCCCCAGAGTTTCAATCTGTGGTTGTTTGAGTTCAGCACAAGGGATTTTCAAATGGCTTAAGGTCACTTATGTTAGATACATATTTACACTGACTGCCAAATAATTATGGATATTGTGCATTAGATCTATCTCGAATTGGTATCACCAGTCAATACACACACACACACACACACACACACACACACACACACACACACACACACACACACACACACACACACACACACACCTCTTTACTTGTACAGTATATGTATATTGTACAGTATATCAGTAACAGCACTGACTTTAGGTGGTCAGTTCATTATGTTTTGAGGATGCTATTGACACTGTAGCTCATGTCCTTGCAGTAGGCTACATTACTTCAACACTGACACATGTTTCCTGTACAGCCACAGTCTCTCTCCAACACCTCCAACATGGGCAGCCAAAGAAAAGACAGCTTCCTCTGGGGAAAAGGTCAGGTTTTTACATTTTACAGTCCATTTTGCAATTTAACATCCCTAATTAGGCTATATTATCTGGGGATTAACACCATGAACAATACATGAGTGTCTTTATGTAAGATGATGAAGTGTTGAAGTGTCAGTAGACAATGGGGGTTTGAGTTGTTGCTGTGAATATCTTACTTGAGAAATGAAAATGAAATACACTAATAAAAAAGTGTACTGATATAGTACCTGTCTTCACAATAGATATTCACTACCGTCTACAGTGACTATTGTGTGTTCAATCTCTTTACCTTGACCTATATACACTGTGGTATAAAGTCAGCAGTGTTCAACGGATTCAAATGGTTTGTTTTGATCACTTTTACCACAGTGATGAATGTTATTCACTTTATTATAGCATCACCTGACTTTATAGAGACATATTGTTGTCAAATAGCCTTTATATACTTCAAGTTCTCATTACTGACTATCACATAACGTTCAGAGGCGTTGTTCACAGTATAGTGTTCAACAATCTAATTGCCAAGATAGATGGAGTTTGGTGATGTTGTATTATCTAGTTAATGTTGTATTGTCTAGTTCTAATGTTGTATTATCTAGTTAATGTTGTATTGTCTAGTTATAATGTTGTAGTGTCTACTTATAATGTTGTATTATCTAGTTAATGTTGTATTGTCTAGTTATAATGTTGTATTGTCTAGTTAATGTTGTATTGTCTAGTTATAATGTTGTATTGTCTAGTTATTATGTTGTATTGTCTAGTTAATGTTGTATTGTCTAGTTATAATGTTGTATTGTCTAGTTATAATGTTGTATTATCTAGTTAATGTTGTATTGTCTAGTTATAATGTTGTATTATCTAGTTAATGTTGTATAGTCTAGTTAATGTTGTATTGTCTAGTTATAATGTTGTATTGTCTAGTTATGTTGTATTGTCTAGTTATAATGTTGTATTATCTAGTTAATGTTGAATTATCTAGTTAATGTTGTATTGTCTAGTTATAATGTTGTGTTGTCTAGTTATAATGTTGTATTGTCTAGTTATAATGTTGTGTTGTCTAGTTATAATGTTGTGTTGTCTAGTTATAATGTTGTATTGTCTAGTTATAATGTTGTATGGTCTAGTTATAATTTTGTATTGTCTAGTTATAGTGTTGTGTTGTCTAGTTATAATGTTGTATTGTCTAGTTATAATGTTGTGTTGTCTAGTTATAATGTTGTATTGTCTAATTATATTGTTGTATTGTCTAGTTATAATGTTGTATTGTGTAGTTATATTGTTTTATTGTGTAATTATAATGTTGTATTGTCTAGATATAATGTTGTATTGTGTAGTTATATTGTTTTATTGTGTAGTTATACTTGTGTATTGTCTAGTTATAGTGTTGTGTTGTCTAGTTATAATGTTATGTTGTCTAGTTATAATGTTGTATTGTGTAGTTATATTGTTTTATTGTCTAGTTAATGTTGTGTTGTCTAGTTATATTGTTTTATTGTCTAGTTAATGTTGTGTTGTCTAGTTATAAGGTTGTGTTGTCTAGTTATAATGTTGTATTGTCTAGTTATAATGTTGTGTTGTCTAGTTGTAATGTTGTGTTATAATGTCTAGTTATAACCTGAAAAGGGAGTAATGAATATCCCTCATCTAAAAACCGTGAGAAGCTGTTATGAGGACAAGACTAGAGCAGATCACTTAATAATGGACATTACTGGGGCTCATTCTATAAAAAGCTGAAGTTCAGCAGTTATATTTAGCTAGTGCTGAGAAGTGCAGTATGTTGAGTTACTGTATGCTAGAGTTGGTGTGAGGGTGGTTGTCAAGGCACATTTCTGACACCTTTGATATTTTCAGTGTATACAGGAAGATGTCTCAATTAGGTCTCAGGGGTTTTGTCCGACTGCTTCATTTATGCATTGGATGATAATGATGGTTTCATCTGTATGTTTGTTTTTGTGTGTATAATCAATTATACAGCTTCCACAATGCTTAGCTCAATGGAGAGGCAGGAGATAGACACCATGAAGTTTCATAAGAGTGACCTATTAGATGACATTCAGGTATAGTACATCATGCTCTCAACCAGGGCTCTTTTTGTACAGTCAAAATGCTTTATGAAACTGCATTTTGCCAGAATAAAACTAACTGTATTGTGACATTACCTACAGCAGTTATTACATTTACAAAAGCCTCCCTCAAAAGTTACAACATCTCAGAAACATCCAGTTTTATGTGTAGACTGACCCTGTACCTCTGTATGTGCCAAGGGCTTGAGTCAGCTATGGCTAAAATACCACATATTATCATCTCATCCCTTTGACATCATTTCCCCTTGTGTAGAAGCTGAGGTTGGAGATTGACAGCGTCATGACGGAAATCCACAACATTGAGGCGGACGAGGAGAAGTAAGTTAGAGCTTGCACAATGGCTCATTCGGATAGGTTACCATTGACCAGTAGGCCTCTTCCTCTATGGGAGAGTTAGCTACAGTAACACTTGGCAGTGTGTCGTAGCTTCTTTTGAATCTATCACAGCACAAACACCAGATCAACAATACATCCACCTTGACAAAGAGGCTCCTCTCACATCTTTGACGTCCTATCCCTCCCTAAGAAAGAAAGGTATGGAGGCATAGCCGCGGGAAGTAGTGATGCAACCCTGCCCGTAAGTGGGCTCTGGGGGCGTTGTCTTCAAGAACAAATTCTGCCCCCCATCTGTAAGGCCCCTCTGTATATGTGTGTTTCCTGTTTCTTCACTAGCAGCTACAGGAATGTGGTAAAGCTCTTATATGTCAGCAGCATGAAACACTGAGACATGTTCCAGGCAGGACAACCCCAGCTTCCTTTAATTGTCTCACTCTCACTGTGTCATCTCTTATGCAGTGGACACTAGTATAACGCCCGTGGGTAAAAGTGGTGTCATTAACCTTTGTCAATATTAACCTTTGTCAAAATATTCTGTTTTGTCTTTGTCTCCCTTCAGCAAAAATGTTGTGAGAAACAAGAGGTTCTTAAGTGGGAAAAAGAAATTCAACATGGACCCTAAAAAGGTGAGCTCATTTCACACACTGTAAGTAGAGCCCTTCGTTTTTCCTGGTGAGGTTCTCTGGTAAGACAAAGTCATAACATTACTCAATATGGAATACACTAAACATAAATACATACGGATCAGATATGTACTGAAATGTGAGGTGCTTCAATTATAACATTTAAGTAGTAAATATCTGTATAGTTATCACATCTCTACTGACGGAGGCTTGCCACAGCTAGAAGTTTAAATAGTTAACTGCAAGATGACAGAACAAATCATCTGACACAAACGAATGAATGCTGAGCGAGTGACGTGACTTATGTGCAGAAGTGCAACTGTGCGGAGGCAGAGAAAACGAGAGAGAAAACGAGAGAGAACCACATCCTGTTCTGTGAAGAGGAGCGGAGGCGCACACTCCTGCTCAAACCACAAACACCCCTCCTTTCCTCTCATCTGAAGAGAGGTCAAAGCCATAATATAAAGTCCCCCTGGCCTATATGACCACCCTGGAGATAAGCCTGGCCTGTATGACCACCCTGGAGACATGCCTGGCCTGTATGACCATCCTGGAGACACACCTGGCCTGTATGACCACCCTGGAGATAAGCCTGGCCTGTATGACCACCCTGGAGACACACCTGGCCTGTATGACCACCCTGGAGACAAGCCTGGCCTGTATGACCACCCTGGAGACACACCTGGCCTGTATGACCACCCTGGAGATAAGCCTGGCCTGTATGGCCACCCTGGAGACAAGCCTGGCCTGTATGACCACCCTGGAGACAAGCCTGGCCTGTATGACCACCCTGGAGAAAAGCCTGTATGACCACCCTGGAGAAAAGCCTGGCCTGTATGACCACCCTGGAGAAAAGCCTGGCCTGTATGACCACTCTGGGGAAAAGCCTGTATGACCACCCTGGAGAAAAGCCTGACCTGTATGACCAGCCTGGAGAAAAGCCTGGCCTGTATGACCATCCTGGAGAAAAGCCTGAACTATATGACCACCCTGGAGAAAAGCCTGGCCTGTATGACCACCCTGGAGAAAAGCCTGGCCTGTATGACCACCCTGGAGACAAGCCTGAACTATATGACCACCCTGGAGAAAAGCCTGGCCTGTATGACCACCCTGGAGACAAGCCTGAACTATATGACCACCCTGGAGAAAAGCCTGGCCTGTATGACCACCCTGGAGACAATCCTGGCCTATATCACCGCCCTGGAGAAAAGCCTATGTTTGTGTGCAGAGGCTAGAGATCCAGTCAAGCAGACCATTGGTTTCTTTAGCTGGAAGCTCCGCATTTTTTAGATATAAGAAGATATATTACTTCCAGTGGCTCTCTCAGAATGGCAGACAATGCATACAGAATATTTAATATGTGCATGACCACTACTGCACATCACAGTGCTTTGGACCTCATTATGATTTCTGCAATTTTTTAATTCCACATACAAGTAAGCGTTAATGCATTCATATCTTCCAAGTTCATACATGTTCATTGACTTGTCATGGCCTCTTCCCCCAGGGTATTCAGTACCTGGTTGACAATGACCTGTTGGAGTGGACAGCAGAGGCAGTGGCTGAGTTCCTATACAAAGAGGAAGGACTGAACAAGACAGCCATTGGGAACTTTTTAGGAGAGAGGTACACAATGCTTCTGAACATGACCAGGATAATGATGGCTTTGTTGATGGGGATAATGATGACTGTCATAACCACTCATTATCTAAATAATCTCCATATCACTGATTTGACTCTTGTTTGTGTTCATGCAGGGAGGAAATGCACCTTCAAACTCTGAAAGCCTTTGTAGAACTACACGAGTTCTCCGACCTGAATCTGGTGCAGGCACTGAGGTTAGTGCTGCACTACACTGGTGTATCTCTTACACTCATACATGAATATATTATCATTATTATATTAATTTCCACAGTAAATCCTGTCTCTTCCCTGGCTCATCCCTGTAGGCAGTTCCTGTGGAGTTTCCGTCTCCCTGGAGAAGCCCAGAAGATTGATAGGATGATGGAGGCATTCGCTACACGCTACTGTGACTGTAATGCAGGGGTCTTCCAGTCAACAGGTACTGTACAGCCTCCTCTACCATGCTGCTGACTCCCTACACTGACAGATCAGCAAGACAGATTGGGGGGGGGGGGGGGGGGGGGTTGAGGAGTACATTTTGAGGCATATTCAAATCATTTCACAAAGGTGATGCTGATTAAGGATGCAAATACATATCATTGACCAAACAGTAAGGAAATGTGTGGGTGTTTCAAACAGACACCTGCTACATCCTGTCCTTTGCCGTCATCATGCTGAACACCAGTCTCCATAACCCCAACGTGAAGGACAAACCCAATCTGGAGCGCTTCTTCAGTATGAACAGAGGCATCAACAACGGGGGTGACCTGCCCAACGACCTGCTCATGGTGAGGCCTCAGGGGTCAGAGGTCAGGAGTTAACTCCACTCTCAGAATGTGACCCCTATTTGGTTGTTGTTGTCTGTAGCTGTAGCTAACTCTCATCAACTACCTCATTAAATCCAGAAACTCTATGAGAGCATTCGGAACGAGCCGTTCAAAATTCCAGAGGATGATGGGAACGACCTCACACACACCTTCTTCAACCCAGACAGAGAGGGTTGGCTGCTCAAAATGGGTGAGATGATTAGCAATATAACTAGCTGAGGGAATTGTCTTATAATTGTGCCATTACCAAGCATTAAAAACAAGCTTACCACTGAATGATCTGATTTCCTTTATGGAGCGTGTTGGATGCAGAGTTTGATGATTAAACATTTTATTTGTGTAATGAAATGTTAACCTTTCCTCTCTGCAGGAGGAAGGGTGAAAACATGGAAGAGGCGGTGGTTTATTTTGACAGACAGCTGTCTGTACTACTTTGAGTATACCACAGTGAGTATGCTATACCCCCAACTTTGTCATTGGGTTTGCCAGTAATGTAATTTAGGATAAAATATGTTAGTAGTTACTGCTAAGTGATAGTTCTTGACCAAAGCATCTCTCTCTCCTCCTCCCTCAGGATAAAGACCCCATAGGGATCATTCCCCTTGAGAACCTCTGTGTAAGAGAGATAGAAGACTCTACCAAACAGGTACAGTGTATTCCACTGACTGCATACTTCTTTCTAAGGTTTATGGCAGTGCCACCTGTTCTATGGTGTTTCAGTCTCATAGTCTGTGCAGAAGTCACATTTACAGAAGCTACTCTTTTAGCTGTCATGGCACTGTATGACTCATAGCCTCCGTATGAGAAAGGAAGGTTTTAACTGGAAGATGAGGAGTAATTAGACCAATATACTATGGGATCATTTCCTTTAAAAAGAAGTTAGTAATTTGGCTTGGGCAGGTGTTTTGTGAACATTTGTATGCATGTGTGTGCTTCTTTGTGAGCAGTACTGTCTAGAGATCTACAACCCCAGAGGGCAGAAGATCAAGGCGTGCAAGACAGAGAACGGAGGCAGGGTGGTGGAGGGGAAACACCAGTCCTACAGGATGAGTGCAGCCACAGCAGATGAGAGAGATGACTGGATAGGCTCCATCAGGTCAGACAGCTCAACCCAGGCTTAACACATACCTGTACTACACGCCATACACTTCACAAATGACATCCCAAATGACAGTAGGACACAACTGGCAATCAATAGGATAAAGTGAACTTGATGATTATCATTTGGACACTTGTCTTATTTTTCTCTCTGTCTTTCCCTCAGAGCAAGTATCACCAAGGATCCCTTCTACGACCTGGTGTCATTGCGCAAGAGGAAAGTCATCAACAACAACAATGCTTCACAGGACTGAGACATCAGACATGATATAAAGCATCATGGGAATTGAGCCCGGTAATGATCTGTAGAGGTCCCTCTCCGTAGCAGAAATGCTTGGAAATGATAGACTGGTTCAAGTACATAGACATGGCGCTTAACGTTACAGTGCTGTACAGTACAGCATTAGTGTAATACTGTAACTCAGAATGAAAAAAGATAATTGTGACCTGTGTGTGGTTTAAAGCTGTCAAACCAGAAACTCCCCATACCTCATACTGTAGGTCTAATTTTATGGTTGAAGTTAGAGTCACTCAGTCTGTTCAATTACTAATAGAAAGTGATTTCTGTCAATATTTCTTAGAAATAAGAATTTAAAAGTAAGTGGGAGAGAGTTGCAAACCAAAACAAGTGTGTAGCACTGTAAGAATAATGCATCATTCTATAAGGACAGATTTGAACATGTAATGTATAACGCAAAGTTACTAAAATGTAGTTGTATATAGTTATAGTTGATTCTGTACCATGAGCATAGAACAAAGGAACTATCAGGTAAGCATTACGGAACAACTAGCCTTTTCCTCTCCCAAGCCTATAGAATTCCTGTTACGTGGACACAAAACTTCAACACTGATTCAGTGTTGCGACGTTCTTCCATTGCCTTAGAGGCATTGTGTAAATATTTTTTGAAATATGCATGGATTTATTTTTCAACTCCTAACATACGTATTTTGTAAATACTGTATTATAATAGAGTTATTTTGCACATTGCCTTTAAAGTACAGACAGTGATAATACACACGTCTGTATACATGCCTTAATAATGTTGAATTGTCACGCCCTGACCTTAGTTATCTGACCTTAGTTATCTTTTCTTTATTATCTTGGTTAGGTCAGGTTGTGACGAGGGGGGTATGTGTGTTGTCTAGGGTTTTTGTACATCTATTGGGTTTTGGTTTGGGTTTGGGTTTTGGTTTGTCTAGGTAAATGTAGGTCTATGGTGGCCTGAATTGGTTCCCAATCAGAGGCAGCTGTTTATTGTTGTCTCTGATTGGGGATCCTATTTAGGTTGCCATTTTGGTTTTGTGGGTTATTGTCTGTGTAGTTGCATGTCAGCACTCGTGTGTATAGCTTCACGTTATGACGAAATTGACATGAATAAATAATACATGCATATTTTATTATAAATATGTGTGTACTTTCACAACAGATGACAGATAGTAGCAGATTATAATTACATCAATCGGGCCTAAAAAGCGGGACTAAAGACCTTTCTCTTCAGGAGGGCTCTATGTTGATAGCACTGCTCATTGGTTTCATTGTCCCTTGTGGCGTCAGCTGTGTTCTTTGTGTCAGTTTCCCTGTCCATTTTATATTTATTCTGTATAATGAAATGCACTTTACAAATGTAATACACCTTATTATCATAAATATCTTAGATATATACTGAACAAAAATATAAACGCAACATATAAAGTGATCGCAGACAAGTTAAAAATGTTCTACATTTTTATTTTCGCAAAGTTGTTTACATCCCTGTTAGTGGGCATTTCTTCTTTGCCAAGATAATCCATCCACCTGACAGGTGGGGCATATCAATAAGCTGATTAAACAGCATGATCATTACACATGTGAATCTTGTGCTGCGGACAATTAAAGGCCACTCTAAAATATGTTACACAACACAATGCCACAGATGTTTCAAGTTTTGAGGGAGCGTGCAATTGGCATGCTGACTGCAGGAATGTCCACCAGAGCTGTTGCCAGAGAATGTAATGCTTGTTTCTCTACCATAAGCCGCCTCTAATGTCGTTTTAGAGATTTTGGCAGTACGTCCAACCGGCCTCACAACCACAGACCACGTGTAACCACGCCAGACCAGGACCTTCACCTGCGGGATCGTCTGCGACCAGCCACAGCTGATTAAACTATGGGTTTGCACAACCAAATAATTTCTGCACGAACTGTCAGAAACCATCTTAAGGAAGCTCATCTGCATGCTCGTCATCCTCACCAGGGTCTTGACCTGACTGCAGTTTGGCATCTTAACCAACTTCAGTGGTAAATGCTCACCTTCGATGGCCACTGGCACGCTGGAGAAGTGTGCTCTTCACGGATGAATTCCGGTTTCAACTGTACTGGGGAGATGGCAGACAGCGTGTATGGCGTCGTGTGGGCACAGTGCCCCATGGTGGCAGTGGGTTTATGGTATGGGCAGGCATAAGCTACAGACAACGAACACGATTGCATTTTTATAAATGTCATTTTGAATGCACAGAGATACCATGACGAGATCCTGAGGCCCATTGTCGTGCCATTCATCCGCCGCCATCACCTCATGTTTCAGCAGCATAATGCACGGCCACATGTTGCTAGGATCTGTATACAACTCCTGTAAGCTGAAAATGTCCCTGTTCTTCCATGACCTGCATACTAACCAGACATGTCACCCATTGAGCATGAGTTTGGGACGCTCTGGATTGACGTGTCCAACAGCGTGATCCAGTTCCCATTAATATCCAGCAACTGTCGCACAGCAGAGGAGTGCGACAACATTCCACAGGCCACAATCAACAGCTTTAAACTCTATGCGAAGGAGTTTTGTCATGCTGCATGAGGCAAATGGTGGTCACACCAGATTTGATGGTTTTCTGATAAACACCCTTACCTTTTCTGAAAGTTATCTGTGACTGACATATGTGTATCTGCATTCCCAATCATATGAAATGCATAGATTAGAGCCTAATGAATGTATTTCAAGTGACTGATTTACTTTTATGAACTGTAACTCAGTAAAATCTTTGAAATTGTTGCATGTTTCGTTTATATTTTTTGTTCAGTGTAAAATCTAATTAAGTACAGTTTTAAACAATTTTTATTATTTAGTGATACAAATTTAATCAATCTGATATTGTTCAACACAAATAAGGAAAAACACAAAGATATTATCGAAGAAAACACTATTTGAATTTCTAAAATATCCAGTAGATGGTGCCAGATTATAATCTGTTGTTGGTTTTCAGTTTTCAATACATATTAGGTGTCAGAGTTTAATAACCACTCATCCATATGCTTTATGTCTCCCATGGCATGGGAAAATATATTTTAGCAACCCAAATGCACAGCTCCTAATGAAGAAACATTGAATCATGTCAATGTTAATGCGTTTTTTTTTGTTTTTTGCATCATGTGATGAAAGATGCATCATACCGGCTGTATTTCTCTATTTTGAAAGTTATACATCTTGAAAACATTTTGGGACTATATCAGCAATGGACTAATGAACCAAATACCAAAATATTGTTTTTGGGTAGGGTTTTCCTTTAAGTGCTGTATTTCTACTGTGAAATGAGGCCTGCATCTGTGGTACGAAAAAAACAAGCATCCTTCCTGTGCACATCAGTTCCTGTGTGCATGTGTGTCTGTCATAGGGCTGTGGTTCTGCTCTGAGGTCACTATAGCCCTTATGCAGATATGAGAGACAAAACATACAGGGAGGAGAGAGTTGATGCAGGGAGTGATACACTAACCCTCCCCACATGTGACAGCAACATCCACGAAGAGGGCTACTGTAATATACACAGTATGTATATGTTGTAAGTCCTCTCTCATTCACAGTTAAATATACAGTACTGTATGTCCACACACAATATGCAGTACACCGTTTGAGTGAAGGTACAGTAAGCATAGGCTACAATCTTATAAAACCTTTCCCTAAAGCTTTACAGGCAAGAGTGAACCAAAGAAATGTCTATATGCTTTTTGTAAAACTGAATTCTCGCATAAATGTATCTTCAAACAAGGGTGGGAATAAAAACACTGATGCACCCAGAGAGAGAGAATAAAAACACTGATGCACTCAGAGAGAGAATAAAAACACTGATGCACCCAGATAGAGAATAAAAACACTGAATCAGCAAAAGAGAGAGAATAAAAACACTGATGCACCCAGAGAGAGAATAAAAACACTGATGCACCCAGAGAGAGAATAAAAACACTGATGCACCCAGAGAGAGAATAAAAACACTGATGCACCCAGAGAGAGAATAAAAACACTGATGCACCCAGAGAGAGAATAAAAACACTGATGCACCCAGAGAGAGAATAAAAACACTGATGCACCCAGAGAGAGAATAAAAATACTGATGCACCCAGAGAGAGAATAAAAACACTGATGCACCCAGAGAGAGAATAAAAACACTGATGCACCCAGAGAGAGAATAAAAACACTGATGCACCCAGAGAGAGAATAAAAACACTGATGCACCCAGAGAGAGAATAAAAACACTGATGCACTCAGAGAGAGAATAAAAACACTGATGCACTCAGAGAGAGAATAAAAACACTGATGCACCCAGAGAGAGAGAATAAAAACACTGATGCACCCAGAGAGAGAATAAAAACACTGATGCACCCAGAGAGAGAAAAAAACACTGATGCACCCAGAGAGAGAAAAAAAAACAGCTATCAATTGCACTTATTATACCGCCAGCCAAAACATTTGTATACCACCCAAACCATATATACAACTAGCAGAGTTATGATTAATCGGAGCTCATGCATATTCATCCATTTCTTCGACAAATCTACAGATAAGATAGTGGCAGGAAATGTTATCTAAAGGTTGCGCAAGAAAAATATGATAATGTCCAAAAACAAAAAATCACATGACTGTGGAGAAGAGAACTTGATTTAGCAAAACTATCTACATGTCCTCTGTAAATGATTGCAAATCAAAATACAAAAGTTGTTTTTAATATTATGATTTCATATAAAACAACATTCACACCTCAGAGACAGGAAGTCAGTCAATTACATGAAGTATGTGTGGTCTCATACATCTTTGGCATTTTATATACAAGACTTTACACTATAATTTCAATGAGAAAATGTCCTTTGCTCTTTGTAATTGCTATGCATAGAAAATAAGCAAAATATGTCTTAGTCCCTATTGCTTCTTTTTTATTAAGATGACAGATATAGCCATGGACCAGTGACATGTTTATAATGTCACATAGGTTTAGAGACAATGTATTGTTTGTATGTTAACAGCAGAAGTGTGTGATCGGTGTCTGATCTGTTAAAACAACATCCATTATTCAGACACTACACACTCCAGTGGAGATAAGGGCCAGTCCACTAACAATTTAACAAAGTGCCCTTGGTAAGGTGATACCTTGTGTGAGAGAAGAGAGCTGATCACTTTTCCTTCTCCATAGTAACCTGAAGGATAGACACATTCAGAATAGATCTATACCTGGGATAGATGTGTTTTTAAAGCCATCCATTTATTTAGGTTTAAAAGCAGCCGTTTCAATGACAGTGATACAGGGAAGAGCAATACAACATGTTGATTTCTTATGACATGTGAGCAGTAACATAAGATCAGTTTTCAAGCATCGAATGACTGACCGATCAAGTCTGTATTGGCATTTCCCTGACACAGGTGGTGAATGCCATCTGAGACGGGCAGGACTCAGGAGACACTCACTGGTATGTGGCATCAGATCACTCCTGCTAAACAACAACATTAGGCTCATATTAAAGGAAGTGGGTCTGGCATTGAAGACTCTCACTACTCTAACTGATAAGACAGTGGCGGTCCACACAGTCTCACACCAAGTCTCACTAAGGAACATTATAGTAGTACATAGAATGAGCAGCACATGTAATTACTATACTCCTGCCATTACATGTAATCACTATAATCCTGCAATGACATGTAATTACTATACTCCTGCCATGGCATGCAATTACTATACTCCTGCCATGACATGTCATTACTATACTCCTGCCATGACATGTCATTACTATACTCCTGCCATGACATGTCATTGCTATATTCCTGCCATGACATGTAATTACTATACTCCTGCCATGACATGTCATTACTATACTCCTGCCATGACATGTCATCACTATACTCCTGCCATGACATGTAATTACTATACTCCTGCCATGACATGTCATTACTATACTCCTGCCATGACATGTAATCACTATACTCCTGACATGGCATGTAATTACTATACTCCTGCCATGACATGTCATCACTATACTCCTGCCATGGCATGTCATTACTATACTCCTGCCATGGCATGTCATTACTATACTCCTGCCATGACATGTCATTACTATACTCCTGCCATGACATGTCATTACTATACTCCTGCCATGGCATGTCATTACTATACTCCTGCCATGACATGTCATTACTATACTCCTGCCATGACATGTCATTACTATACTCCTGCCATGACATGTCATTACTATACTCCTGCCATGACATGTCATTACTATACTCCTGCCATGACATGTCATTGCTATATTCCTGCCATGACATGTAATTACTATACTCCTGCCATGACATGTCATTACTATACTCCTGCCATGACATGTCATCACTATACTCCTGCCATGACATGTAATTACTATACTCCTGCCATGCCATGCCATCACTATACTCCTGCCATGACATGTCATTACTATACTCCTGCCATGACATGTAATTACTATACTCCTGCCATGGCATGTCATTACTATACTCCTGCCATGACATGTCATTACTATACTCCTGCCATGACATGTCATTACTATACTCCTGCCATGACATGTCATTACTATACTCCTGCCATGACATGTCATTACTATACTCCTGCCATGGCATGTCATTACTATACTCCTGCCATGACATGTCATTACTATACTCCTGCCATGACATGTCATCACTATACTCCTGCCATGGCATGTAATTACTATACTCCTGCCATGACATGTAATTACTATACTCCTGCCATGACATGTCATTACTATACTCCTGCCATGAGATGTCATCACTATACTCCTGCCATGACATGTCATCACTATACTCCTGCCATGGCATGTAATTACTATACTCCTGCCATGACATGTAATTACTATACTCCTGCCATGACATGTCATTACTATACTCCTGCCATGACATGTCATTACTATACTCCTGCCATGACATGTCATTACTATACTCCTGCCATGACATGTCATTACTATACTCCTGCCATGACATGTCATTACTATACTCCTGCCATGACATGTCATTACTATACTCCTGCCATGACATGTCATTACTATACTCCTGCCATGGCATGTCATTAATATACTCCATCTAATACTGCATCTGATAGAGGCAATTACTTCAAAATGTCCTCTGGCTCTGTCTCTCCCAGCTGATCCTTTCCTCCCTCTCTTCATCTCAGGACTGAATGCAGTTCTTCTTGGAAGGCTTCTTGTGTCCCTTTCCTAGAGGGAAAGGAGAAAAGAATGGATGAGCCAAAAAAAAAAACAACTCCATGTGAGGGACTATTGCAGTTAATATTCAAAGACAAATGAAAACCACAAATGGTAGAATATAACAACATACCGTCATCCTCTCCTTTGTTGAGGGTCATTAGAGACATACTTCTTTGAGGCAGTTTTGAAGGCTTTTTGTTCTTAAATTTCAACAGGGACGGTTTCTCTACCATCTCAAATGAGTCATCAGTGGCAGTGCTATTCGTCTCTGAGACTTTGCGGGTAGAGGAGGGGTTTGGGCGGGTAGGGGAGGGTGTTGAGTGGGTAGGGGAGGGGTTTGGGCGGGTAGGGGAGAGGGTTGGGTGGGTAGGGGAGGGTGTTAAGTGGGTAGAGGAGGGGTTTTGGCGGGTCGGGGAGGGGTTTGAGCGGGTAGGGGAGGGTGTTGAGTGGGTAGGGGAGGGGTTTGGGCGGGTAGGGGAGAGGGTTGGGTGGGTAGGGGAGGGTGTTAAGTGGGTAGAGGAGGGGTTTTGGCGGGTCGGGGAGGGGTTTGAGCGGGTAGGGGAGGGTGTTGAGTGGGTAGGGGAGGGGTTTGGGTGGGTAGGGGAGAGGGTTGGGTGGGTAGGGGAGGGGTTTGGGCGTGTAGGGGAGGGGATTCGATGGGCAAGGAAGGGGGCTGGGCGGCTAGGGGAGGGAGTTGTGTGGCTAGGGGTGGGGGTTGGGCGGCTAGGGGAGGGGTTTGGGCGGGTGGAAGAGGGGTTTGAAGGAGTGGCCCCATCCTCCTCTATAGTCTCACTGTTGTGATTGGATCCTCTGCCTTTCAGGAAGAGCCTGAAAGAACTGCGTTGTTTCTTTCCACCTAAGGCCTGGTGCTTCTGCGAACCTCCCTTCCCATCCTCCTCATCCTCCACAGGAGAACTGGGGGACTTCGCAGTGACCATGTCCAGTTCCACACTACTGCCCCCTTTGGCATGGAGTAGCGTCGACGGTCCGTTCTGTTCGAGTCCCTCGCCCAGTGAGTCTCTGAGTGTGGAGAGGTCCTGTAAGGACCCAGTGAGCCCGAGACTGTTCCCCACCACCAGAGAATACTTAGGGTTGTGGTATTTATGTGCAGGCACCCTCTGGTCAGCCTGCCCCCGAGAGTCCCCTAGAGACACCTGGAAACGGGAGGTGGATATCAACAGGGGCTTGGGGACCACCACCTTCCGTACCGGCGCAGGCATGGGAGGCTTGGTTATGTGGAACTCCTTGTAAAGGTCCACATTCTCAGATACAGCATACATTTCCCTGAAGTCATTGTCGAAGAAGTCTACCACCTGCCCAGACATTACTGTGATGGTGTTCCTGTCCATCCTAGAGGAGCTCCATGTGAAGCTGGAGATGACAGAACAACAGAGTGAGACACAGACTCAAAGCGTAGGTCAAATCATGTTTGCTCTGGCTGAATGAATGTGAGTGGAAGTGTATGACTGAGAAAATGACTGACCTGTAAGAGCCAAACATAACCTTTTCTCCGTCCACCAGCATGTATTTGGAGCACAGAGAGCCGGGCAGCCTGCCAAATGACAGGGCCAGCCCAGAACCTTTCACCGTTCGCACACGCAGGTTCTGAAAGAGTCACACAGATACTGAGTTAGACAGGTGCCCTTATTACAAAATAAACCATGAGTCAGTGACTATCAGACTTCCAAGTACTGAACAGTATCATATCAAACACTAAGGGAAATTGTGCTGTTACCACCCACGACCAAAGTAAACTTTCAAGGTAAGCAAATCCGAAACTGGCGATGCAAGGGTTGAGTTAAACCCCTTGAGTATACAGTCGAGGCAGGTCTATTTACTGAGCAAGGAATGGGAGTGAGTTGGAGAGAGTGAAAAAGACTGTCCGAGACATAAACACAGAAACAGACACGTCAGAAGGATGCTACCCTATGCTGTTAACACTTGTTTGGTCAAGGATCAAGTTCCACAGGACTGGATTGTTTTCGGCACAATGAAGAGCAGTTTCTATGAAACAACAATGACAGAGTCTCGACACTGGAAGGGCCTTTCAGAGGCTTATCAACTGACACCACACACACACACACTAGGTTATCCGGCATTCCATATAAAATAGGCTAGATCTACTGCACAAGCTTTCGTCTACATAGATCAACATCTACAGATGTAGGATCTTAATTTGATCACCATGTTGCAGGACAACTTTCCTGCATTGCAGGACATTTTTAACTTGTGGTGCATTTGAGGTTTAAAGAGGCTTCTGGAGTTTGTAATTTCCACTTTGAAATGTCAGACTTGATTTTCCCTTATGAAAAATGTATCAACCCCTACAAAAATGCCCATGAATTATAATCCACATAATAACTATAATAACTATAATAATTCCCATTTCCTGTTGCTGCAGGATTATTAGCAATCTGGTTCAAAATAAGATCCTACACCAGTATAGAATGTGCTAATATGGATGATAATAAAAGAATAGGCCAGAGGAATATTCTGCTCTATACTGCCAAGACGTTGTGGCTGCACTTTCAATTTACGTGACACTCTGCTATTTACCTGGTAATGACATGGTAATACCATAGCTAACTATTACTTGTTCCTGTTGTTTGTTGCCTACTGCCTGCCAAAGCATCCCTGTCTTACCCGTAGATGCAGAGCAGTGATCTGTAAACGAGTGCACATATCCAGGAAGTGGGGCATACCACGAGCCTCCAGTATGATGTACACAGCCACCCCTCGTCTCTGTGCTGCGTCCAATAGATCCTGAAGGATCTGCAGGTCAGTAAGGTGGTCCATGACCACGGCTACTACCTGAGGATCACACATAGGACCGTCAGAGGAAGAACAGAGGGGATGATATCTCTGAATCAAATCAAATTGTATTTGTCACATGCGCCGAATACAACAGGTGTAGTAGACCTTACCGTGAAATGCTTACTTAACCAACAATTCAGTTCAAGAAATAGAGTTAAGAAAATATTTACTAAATAAACTAAAGTGAGAAACAAAATGATAGTAATCTAAAAGTACCACAAGAAAATGACATAACAATAACGAGGCTTTATACAGGGGGTGGATTTCCTCAAAGCAGAAGATTTATGGTTCAATTGCTTGAGTAAGATTCAAATCTCCCTAATTAACTGGAAAAACGAGTTGAACCGAAATGTCAAGATGTATTTTCTTATGACATATTTTCCACTTCAATCCAAACAGAAGTATGTCAAAATATTTGAGAGGCTTGAGGTGACTGATAAATCTGATGAATAATACCAGACTAGTTGATATTTACAAAGATCAAGCTAGAGAGGACAGAGGAAAGGCAAAAGTGTAAATTCAATAAATAACCCCGACATCTCACACATGCGTGCGCACACACAATCATATACACACACGCACAGACACACACACAGACACACAAACAGACACACACACAGACACACACACAGTTATTGAAATGTAAATCCTATAATCCTTGAATGGCATTCGTTTAGGTAAAAACAGAACTGGTTGTCTTTCAGGAGCAGAGACTTTGCATGTGAAGAAATGTGAGCACTGGTGCATTACTATGACCTAGTCCTGTACCACACTAGGATAAGGCAGTCTAATGCTCTCTGTCTTATGCTGACAGTGGTAAAGGAGTGGTGATGACAAACTATTGGACAGTGAAGGCCTTGTTATAGTAAGGCTAGAGTCACTTCCTGGCTCATCCTTTATTTTCTATTTTTTTATCTTTATTTTAACAGGCAGGTCAACTTAGAACGAATGTGTATTTACAATGACGGCCTGTCAACTATTTCAGTTTGTTTAGTTCATTGACATAGCTAGTCATATGCACACAGAACAGCTGGTCACGGGTTTGTCTTCCCTGTCAGTAGATCATTAACCTGTCTCAAGGAGTGTACGATGACCCCTCATTTGCATTGTTCTCAGTGAAATACCATCTGTTGGTATTGTTTCATTAGTCCACTGTTGAAACAGTCCCACAATATGTTGCATCATCATGATGATGTGGAAAATAAGACTTTGCTTCTTGAAAGTTCAATGTCTTGAAAACGTGACTGCTGACAAGCAAAACATTTTGGGACTGTGTCAACAGTGGACTAATGAAGAGCCAGAAACCGGATATGGACAAGAATCAACTTTGCATGTACGAGGATAAAAAATATGAACATTGAGATTGCATGAATTGGAGATAAAATGTGAATGTAAAGTGAGTATGCATTATTCCATTGTTCCAGAGAAGTTAACTGTAACCTGGTCAAACACTCCAGTCTCTTATCTGGATTTGGGCTACTTACACCCACAGTGTTTAAGCTCAAGTTTGCATGCGTATCTCCTTTCCCTATAGCCGTGTCCTCCCAGAGTTATGGGTGTTCTTGCTCCTGACATTTAGTCCCAGGCAGCATGACTGACACGTTACCCAGCCATTTAGAGGGGGAGGGACTCTTGATGGAGTGAGTTGAATTACAGTGGATGTGGGAGGAGAAAGCGTCGTGTGGATGTGTTTTTAAACACTGACGTGAGGCTGGGGAAACGCTTTTGAATGACTTGTTACAGGTTCTGATGTGAAACTGTCTGACAATTAGAACTGTGAAATGTTTGGCCTTTCCAGCTCCTCCACATGTGGCTTCGCTTGTTACAACATGCCTATCTACTGCATGTGTTCCATCCAGTTAGAGATCTACTGTGAACATTCATTTCAAAACTCCTGTTAACTGTTGATAATTCCTTGTAGAACGTAATGACGTGATGAAGGGGAGAAAATGAAGATAATTGAGATTACCATATCAGTGTTCTATATCTATGATAATAACAACATAACATAAATCAATAGTCATTCATAAACAATGGTCAATTATGTAATCGTTTCATTTCATAATAAAAATCCAAATAGAAGTAGATGTGTTACATTGTTGCTAATCGCCTTGGTTCATTTTACAGTACGACTCCTCAGTTGAGCCAGGACCTGGCTGTTCTAAGCCTTAAGGACACACATCTCTTGTTGAATTCACATGACTGCCAAAGTCAAGGGGTGTGAATACTTTCCGAGGGTACTGCAGGTCAATGAAGAACAATTAGACACGTTCCCCTTTCTCTTTTTTTTATACCTTTATTTAACTAGATAAGTCAGTGAAGAAAAAAATATTATTTACAATGACTGCCTAGGAACAGTGGGTTAACTGCCTTGTTCAGGGGCAGAACGACAGATTTTTACCTTGTGAGATCGGGATTTGATCTAGCAACCTTTCAGTTACTGGTCCAATGCTCAGCTAGGCTAGCTGAGAAGTAACGTTAACCAAGCAGACAATAAAACCTCATGTCAAAAAAGGAGTTTGCTGTCACAAGGCCTGTGTAACGACTGTAGTAACCACACTGACAAATTCAGACCTGATAAATAGACCACTAGAACTGACACTAACTATCCTATGTAGTGTTGAGAAGTTTACATTAAATTAACAGAACTCATTTTATAACTTGTCAAGATGAAGAACACAAATGCATGATTCGGGGTCATGCTGACTCATTTGTAAACTGTTCTGAGCTACAAAGAAAGAGGGGGAACAATGTGAGGGCATCACTCAATAATTTGGGGCAGAGAAGAAATTATGTAAACTACGTTATTCACGTGTAATATGCCGTTATCAATTTATATTAGAACTGTAATTACCTTGTTAGATTCTTGAATGAGTCTCCTGACAACCTCTTTTATATGGGGCCCCTTGTTTTTGGGTGGGTGCGTGTGAACGGATACTCGAGTGACACCTTTATAGAAACTAGTGCTGCCTGGCCAGCCGATGTCAAGCGGCGGGACATCCGTGTCCGACATCTGAGGCCAGTATGTGGAGTGGACCCCCGAGTCTGCATTGGACTCCTGAGCCTTTTCGTATTCGCCCTTCTCGGACTCACTATCTGAATCATATTCATCAAAAGTTTTTCGAATCCATTTAATCTCGCGGGCGGATAGAAAGTCTCTGACGTTGTCCTCTTTCAATCGCATCTTGAACGCGCCATCGCCGTTCTTCAATAGTTGCTCGAGCGCGGCTCGCTGCTCCTCGCAATAATAGAATTCTGCTTTGGATTCGGGTATCTTTTCGTTGACATGATCTTCGTCCATGCACAGAAGCTGAGACTCGGCCATAGCAGCGGTGTCCGGAATTTGTCCAACCGTTAATTCTTCCTTCCCCCGCAGTTTCCTTTGCATACACCTTTACCTGTAGGTGTTGGGCGCGTACACAGGTGACGTTCAAGAGGTAGGGGGAGGAGTTCTAAACTGTTATAATCAGTTTCAAATGTCAAGTTTTGTCACGTGCACAAGAACAGTGAAATGGCTTTCTTGCAAGCACTTTCCCAACAATGCAGTTATCAATATAAGTAGTAGGCTTACTATAAAACAAGGAAAAAT
Source organism: Oncorhynchus clarkii lewisi (assembly GCF_045791955.1). Taxonomy (NCBI): domain Eukaryota; kingdom Metazoa; phylum Chordata; class Actinopteri; order Salmoniformes; family Salmonidae; genus Oncorhynchus; species Oncorhynchus clarkii. Next base: position 49,847,235 of record NC_092159.1, on the reverse strand, counting down.
AATCACAAAATAGCAAAGACGGCAACCATACAGTAAGGCGCCATGTAAGGCGCCATGCGCTTTGTGTGTTGTTGGGGTAATTCTTGCATGGAGAATGTGATTATTTTGAATTTCCATAAAGGCCAACCAAGAATTGAGTGTTGTCACGTAAAGCACATTCATACTGTAGTGTATAGGCTTATAGGTTTAACATAGACCTCAATACAGATAAATTAGCCTACATGATGTTGTAATGTCTAGCCAACTAAAATGAAATGACTCAAAGCAAAAACCAAAACAGTTCAATTCCAAATGTATTTATCAGACCCTGATACTTTTCTTGGATGCTCTGGTTCTGTGACATACATAAATAAAAAAATAAACATTTGGTCACAGGTCAGCAGTGTTGGGGAAGCTACTCTGAAAATATACAGTACCAGTCAAAAGTTTGGACACACTTACTCATTGCAGGGTTTTAATTTCTGTTACTATTTTCTACATTGTAGAATAATAGTGAAGATATCAAAACTATGACATAACACAAAGGGAATCATGTAGTAACCAAAAAAGTGTTAAATTAATAAAAATATATTTGAGATTCTTCAAAGTAGCCACCCTTTGCCTTGATGACAGGTTTGCACACTTTGCATTCTCTCAACCAGCTTCATGAGGTAGTCACCGGGAATGCATTTCACTTAACAGGTGTGCCTTGTAAAAAGTTAATTTGTGGAATTTCTTTCCTTCTCAATGTGTTTGAGCCAATCAGTTGTGTTGTGACAAGGTAGGGGTGGTATACAGAAGATAGCCTTATTTGGTAAAATACCAAGTCCATATTATGGCATGAACAGCTCAAATAAACAAAGAGAAATGACTGTCCATCATTACTATGACATGAAGGTCAGTCAATCCGGAAAATGTCAAGAACGTTTAACATTTCAGAGTGAAGGAAAAGCAGCCAACAAGTGCTCAGCATATGTGGGAACTCCTTCAAGACTGTTGGAAAAGCATTCCAGGTGAAGCTGGTTGAGAGAATGCCAAGAGTGTGCAAAGCTGTCATCTAGGCAAAGGGTGGCTACTTTGAATAAACTTTTTTTTGCATACTACATGATTCCATATGTGATATTTCATAGTTTTTATGTCTTCACTAGTATTCTACAATGTAGAAAATAGTACAAAATAAAGAAAAACCTTGAATGAGTAGGTGTGTCCAAATTTTTGACTGGTACTGTAGGCTAGTCTACCAAGCCACTAATTACTTCACTCTGGAAGAAGTTAAGCTACACTAATGATTCCCTTAAGGAAAATATAGTTTACTTAACTAAAGTTACTTTGAAACGTAGTTTACTACATCAAAACTTGTTTGTGAAAAATTATCATATGTAAATCTGAAATGTCATAGACTACAAATTGCAAGACTAAATTCAAATCTAGGTAGTGTTTTCAGTAGTTAATTCCTTTTTTTTTTGCAATGTAACGCTGAAGTAATTGGATTAGGCAAGTCTGATGCTGAAAAAGAATGGAAACGATTGCCTACTTCACTCATATTTTACTTTATTTGAAATAAAAAGTACTGTTTATTTCCAGTAGTTACATTGCAAAAAAAATTAATAACTACTGAAAACACTACCTAGATTGAATTTAGTTCAACTACCACTGAGCTACCCCAAAATGTAGTTAAATTACTAGTTGAATTACATGTAGTTCGCTATTACCCAACACTGCAGGTCAGGAATGTAGTTCTCAGTGTCAGATCATTAGAGTAATTTTTTGAAAATACTTTCTCAACTACAACAAAAAATACTTAAATACATGTCATTTAAATTAAATACTAAAAGTATTCCATGAATTCCTATGGAAGACTGCTTTTGAGGAGTGACAATATGGCCGACCGGTGGCTTCAAAGCATCTCATTGGCCAATACATAGCATCAGCAAGCCAGGGTTTATATACATCATTGTTTTAATTTAGACAGATGACAAGCATACCCAAACTGACATTGTAAATTTGGTAGTTCACTAACAAGACATCATTTGCTATGGCGACCTTACAATTAAAAGCAAGCACTACAAACAATACAAAAAGGTAGCAGTACAAAAAGTGTAGTACCATACAGTAAATGTGTGGCAGCATAGCTCCCAGTTTTCAACCTCCAATGGATATGACACTGTAGTTGGGTTGTGGAAGTTCCCTTACAAACAGGGGCGGACTTAGTGATTTGGGTGCACAACATTTTGTTATGGGTTTTATAGTAAAGACATCATTTAACTGTCAAAAGAAATGACCTTTTAATGTGCCATTTTTGTTTAACCTGTAACCTTTATTTAAACTAGGCAAGTCAGTTAAGAACACATTCTTATTTACAATGAAGGCCTACCAAAAGGCAAAAGGCCTCCTGTGGGGGCGGGGGTGTGATTAAAATTAACACAACAGGCCATGATGTTTTCATTTGATTGTTAAACAATCACTTCTTAAAGTAGCAAGTTGCAAGTGACAAACTATCTCATTGGAGATCTCATTGGAGATGATCCGATTATAGTGAGCCAAACAACGCCCCTGTCTTTCTATATGGTTCCAATGGATCTGATTCTGTCTGGCCAAAAAGCGTATGACATGCCAAACTCTGTTTGGCCAGATTACATCAGATACATTGTCTACACATTGTCTTCTGCCTCGATGACAATGTCAGTATTACAAGCAGCACTTGTCTTTTGACTAAAGAAATGCATTAACTTACAACATTTTTCCGTTAAATCTTCTTTCTTTCTTTTTATTTTCACTGGTTGCGTTAATTGCACATTTCTCTATCCCGCTGTGAAAGCACCTCATTGATACAGCTTATTTACAATGAAAGTCAAATTTGCAATCATATCGCGTGAAACAATGCACAGGAACTCTGTCAAGGTGGAATAGTCCATTATTATAAACCAGTTGTGAGGTCTCATGCAGAGACATTATTGGGGAAAAAAAGAAGATTGCTAGTATTTTATTATTATTCCCAGCTCAGAGATGATGTGAGGCCTGAGGCAATTGCCTCTTCTGCCTAATGGTAAGTCCGCCTCTGCGTATAAATCAATGTAATTTAGGTATGTCAATTGTATCATGCTGAGCACCAGCTTTAAAATCAAAATAAATGTGTGAGCATATGTTATTAGTCCTACAGTTTGGGCTGCTGAAGTTTCTGTGTGTTGCCTGACTCTTATCATCACAGTCCATATGATTGGAGCCCAAAGAGCGACTTTTCTCTCTCTAAGCTTTCCTCATAATGGCGTGGTATAGTTGGCAGGGAACAGACCACTTTTACCCCGCAATCTTCCTTTCCACCACGATGGGTCAGAGTGATCCAAAATGTCAATGACATCACCTGCACGGAAGCCAAGCTCGTCCCCTTCCTCCGCTGTGAAGTCGTACACTGCTTTCACCTGTATGACTGCCCTCTGGTACACACACACACACACACACACACACACACACACACACACACACACACACACACACACACACACACACACACACACACACACACACACACACACACACACACACACACACACACACACACACACACACACACACACACACACCTGTGTTAGGTAATAGCTGGCCATAAGAACCAGTAATTTCAGAGGACATCAAGGATGAGCCCCCATTTACTGACTACAGTAGGCTTACTGTACCTGTGAATGAGGTATGGTTTCAGATGTCCTTTGGGGGGCTGGGAGAGAGGTTAGGGGGGTGTTTCTACCAGGGGTGCCTATGGTGTGAGCCCTCTCCTCCATCCCAGGTCTCTTACTCTGGGGGAAGAGAGGAGAGAGGTTGAACTCAAGTCAGACTCTAACCTTTAAACCAACCTACAGTATGTCTCAGAATCACAGTAAAACATTACAAACCCAATGAAATCAAATAAAAGCAATGACATGGTTTTACATGACCATGGTACATAGCAGCTTCTGAACAACCGACATGATTCAAAAGACTGCATTGTAGGTAGTGTAGGTTTGTACTTTGGGGTGAGTGGTGTTTACCTGCTGACCGTGAGGAAGGTCTGAGGCCCTGCGGTGTGACGTGGCTGGAGTAGGGGCCCCATAGCTCCTCTCCTCAGGTAGACTCCCCCTCTTCAACTGACAACAGAAGGATGTGGACAGGAAAGGGTTCATAAAGGCCCAGTGCAGTCAAAATGTAGTTTTTATATCCTATTGTACAACAGCTGATGAAACTAACAAAAACATTTGATCAGTGCTATTTCCTGATAGTTGCTGGTTGAAAGTACAATCTACACAGGACCTTCTGTGTAGAGGTTTGGTTTTCCATGGTGACATCACCATGCAGTACATTGGTTAATAGACCAATACCATTGGTTAATTGACAATTCTGGTGCAATAGCTCACTGATTTCAGTTCCTGTATGTGTGCTTGAGAGTACAGAAGATACAGAAGAGTGGGAAGTCAAGAAAGGGAAGGAAGGCTTCACTAAAGAGTTGATTGAACTGAGATAATATACGGCTGAAATACCGGTTGGGGTGCGGATGGGCTCTGGTCATCCCGGCTACCGTCTCTAAGGTAGATGTCCCGTTGCTTGGAGATGGAGGTGTTCTTGTAGAAGTCCACCAGCTTGTTGAGGGAAGTGAATTTCTCTGACCACAGGAAGTAGTGGCCTTTGCTGTCCTTCATCACTTTGAAATGCTGCACGTCAAACTCATGTCTGAGGGGAAAGGTTTTATATATCAGTGAGGCATGTCACAACACAACATCTGGCCTCTTAGTCACATACAGTACAATGCAGGTTTAGGGTCAATTCCAATTCAATTCAGGAGGTACACTGACATTCCAATGCCAATTATTTTCAATGCTTTTCAATGAGGAAGATTTGGAATTTGAATTTGGTTTAGTGTCTGAATTCATTGGAATTGAAATGGTATTGACCCCAACCCTGGTTGACACTGCCTGGGACTATTTGTATATGGCATTTGTGTTGATTTGTGATAAGCATGCCGCTGTGAAGACATTCAGAATAAGCGGAAGGGACAATCCTTGGTTTTCAGATAACCTGGCAGAATTAATTAGAAAGAGAAATAGCTCTTGGGCTCAAGCTAGACATACAAATGCTCCTGTTGACTGGGCCTCCTTCAGAGTGCTAAGAAACAAATACACAGGGTTGATCAGGAAGTCCAAATCAGATTACTATTTAAATGCAGTCACAGAGAACCTAAACAACCCTACCAAGTTCTGGAAGCTAATCAAATCAGTGTCAGGTTCTAATGTATCCTCTGGCCTTCCTGACCATTTAATGATGGATTCTAATGAAGTGAAGGATAAAGCCCATATTGTAGGGGATTTTAACAAGCACTTCATATCTGCTGGTTCAGTTTTTGATAATGGTGGGCCCCAGGTCTCTAATGTAAGCTCTGTTACAGTCAACTATGATATAGGGATATAGGCCCTCATGACGTGATCTTCCTGTCTGGGTTGGCGCCCCCCCTTGGGTTGTGCCGTGGCAGAGATCTTTGTGGGCTATACTCGGCCTTGTCTGAGGATGGTAAGTTGGTGGATGAAGATATCCCTCTAGTGGTGTGGGGGCTGTGCTTTCGCAAAGTGGGTGGGGTTATATCCTGCCTGTTTGGGGTATCATTGGATGGGGCCACAGTGTCTCCTGACCCCTCCTGTCTCAGCCTCCAGTATTTATGCTGCAGTAGTTTATGTGTTGGGGGGCTAGGGTCAGTCTGTTATATCTGGAGTACTTCTCCTGTCTTATCCGGTGTCCTGTTTGAATTTAAGTATGCTCTCTCTAATTCTCTCTTTCTTTCTCTCTCTCGGAGGACCTGAGCCCTAGGACCATGCCTCAGGACTACCTGGCATGATGACTCCTTGCTGTCCCCAGTCCACCTGGCCGTGCTGCAGCTCCAGTTTCAGCTGTTCTGCCTGTGATTATTATTATTTGACCATGCTGGTCATTTATGAACATTTGAACATCTTGGCCATGTTCTGTTATAATCTCCACACGGCACAGCCAGAAGAGGACTGGCCACCCCTCATAGCCTGGTTCCTCTCTAGGTTTCTTCCTAGGTTTTGGCCTAGGCCTCTAAGGAGTTTTTCCTAGCCACCGTGCTTCTACACCTGCATTGCTTGCTCTTTGGGGTTTTAGGCTGGGTTTCTGTACAGCACTTTGAGATATCAGCTGATGTAAGAAGGGCTATATAAATAAATTTGATTTGATGTGAACCATTTGATCTTTGAGCCTGTTTCTTATACTGAGGTCTATAAAGCACTAAAGGCTATAGACACTAAAAAGTATGCAGGTCCAGACAACTTGGACCCCTACCTCTTAAAGATAGCAGCTGGTATTATTACTGAACCTGTGGATCACATTTTCAACTTGAGTCTCTTGACCAATTCCATACCTGGCATTTGGAAATCAGCTTATGTCCTCCCGCTGCTAAAGGGTGGAGATCCCTCAGATGCTAAAAACTATGGTCCTATCTCTAAACTCACTATCCTGGCCAAAGTCTATGAATCCCTAGTGAACTCACAATTAAAAAACTTCTTAATTGAAAAAAACATACTGAGCGGGGTTCAGTCTGGCTTTAGATCGGGGTACAGCAACACAACTGCAGCTATGGCAGTGGCAAATGACATCATTAATGCACTTGATAAAAAGCAGCATTGTGCTGCTCTGTTTGTGGATTTAGCAAAGGCCTTTGATTCAGTTGACCATGAATTGTTGCTAGCTAGACTCAGAAACATTGGTCTTAGTGAATGGGCAGTAAATTGGTTTAGGAACTATCTTTCTAACAGAACACAATGTGTATATACTGACAATCACAAATCTAGTTTTCTTGAGATAAATAGAGGTGTGCCCCAGGGTTCCATTTTAGCTCCTGTGCTGTTCTCAATTTGTATTAATGATTTTGGAAATGGCATGCAACCAGCAAAGTTACATCTATATGCAGGTAATACAGTCATATATTCATGTGCTCCTTCTCTGGTTCAGGCTGTTGAAGAGCTCCAGACTGCTTTTCAGTCACTGCAGGCCTCCCGTTATGGTCTCAAACTGGTCTTGAATGTACAAAAAACTAAATTCATCACCTTTACCAGAGCTAAAACTCTGCCAGAGAACGTTAGCATTGTCACATCTGGTGTCTTATCCATTGAAAAAGTGTCATCCTACAAACACCTAGGTATTTGGTTGGATGACAAGTTATCCTTTAAAGTTCATGTGGATAATCTTGTGAGCTTAAATTGAAATTGGGTTTTTATTTTCATAATAAGGCTTGCTTCCCGCTTATGGCTAGAAAGAAGCTTGTTCAGGCCACTTTTCTCTCTGTCATTGATTATGGTGACTTGTTGTATATGCATGTAACCTCCTCCATCTTACAGAGACTGGACTCTGTTTATCATTCATCCTTGCACTTTATTACAAACACCAAGTCACTCATCCACCATTGGTAGGTTGGACCTCACTTTATATGCGCAGAAAGATACATTTGTATGTGTTCATCTACAAAGCCCTTTTGGGTAAACTCCTTCTTTACCTCTGTAGTCTGGTCTCCTTCACCAGCAGCAGTTACCATACCCGGTCTGCTAGGTGGTTGCTACTTAAAGTCCCCAGGACATTCACAGTATTAGGCAAGACTGCCTTCTCTTCTTGTGCACCAGACGCATGGAATAATCTACAATCCATGCTTCATCTAGATATGTTAGTGCCACTGAATGAATTTAAAATATTGATGGGAGACTTTTTTAGGCTGGATCATGTTGTTTTAATTCTGTAATGTATTGAATGTTGCTGCCTTCTTGGCCAGGTCTCCCTTGAAAAAGAGACTCTGTGTCTCAATGGGCTTATCCTGGTTAAATAAAGGTTAAATAAAAATAAATAAACAATGATAGGATGTGATGAGTTATGATTCAAACAATTTAGTTGTGTCCTGTCCTATTCCATAAATCCAAAGTCAACTGTTTCTCTGGTGCAGTACTTTCATTGTCCCCTGCTGGCTTATGTTAGATATTGCAAGGAAAAGCTGTACCAGTAATATCAAGTATAGCCTACAGAAACTGAACTCTTCCCCTGGCTCATAGACATTTCATGAGAAATGGAGGGAGATTTTCAAAATGTTCACAGATGAGTTTTGCAGGTTAACATGTTACCACATTTTACAGAGTTCATGCGGTGCAAACTCTAACCCCCCCTAGGTACTGTTTTGTAATCAGTGAGCTAGCTGTAATATCCTGGCCTGAGCCTACACCCACCCACCTGACAGAGATGGAGAATTCTCCAGGGGAGCTCTGACTGCCACGGATGAGGAATCCCCCCACCTCCCTAGACATCAGGAGCTCCTCAGCAGAGCTGCGGCTTGCCGTCTCCTTGAACCAGCTGGACAGAGAGAGATACGGTATACAGATGTGACTAAACTTTTCTTACTGTAAGCATAAAAACTCATGTTGTATGTGTGTGTTCAAATACATTTTATGGATGAGAATGACTAAACCTTAACTTTATTTCACCTTGGGGTTTGTCTCTCAATGTAGTTTTGGGGCACAAAGCCTTCCTGTCCATGCACCTCTGCCTTAAACCACTCATCTTGACTACCTAGAATCTGATTAGGGAACAGAGATATACAAAAACAACAGAGCTCACTGTTTAGGTTTAATATTACAGCAGAATACAACAGTAGAACTTTGTGTGTAGAATTTAGATTAGTGGAATGTGTCTTTAAAGCCAAGTCCCACACTCCGTTGTACTGCTGTCATTCTTTAGTCTTACTATGGCACGCTATTCTGAATTTTAATGTGTCTCCTCCCATTCTCTCTCAGGTCATACTCACTTTCAGGATGTCTCCCTTTCGGAAGCTCAGCTCATCCTCAGCCGTAGCATTAAACTCGTACTTTCCTCTGGCTTCCATGGCGAGCGGTGGAAGGGTCAAAGAGTTGGAATAGGGATGCAGAAGGACTGCAGTCGGTCTATGGAATGAGATGAGTCAGGGAGAGTTGTGGGTTGGTAGTTTCAAAGTAAGCAAACTATACAGTGCAGTCAAACATGTTATTTCCTGTGTTTTAGATATATTTCAAGTTGTAATAATACTGTGAAATTGTGAAAATTATGATAATACCATTTTAGTGTAAGAGCTGTTTAAAAAGACCACCTGAAATATCATCCTGTTTTGTTGGGATGGAGTTTTGGCAGTAAATGAGTTAATAGACCAATATGAAAGAGAGTTCCAAACTCTGTGCGGGACTGATTTCTTCATTCTGGCAGCACCCGCAGCTTTTGATACCGCACCCGCCCCCTCCCCCTGGCTCTCTGTCCGACTCCCACCCGCTACTGCAAGAACGTGTCCCGAACCCAACCGCAGTTCCGCAATGTTACTTCAGGAGTATGTGACGCAGCTCACTTGCCAGCCATGGTCCTAGCAATTGTGTGCCCTATATAGGCAATATCAAAATTAGCAAAAAATAACCTAAGAAATAAGTTAAATTACCAGAGATTCTCACGTGGCCCATTATATTAGGCTATCAGTGTTACTGGGCTATATCAGCCAATAGGCTAGACATAGTTTGAAGAGAGCAGAGCTGGAGAGAGAGCAGACACATTCACTTTCTCTTGAGAAATGTTTTATAGCGTACCTTTTAGGAGTGGGACCATTTTCAGACAGAGATAAAAATAAAAGGTGATCAATATGTATTTCTAGGCAATGTAAACTACAGCCTAATCATATTTAGGAAGTTGATTTCATTGGAAAGATAACTGTCCCCTGCTTCTCCGCCCATGCATAGTCTATAGCTTACTATTTTAATTGAGACTACACACACACCTGATCATAGCCACAGGAAGTATGGGTACTGAGAGTGCTGCAGCACCCCTAAAAATAATAAATTGCAAAAAACAATGTTTTACTAGTCCTGTATGAAAGACCGATTTAGCTGTCTGTAGCATTTTCAAAGAAATATTCTCATCCCCAAAATTGTCTGTCTGATCGCCAGCTTCCACCTGCAGAATGCACAATTATAATCGCGCCTCAATGATCTGTCAGACCCGCATCCCTCTACCTCTTTGCCAATAACAGCTATAGTTTTCAGTTCTCCTCCTCAGTCAGTCGACTCACAGAGAGTCCTAGCTTACTTCTAGCTAAGAAGCTTTTCTTATTTTTTTTTTTACCATTTTAACTGAAAAAAATCCCAGTAAGGTACTTCATTGATAATCAGAAATGATTTGATATTGAGATGAAAATGGCTGCATTAGACCTACAAATAACTGCACTGTTTAAACATCTTACTGTATACTTGTATTTTAGGTCGACATTGCCAGTAACTTAACTCTGGTGGGGTAATTCTGCTGAGGTGGTGCGGTGCAGTGGTGGTTTGCAAAATACAATTGTTACCAGCCTAGACTAGACTATGCTGTACATTCTGTAATCTGTGAATATTGCACCTGAGGCTGTAACAGCCATTGCATGGGGGAAATACATTCAGTGGGATAAAACGCAAAAAAAAAAAAATTGTAATGGAGGAGATGACAGAAGAGAAGTTGTGCAATAAGAACACAGATTTAGTTTCAAAACCCTTTGGTTCGGTTGTATCCTTCTAAACACAAGGCTAAGTATAACTTTTCTATTCCTAGCTATGAAGTTTAGATATGGAAAATGAGAAATAAAGAAATGGGGAAACTGGAAAATAATTTTAAAATGGAAGCAAAACAGAGAAAAGTTGTCTGAGCCAGACACTTCCCCTTACCTTCTGTCACGAAGCTGAGGAGAGAACAATTCTTGTTTCAGTAGTTCGTAGCATTCACCATGTGTTAATGTTTACCTACGGGATACATAAACAGACATGAGCATGGAGGAACAGGCAGAAGAGCGAGTCAGAGGAGGACAAACAACATCAGGAGCTGTCCATTTCCCCTTTCAATTAAGTAAAAAAAAAAACGGCGTAATTTTTAGAGATTGAAATCTCATGATGGTAATTATCTTTGATGTTCAATTTGCTGCTCTCCCACGTGTGTGTGGTTGAAGGGGGGTCTGCAGTGCATGCTCCAAAATAACATACATTATCCATCCCCAGAACCATAGATACACATGATTACATACAATTTCATAAATCTATCCCAGCCCTACCTCTCTACCTATTCAGCCATCAGACACCGGAGGGAGCCAATACCAGCGCTGTAGTATCAGCTTCTATTGCTCACCACGGCTCCAATCCTGTACCCTGATTAAAACTACTACTCTGCAGTAAAAGACCCCTTCTGTTCCCCCTCTCTGTCATATTCAGAGCGGATATGAGTGAGGGTAGATAGATGATAATGAGAATCATTCACAGAGCTCTACTAAGCCGGATGGAAGGCCGCATAAACAACATGAGGACAACTGAAGATTAAATTCAATTACATTAAGAAAATCGTTTCAAACTATGCGTGTTTGTCAGACCCAGATGTATCTCTTTCTCTCCCTTTTTCTTTACCAGACAGGAACTATTCATTAAACCAGAGGAGGAAACTCTCCTCTGTCTCTCTCTCTAAAGTCAACACAACATATTCACTTATTGACAGTAATAGCTCACATATCAGTTTGATAGAATTGTTTTATTTAAATGTAACCTTTATTTAACTAGGCAAGTCAGTTAAGAACAAATTATTATTTACAATGATGGCCTACTCCGGCCAAATCCGGACGACGCTGGGCCAATTGTGAAACAGCCTGGATTCGAACCAGGTACTATAGTGACACCTCTTGCACTGAGATGCAGTGCTTCAGACCGCTGTACCACTCAGTAGCCCACATATGATAACAATAGTCTTTTTTCTTGGAGGTGTGGATGAGCAAGGAGAAGGTCAAGGGATATCACCACACATTCCATTGACATAAATTCAACAAATTGTTTAATCTAAATGATTCCCACTTCAGTTGAACCATGTGTGTACACAGAAGTGCAGTCAATCTGTGTTATCTAACTCCTTCGCTCCATAAAACCATGTACCGTAAACACAGTAAAACATGCATGCAGCCAAACAGGCACTTCAGTTTTAAATCACTTGCCTCACCGAATATGGCTCTAATGTTTAACTAATGAAGTGAACCTCCTGATTCCATTGCAGATTAGCCCTCATAAACATTATCAATATAACTCTTACTTTTGATTTTAGATAAAACATATCCCAGCAGCTTGCTGAAAAAGCATGTACATAAACTGCATACATCCAACAAATCTCAAAATACTGTCAACTGCACTGACGAGAGAGATATAGTAAGGTAAGACACTACACTGACGAGAGAGATATAGTAAGGTAAGACACTACACTGACGAGAGAGATATAGTAAGGTAAGACACGACACTGACGAGAGAGATATAGTAAGGTAAGACACGACACTGACGAGAGAGATATAGTAAGGTAAGACACTACACTGACAAGAGAGATATAGTAAGATAAGACACGACACTGACGAGAGAGATATAGTAAGGTAAGACACTACGCTGATGAGAGAGATATAGTAAGGCAAGACACTACACTGACCACCACAACCCCTTACCCCAAAGAGCATAAACCACAGATAAAATCTTTGTAAAAAACACTGGTCAAATACAACCCACAAACCACTTAATCATTCTGCTGTCAGGACAATTCTGCTATTAGACAGCCGTGAACACACACACACACAGAGACAGACAGACAGAACCTCGTTGTTGTCACTCTAGAGCCCTCAAACTCAACTCTGGACCTCAAAGCCAGTTCCGCTGCATTTGTTCATTGTTCCCCTCTAATTATGGACTGATTTAGACCTGGAACACCAGGTCTGTGCAATTAATTATCAGGTAGAACAGAAAACCAGCAGGCTACGGACCTTACAGGGTAAGAGTTGAGTGCTCTAGAGCAGGTATTTGTACACGCAATGCCGTTGGGGGTACGCCAAATTAAAATGTGATTCATATTTTTTTTAAAAATAATAATCATATTTATTTTCAAACAGTCCATTTATATTTTCCAACGGGGCTATACATTTGGGTGAGTTTTTTTTAAATCGCCTGAGTAGCCTCATTTCACTGCCAAAAATCAAATGAAACCATCTAGTGTTCAGCGAAATAACAACACAATGTCAAATACAGGTAGCCTAGTCAAATAATTAACATCCAATCACATTAACTGTTACTCTCTCGCGGGAATTCCACTAATGGTCCACATGTAGCCAAACGTAGCTGCTGCTCATGTTGCTATCTGTACTGATGGCTCAAAAGCCATGACAGGGAGACATAGAGGAGTGGTAACGCGCATGCAAGCAGTTGCTCCCGATGCCACTTGGGTACACTGCAGCATCCACCGAAGAGGCTCTTGCTACCAAGGGAATGCCTGACAGCTTGAAAGACATTTTGGACACTACAGTGAAAATGGTTAACTTTGTTAAAGCAAGGCCCCTGAACTCGTGTATTTTCTGCACTATGCAATGATATGGGCGCTTTTACAATATACAGAAGTGCGCTGGTAATCAAGGGGCAAAGTATTGACACGTTTTTTAAATTGAGAGACGAGCTTAAAGTTTTCACTTGTCTGACTTGCATGATGACGAGTTTCTCACACGACCGGCCTATCTGGGTGATGTTTTTTCTCACCTGAATGATCTGAATCTAGGATTACAGGAACACTCTGCAACTATATTCAATGTGTGGGACAAAATTGAGGCTATGATTAAGAAGTTGGAGCTCTTCTGTCTGCATTAACAAGGACAACACAGGTCTTTCCATCATTGTATGATTTTTTTGTGTGCAAATGAACTCAAGTTTACGGACAATGTCAAATGTGATATAGCGAAGCACCTGAGTGAATTGGGTGCGCAATTATGCATGTACTGGATGACACAAACAACTGGATTTTTTATCCCTTTTATGCCCTGCCTCCAGTCCACTTACCGATTCTGAACAAGAGAGCCTCATCATTCTGTGAAAATGTTATTTAATCAGAAGCCACTGCCAGATTTATGGATTGGGCTGCACTCAGAGTATCCTGCCTTGGCAAATCACACTGTTAAGAGACTGATGCCTTTTGCAACCATGTACCTATGTGAGAGTGGATTCTCAGCCCTCAATAGCATGAAAACAGGCACAGACTGTGTGTGGAAAATGATTTAAGACTGAGACTCTCTCCAATACAACCCACAATTACAGTTATGTGCATCTTTTCAAGCACACCCTTCTCATTAACCTGTGGTGAGTTATTCCCAATTTTCGATTAACAAATAAGGTTTTATATGTAAGATGGTTAAATAAAGAGCAAAATTATTGATTATTATTATATTATTACTTGTGCCCTGGTCCTATAAGAGCTCTTTGTCACTTCCCACAAGCCGGGTTGTGACAAAAACTCACACTCATTCTTATGTTTAATAAATGTATCGTATAGTGTGTGTGTGGCAGGCTTACAATTATGGCAAAAAATAACATTGTAGAGTGCACTGACCCTGGTGCTAGAGGGGTACGCAGCTGGAGGTTGAATGTTTGAAGGGGTACGGGACTATAAAACGTTTGGGAACCACTGCTCTAGAGGATGGAAGTCTCAAACATGTAAAACAGTAACAAAACAGTAGCCGAGTCCCCTGGGAAGAGACAGTGCAGAGCAGAGGGGATCTACTCTAGTAACATGTCACCAGTGAGGTGGGCCAGGGGCATATTGGCAATGTGCCAACGTCCCTAGAGCTCCCCTGGTACGGTGACCTGGGTGAAGGGGATATTTGCAGTGGTTTCAACTCTCACTGCCCACATTCATTTTAGCTGGATTTTTTCAGCTCCCAACTGTTTTTTCTTAGCACTTTTGTGCCTCTTCAACAGCCCAGTCAGTTGTTATATAGTCTTGTAGGGCCAAACATTCCACCATTAGTCAAAGAAATAGGATTATGATGTCTTAAACAGATATCTTTATTAAATATCGGACATTGTCGAAGTGGTAAGATCTATTACGGAGTAGCGTGCATCATTTCCTTTGTTGGAAATGTTAGAAACTGTAAGTTTTATAATTAAGGATTTACATTATGCAAAGCCTAACTATGTGAAGGCACAAAACATTTCTCTACACTTCACAAATCAGAGATTAGTGAGGAATGTGCAGAATGTGTTTTTGAGAGTAACTATGACATCCAACTACCCAGCACTGAGGAGAACAGCACTAGACAATACTGTATATACACATTTATAAATATCCATCCATTCTCAATTATGGGAAATCCAAATTCAACAAGTTCTATATATTTTAGTAAACAACAATTTACCACCATGTAAAGCATGGAAAGATCCAGTGATACTGTACTGTTTGTAATCTATTTGACACACCATAGTAGCTCACACTATGTCAATTAGACTGACATGGCTAGCCTACTATGATTAAACCGAGGACCTTGTTTTAGCAACAAAAAAACAACCCCGAAAAAAAATGTACTTATAAAGCTTGCTCAATAGTGCACCTGTCCTCTTCAGTGGCTTTCTATTTTAACTGAGTTTCATATCAAAAGAAAACACATTATGAACATACTTCCTCATCACATAAATACAACTATTGTTGAACTTATCTCCTACTACTCATAAATTACCACATCCCAGAGGAGAAGCTATTTGACCTTGTAGAGCACTGAGCACACAAACCAATGAGGAAAAAACGTTCAAGCAAAAAGCTATTTCAAAATACCTTCCACATCACCATGGCATGGGCAGGGGGACTATATGTAAAGGTCGTTTTCAAATAATTTAGCAATAAGGAAAATGTTTCAACTGTTAGGTTAAAGATAATATCTTTGTTGTTCTACATTTATAATAGCATTGCATAATATGGTAACAAGTTGTCTCATAGCCTACGTATGTGCTCCAGAACTATATTGCATATCCTTTTCACCAATGTCTGTGGACAACTGTTGGTTACTGGGGACAGTTATTGCTTGTATCAAACAGGTAGTTAAAGTACTCTATGTGGCACTTCTTTCAATTGTCCGGTTAGTTGCCATAGATTCAGAATCTAAAAGATTTCCAACAAATTATAGGGATACCACTCTTGAGAGAGAGACAGTTCTGTAACCACTAAAGAGCAATGATTCACAATTCAGATGAGAGGAAGCTGACTAATTATTATAATTAATTACATTACAGAAAAAGTGGAGTGAGTATGACTGTAACAGCTGTTCATACGATTAGAGAGAGAGACTTTGATGACTATAAACCAGTCGCTGAAGTTGAATGGATTGCTCTGCATGCAGTGTCTTCAAGCCAGCATGACACTATAAAAAGTTTGGTCATTGTGGTGACATGATTTGGCTAGCCATAAAACAGTGGGTATATTACATTTACATTGATGGTTGCATCACGTATGTAAGAATAATCAAGCATTCTTCAAATGGGTCAACTGTATATTGCAATATGATATTTACCTTTATCTCATGTAAAGAGCCACGCGTTGACAGTCACAAGAGGTCGGGAAATTTACGCAGCCAGCCAGGGCTTTGCCAACTAGATCATAATTTCAGTCAACATTTCGCAAGTTCGCATCAAAAGGAAAACGTCATATTCGTAAAAACAAATCCGTTAAAGACTGTTTACTTCCGCGTCCTTTCATTGAAGTATAACAACGCTGAGACTTTCGAGTTCCCTTCCCAACACGCACAATAGCTGAATGTCCCAACGCGGAGATGAACCAGTTACTTGCACTTGGTTAGAGACCGCCCCTTTTCAAAAGGAACTTTTGGACTTTACTTCAAAAATGCTGATGAATAAAACTGATCATATTCATAATGTGACAATAAATAATAAAAGCTTATGCACTTGGTTAGAGACCGTCCATACAGTCCCTGGTTCGAATCCAGGCTGTATCACATCCGGCCGTGATTGGGAAGTCCCATAGCGCGGCGGACAATTGGCCCAGGGTAGGCCGTCATTGTAAATAAGAATTTGTTCTTAACTGACTTGCCTAGTTAAATAAAGGTTAAATACAATTAAAATACATTTAAATGAATAATGTGACAATATGTAATAAAGGCTTATTGCATGAAACATTATGATAAACACACACAAACACACACACAGTATAGACTTTATTCCTGTGATCTTCCATGTGTCTTTCGGATAGGCAAATTAATGCTCCTTGGCATCATCTTGAACATGTCCAAATGTTTCACATTCTTTCGGATGGCATGCATGAAGATCTCATTGGAAATGGGCTTCCCACGATAAAACACTGACACTCCTCAAGCTCTATTTCAGTAACCTACAACCTTTCTATGACAGATCGTATAGGCTAATTCTTGTCTATATCAACACATATCAAAACATATCAATGTAGGCTTTCAAACCAATATAAGTTATATAATTCAGCCTGCATTATACAGTTAATAGAAACGGATGGCTTTGGAATTTGGTTATATAAAGTTATCTACCGTCCTCATATTTCTCTTTAGAAAAATGCATGTTTGGTGTGCTTTTTAGGGCTATACATTCATAACACATGCTGCTGACCATCATTATAGAGAGCAAGCAGGGAGTTTACTCCATGCAAAGAGGCTGAGGGATAGATAGTGTAGCTCTGCCAAAGGTGGCAGGTGGTACCTTAATTGGGGAGGATGGGCTCTTAATAATGGCTGGAACGGAATTAATGGAATGGTATAAAACACATGCTTTCTGTCCTCCACTTAGCAGCCTCTTGTGCAAGTCTTCACATGTTGCTAACTAAAGCTGCAGTCTGACAGGAAGTCAAACCCATAGAGATTACAGCGTGGTTTCGCTCTCTTTTTTTCTAGTTCAATATTATTTCTTGCTGACTCTAAAGATTGTTCCACTTGATGTTCTAGATGTAAATTACAAGTTATTTTTCACAGAGTAGAAATAACTATTCAAACTCCTCTTTTATTCTTTCACACCAGTTGTAGTGAAGTTGTAATAAAGATCACCAGATTAAGTCAGCGTAGTTGGCAATGAAATTCCACATAACATTGTTCAGCTGTGACAGCAGCAGAGGAAGGAATGTGAATGGACAGCAGAGTAAACATGAAATTCAGTTGACATGGGGAAGTAATGTGTAAGCCCCCAGGGTTCAGTCTATAGCTGCACCTGCAGGCCCTCAGTTTAGCACGATTCAACCCTCAGAACCAGAGTAGCAACAGGGGGAAAGTTTTGGACTAAGTAGTATAGATGATCTTTCTCTTTCAAACATCTGGCTTGTACTGTAAGTTTATGATAAACTACACAACCTCTTTTTATAGTGACAACGGTGTATTGCACTGGAAGTGTGAAAATCTATATTGACAGCCTTCCATGTAACTGTAGTTTACAATTTACAATTTGCAATGTTACAGTGCTTACGACAGCACCTAGTACAATGTCAACACAACATAATGAAGTGATAGAGAGAAAGAGCCTAATTTATTGCTAGGCAGGCAGGGTATTAAAGTCCTATTGTAATCTGACATATTTCTATTCACTTTTGCTAATGCTAAGAATATGATCAAATGTGAAACAATGCTCAACAACACAAATAGTTAATAAAAATAAACAACATAATCAAGGATTTAGTGCATATCAATGTCCTTCCAATTAATGGATTTGATCAAAACATCCAGCTGAACAAAACATGTAGGCCTACAGTAGATTTATGGAGAAGGGAATACTCTCCCATTTATTTACAGAGCTTTTGGTTTATATTTAAGCAATAAGGCCCGAGGGGGTGTTGTATATGGCCAATATACCACTGCCAAGGGCTGTTCTTATGCACGACGCAATGCAGAGTGCCTGGATACAGCCCTTAGCTATGGTATATTGGCCATATGCCTTATTTCTATTATTAACTGGTTACCAACGTAATTAGAGCAGTAAAAATAAATGTTTTGCCATACCCGTGAAATACCACGGTTGTCAGCCAATCAGCATTCAGGGCTCGAACCACCCAGTTTATAATACATTTTTTATCACTCTGCAGTAACATCATAATTTCACTATGGACCCTGCAGGTTCGTCCAAAGGTTCTATGATGAGCAATATATCCAGTATATGGGAAATGTAATATTTTCTTCAAAAAATGTTTATGTTTGTCCTGAAAATACATTTTCTTACTTGAACAAAATCTACAGCATTCTACGGAAATGCCAAAAAGGGAACAAAGAGGGAACAAAAAAGGAAACCAAAAAATAATTTAAAATACAAACATACTTTAAATGAATGCTTAGCTTGCTGTTACTATTTCAAAGCTTTTAAAAAGATTCAGGCCAAACAGTGTTGAGTCTATTGCAACATTCCTATTAAAGCTGCCTCTCTAAGAACCTTCCATCATCACACTCACATACTTTCAGTGGTGTGAAGTACTTAATTAAGTAAAAATACTTTAATGTACTACTTAAGTGTTTTTTTTTGTATCTTTACCTTTACTCAAATATGACAATTGGTACTTTTTCCATCACTGAATACTTTACATGAGTGGATATATCCTTTATGGATCATGACCCAATAAAAGCATAATTTAATATTTGACTGATTCATTAGGAAATAAATTGCTGCATATCTGTTATAAAGAAGAGGTGGTGGTTAGGGGGAGGTGAGCTCCCTATCCAATGAATTAGAGTCGGATTAATCATAATCAGTCAAATATTCAATAACGTTTTTCTTAGGTAGTGATCCATAAAGGATCTATCCACCTACGTACAGTATGTGAGTGTGGAAGGTTGGAAGGTTCTTAAAAGGAGGAAGATTTCATTGGGATTTTGCAATAGACTCAACACTGTTTGGCCTGAATCCCCAGCCTAACTATGTCAGCAAACCAGCCAAACCTCATCTACAGCTGCAGGTTCCACACTCACTCACATCCGTTTGTGACCAACCAGCAGCGTAATGTGTGTGTGTGTGTGTGTGTGTGTGTGTGTGTGTGTATGTGTGTGTGTGTGTGTGTGTGTGTGTGTGTGTGTGTGTGTATGTGTGTGTGTGTGTGTGTGTGCACGAGTGCATGTGCATGTGTGATTGTGTGTGTGTGACACCAGTGTCAGACACTTTCTGGGCATGAAAATATTTTTGCCACTAGATGGGGCCCTTAGAATAGAGCAAGAATGCTGAGAAGATCATCTGAGTTGATGCGGTACATGTACAGCAGAGGAGGCTTGTGGGATGAGCTATAGGAGGACAGGCTCATTGTACTGGCTGGAATGGAATATATGGAACAGGTCAAACATGTGGTTTACATATGTTTGATGTGTTTGATACTTTCCATATGGGTGCGCCCATCCAGAAAGATGTCTCCTCATGGATATAACCCATTTTAACATGGACATTGCAGTTGAGGGCTTCCACCATTTTAAAGTAGTCAACTGGGTAGGTATTCCTATGAGTTGGAAGGAATCAGCCAATGAAGAAGAACAAAAAAATTACTAAATTAAAATGGAGATAGCCTCAATTGAGCTGCCCATGCTGTCACCGACACTATAATGGCACAGATACAAAGATGAGTCCTATATCTAGCTCTATGGGTGCTCCTTTACTCAGTACATCGCATTTTCAAATCCCTCCCAACAACCCTCCCATGCGCGAAATGAGCAATGACGTCAGGATAGTAACTCCAGCACAACTTTTCAAACACGTTGCATTCTACCAGACAACCAGTATGTGTTGGGCACTGAACTGTTGAATGCGCCTAACGGGATAAGGAGAGATGGCATGGAGCAGACAGGTCAAGATTCGCAAGGTGCTTCGAATAACAAATAGTCCAGTTAAGTATCTGAAATTGATCATTTATTAGAAGTAATTCACATTGGATGTATTTATTTATTTTTATAAGATAAAAACTTTTTAAAACTAGCGCTCGTATGGCTGTCCCGAACGTGGATATATTGTATCTGATTCTGACCAAATAACTTCTGTTCATGGAAACAATTCAGCAACAATTGTATCGAACGGACTACAGTCTATATTATTGAGTTGGAAATTCGGAATATAACTGTAATTTGAAAGCGAGTGTATTTTGGAAGTTGCCTGATGTCTAATGCCACTGGACGAGAATAACTTTTCTCCACGTCGTGCTTCTTTACGAAAACATGTCAGAGTTAGTTAACAAACTGTCTGAACTGACCAATTCTTAGTTGGCTTCATCACCATGAGAAAGTGTGGATTCCAGTGTCAAATACCACGATGGACTGAGTATATTTGTCACAAATAGTTTATTTTGAGAATAGTGCCTGCTTTACCGTGCTTTATAAGGAGCACTTTGACATATAATATAGCCTACATCTGAACAAAGTCGTGATGATTTCGGAGGAACGAAGTAGTCATGTATCCAAGCAAGCCCTCAACTTCCCAGTGGGCCTATTGATCCGCTCGCCGAAGAAGAGCATGGCAAAGCTGGGGAGGAAGCCAAGCAATGGATCCCTGCAGTAAGTCCTATTATTTATATCCAGTGTGTCTACTTTGTGGGGTATTTAAAATGGGGTACCCTTATTTTGCAGAATTGGATTTCAGTTTTGTTACATGCAGCTGCCTGGGATTTTCTATATTAAAATGGCCTTATGGCCTTCAATATAAATATCATTTATTTGTAGAGAGGTGCCCGAAATACTGCCCTCTTATTAATTACTCATTCATTTTGTGTCCTCTCTTGAACTCTCACTTTAATTTACATCTTTGCCTTGCTCTCTCTGTTTCACTCTGTCACTATCTATGTCTCTGTCTCTTATTTATGTCGCTCTCTCTCTCTCTCTTTCATCTATCCATCCATTTCTCCCTCTCTCAGGTCCAACACCTCGGATGGCACCACCCATTCCGCAGAGAGTACAGGTGTGAGGCAGCCGGCCAAGAACAAAATCCGCCGCCACAACAACAGACTGTCGACGGTGTTCAACCGGAGCCCCCTCCTGCGGGGCGACAGTGGACAGGGGCATGCCCCAGGTGGCAGGAGCATGGCGGGGGACCTGCAGGCTGCAGATGACCCTGCTGAGCTGTCCAGTCAGATGTCTGCCCCAGGTATCCTAAAGATCTTTGGCAGCGACATTTGCCAGGGAACCAACTACAAGAGCGTGCTGGCCACGACTCGCTCCAGTGCCAAGGAACTTGTTAAAGAGGCCCTGGAGAGGTGAGGGGTTAGGGATGCCCATAGGCATAATGTGATTTGTTAGCATTAGCTTTAGTGCTAACAGGCAAGCAGAAAGGGAACATTCCTCAAGGCTGAATGGCATGGACTGCAATACTGCTCATCCTAATATAGTGGGAACCATTGCAAATCACTTAAAGCTGGTGATATGGATATTTTACCCAAATGATCTCAAAGCCATTTTATTTCAGGGGGAATTAGATCTTATCATGGTATTCTGACTGAACCTCTTTTATCGTTGCTTAGATACTGTCTGGAGAAGGAGGATCCCAGTCGATATGTGCTGTGCGACGTGATTGGCCAGACCGGAGCAGACCACCAATGGAAGACAGAGTGCTTTCGGGTCGTGGGTGACCACGAGAAGCCCCTCATGCTGCAGTCGCTATGGAAACCCAAAGAAGGCTTCTCCAGACGCTTTGAGATCCAGAAGAGAGTGAGCGTAGAGGAACAGACTGCTAAAGAGACCGACACCGTCACTGCAGGTACGTCAACCACACAGGTGCAGCTCAGTGACCCCACTAACAACAACCTAAAGCCCAGGTCATCATTCTGTCTCTGTTGGGGTGGCATTTGATCTCCTATCTCTGTCACTAAGTTTTTGGTAACAGAATCCATTGTCCAGCTTATCATGAGACAGAGCAGGGGAGATGGCAGGCAAGTGAGAGGTCAGAGAAAAACAGAAGCTGCAGTGAGGGGTAGACAAGGTCAGCTCTCTTATCTGGGATTGACGACAGGGTCCCAACAGGTCACTCTGAAGCCCCCAGGGCAGGGGACTGGCTGTGGCTGGATAAGCTTTTTCTGCTGGGGCCTGAATGTGTCCACCGCTCCACATGTTATTATTTCCATCAGAGCTTGCTTCCTGCACACTGGACACTGTGTGGTCTTGTTGACTTTGGCGTGCGTTTGTCTCAGTGCGTTTGTCTCAGTGCGTTTGTCTCAGTTTTCATCAAACCCCACAACCCCACATCACCTTCCACTCTCTTTGCTCCACTCTGATTGGGGGAAGCTGGGGGAAGTTTCCCCCCCTGCATGCCTGACCAGCCCCCCTGACACAGTGTGGCAGAACAATGTGGAAGAACGCCCACTTCCACAGCTGATAAGGCCTGGGAGCAGGAGCTGTTAGCTGGGTGTGATGCTGAGCTCTCTGGACATTCCATGGTGCTTAATGGCTCCAAATGAGCTGAATAGTGTTTATGTTGCGGTACATCAGCCCAACAGCCAGGAACGCCTGTTGATATCAGATAGAGGACAACACCTCTCACTACACCTCCAGATTTCCTCTCCTTCCCCTTCTATGTTTGGTTTGACTGAGAGCCAACTCAGTAAAACATTATGATATGTTGGTGTGTGAGGGACTGGAATGATTTGATGGAAGATCTCCACTAATAGTTTATTGAGTGTTTAGCATACTGTGAAGTTTCAGTTTATGCATAGATGATAAAGTTTGTTACAGTGACTATATCAGGACACAATCAATGATTTTGTAATAAACTATGAATACACGATTAATAATCACTTCTCTGCATCTAGTCTCATCCTCCCTCTCTCCCGTGCTCCTCTTTGCCCCAGGTATCAACGCCCAGGCTCGTAAGCTCCAGAAGGGCCGTTCGCGGGTCACCTCTCTGTTCATGGACGGCAGTGGTGAGGATGTGGAGGGCCTGGGGATGTGGAGGAGTCTCAGTGAGATGGACCTGTCTGCCATGGAGAAGGAGGCCGTGCGGGCCCAGCAGAAGGCCCAGCTCATCAGGGAGGACCCAGAGGCCGAGGCCGACAAGGAGGCCCTGCGTCTGGGCATGGAGAAGGAGGAGACGGAGAGCAGTGACGACAACACCACCCAGTACTCCATCCACCCGCCCTTTGACTTCCCCTACTTCCTGCTACTGCAGGGATACAGCTACAAACAGGTAGGAAAACTGGAAAGTGAAGCTGTTGCCACTGTTATACATTAAACCCAGATGGATTTGTTTGTCTATCGGATTATTGATTAACTTAAATGATGAGTAACGTTAATGAAAGGCTTGGCTTCAGTTTACACAGCTGAAGTCAATTTGTTAGATTAGAGTCAGTCTGTCCTTGAATAATTAGGCTCAGAATAGGCTTGTATGGTTGGAGAATGTGTCCGGCTGCGACAGAGAAATGTCATGCTGAAATCCTTTACAGAGGGCCTGGGCAGCCAGATAGCAGCAGCTGTAATTGGTTGAGCCGGGTGGCTGCTCCATTGAAGACCTTTCAAGGTTCTCAAGTGTCTCTTGGCAGGGTGGCAGAAACACTGTGACGAAAGGCTTATCAGAGACACTGAGGCGTAAACAAGTGTACTCCGCTACACTATAGATGCTCCCACTGAAACTCTTAGGTTAAGACCTGGGGTTAAAATCCCCAGAAACAGAGCGAGACAGTGAGAGAGAGGAGCAGAGAGCAGAGGGCTTTAGCTGCAGTGAGGATGCTATAATAGGGACAGCGAGAGACTGAGTCTTGCTGCTGGATTACAATGAGCTCAGAGTATTGGACTCAGAGCCACGAGCTCAAGCAGAGTCGGAGTAGACCGGCATGTTGTGGACAGGTGATCCTCGTGTCCACACACTGAGTGGGCCAGCCTGGGTCATGTACTGGAGAGGCGGGGAAAAGGAGCTGACCCTGGCCCAGCAGTAGAGTTCCCACACTGGGATGTGTTGTCTGTCGTCAGGGCTCGTTGAATAGATAAGGAACACTGTTCACAATCACAGTTCAGCTCAGCCCTGCTGGCTCTGCAGTGGAGATGGCGATAGGCCTGATTAAAGGTACATAGTATTAGAGAATAGAGCAGAAGGAACACTGTAATGTCTAAACAAACTCAGTGGATGGTCACATACACATGCCTAGACATTTGCACACAGGCTCGTGCATGCCAGAACACACATGCACATTTAGGAACAAAAGCTGCACATTCAACAAAAAATGATAATATTCTTCTCAAAAAGAGATTTCTGTGGGTGACAGATTTTTTCTGCACTTTTATGCCTTTACAAAACATTATGGATATTTCAATGCAATGCAAAGAGCCAGAGGGCCAGAGGGCCAGGCCCATTCCTAGAAACAGGAAATGCTGCTGCTCTTTGTTGTTTGTTCCTCATTGTGGAGACTGCTGAGTGTGCAGGACACTGGGTGGGGTGTGCCAGATACTGAGGGAAGTACTGAGCCTGCCCCTGGTCTGGCCACTCGACAACAATAAGTCACTCATATATCAGTCCTATGGAATAGAAATGTTCCAGCTCCATAAATGAAATAGTTTTTCTCAGGCTTGACTAGTTATTTTCGAAAGTGTCTTTGTGTCTTTGTGAACCATGAGAGCTGTATTGGATTTGATTTCCTTGTAGGTGTTGTTGTTCAAGTGCAGGTCAGTGTAGTCACAATTCACAATGACTCACAGCTATTAACTCCCTTCCTAGACAGTTTGATCTATTCTGCCAGATATCATGTGCAGGAAAATAAATAAAGGTTGTTTTGAATGTTGCTTTGAATAGTCCATATGGAGCCAGGGACTCGAACCATTTAGATAGTTAAGTGTATGTGCTCAAACACACTGCTCAGCGGCTGATTGGCTTCCATGCTAGCTGGGATGATACAGTATCATGACCTGCCTGAAAGGCTCTGCATGGTCAATCCGATGTCTGAAGTGGCTGTACAGCATTTACTGCGATGCAGCCTCCGCAGACGTCAGGGCTTTCATACTCGATCTTAGCGGAGCAGAGCAGTGTTATAGTGAAGGAAGTTGTCAAGGAAGTGAGTTTGTGTTTATACATGACGTACCGCCCCCACCTACCGTCAACAAATCATGTCAATGCGGAGCTATAAGGATCCCTTCGCATTGTTACAAAATTTGAGAGGTGCGATGCGTTACGGAGTTTGATTTGGCCCCTGCATGCCTCCGGAGGCTCCGCAATTATGACACACCCTCCATATGGAGCCTCCGACTACATTTTCAGATCAACCATAAATTGCCTTTAATAGTCTTGGAACGGATGACTGAGCGACAGGTGGTGTTAGAAGGTCATGACCTCCCCCACACTGATCCTCAACAGAGGGTCCCCACAGAGGTACTCAGCCCACTCCTGTACTCCCTGTTCACCCATGACTGCGTGGCCACACACTTCTCCAACTCAATCATCAAGTTTTCTGATGACACAACAGTGGTAGGCCTGATTACCAACAACAACGAGACAGCCTACAGGGAGGAGGTAACGGCCCTGGCAGAGTGGTGCCAGGAAAATAACCTCTCCCTCAGCGTCAACAAAGGGAAGGATCTGATTGTGGTCTACAGGAGACAGCATAGAGAGCCCGCCCCCATCCACATAAACAGGGCTGCAGTGGAGAAGATCAAAAGCTTCAGCTTCCTCAGCGTGCACATCACGAGGACCTAAAATGGTATATATATACAGTACCAGTCAAACGTTTGGACACACCTACTCATTCAAGGGTTTTTATTTATCTTTACTAGCTTCTACATTGTATGTATAATAGTGAAGACATCAAAACTATGAAATAACCCATATGGAATCATGTAGTAACCAAAAAAGTGTTAAACAGATTCTTCAAAGTAGCCACCCTTTGCCTTGATGACAGATTTGCACACTGGCATTCTCTCAACCAGCTTCACCTGGAATGCTTTTCCAACAGTCTTGAAGGGGTTCCCACATACACTGAGTGTACAAAACACTAAGAACCCTTCCTAATATTTTGCCTTCAGAACAGCCTTAATTTGTTGGCACCCCATCGGTGTCGAAAGCGTTCCACAGGGATTCTGGCACATCTTGACTCCAATGCTTCCCACAGTTGTGTTAAGTTGGTTGGATGTCCTTTGGGTGGTGGACCATTCTTGATACACACAGGAAACCTTTGAGCGTGAAAGACCTAGCAGCGCTGCAGTTCTTGCCACAAACCGGTGCGCCTGGCACCTACTAGCATATCCCGTTCAAGGCACTTAAATATTTTGTCTCGCCCATTCACCCTCTGAATGGAACACATACACAATCCAGCATTTTCACGTTTGGATAAAAAGCGTGCCCAGAGTAAACTGCCTGCTACTCAGTCCCTTCCACTGGATGTCAACCGTCTTTAGAAACTTGTTTGAGGCTTCTACTGTAAAGGAGGGGCTCATAAGGGCTCTTTGAGTCAGTGGTCTGGCAGAGTGCCACAAACTCGTGACGCTCGTTCACGTGAGAGGTAGCTCTCGTTCCATTGCTTTTCTACAGACAAAGGAATTCTCCAGTTGGAACATTAATGAAGATTTATGTTAAAAACACCCTAAAGAATGATTCTATACATCGTTTGACATGTTTCTACGGACTGTAACGGAACTTTTGGACTTTGTCTGGACCTAGTGCTCGCGCCTCATGAAGATGCATTACTGGGCTGAACGCGCTAACAACAAGGAGGAATTTGGACATAAATGATGAACTTTATCGAACAAATCAAACATTTATTGTGGAACTGGGATTCCTGGGAGTGCATTCTGATGAAGATCATCAAACGTAAGTGAATATTTATAATGCTATTTCTGACTAATGTTGACTCCAACATGGCGGATATTTCTTTGGCTGGTTTGGTCTCTGAGCGCCGTACTCAGATTATTGCATGGTGTGCTTTTTCCGTAAAGTTTAAAAAAAATCTGACACAGCGGTTGCATTAAGGAGAAGTATATCTTTAATTCTGTGAATAACACTTGTATCTTTTATCAATGTTTATTAGGAGTATTTCTGGAAATTGATGTGGCTCTCTGCAAAATCAGCATATTGCAAACTGAAACCAGTACATTCATTATTGTGCCAGTCATTCTCATGGATTCTGCTGGTTGACCTTCCATTGCCCCTCCTCTACGCTGCAGGACTTTGTCATCTACTTGATGAGCGGCACCACCACCATCTTCGGCTGCTGCAGGGAGCACTGTAACGGAGAGGACGAGGAAAGGCTCAAGGTGGACATCCTCCTCTTTGCCCCAGACATTCTTCCCCAGCACTGCTGTGTCAGGCGCCTGGACTCTACCAACTCCTTCCCGGGGGACACCAAGCGGACTCTGACCCTGCTGAAGCCCCTCCACGGCGCCCCCGTCACCCGGAATGGTTTCCTCCTGAAGGAGGAGGTGGAGCTGACCCCTGGGGACCTGGTGGGTCTGGGCCGACACTACCTGTTCATGTTTAAAGACCCCGCCGCCACCCCAGGGGCCCCACAGACCCCTCTCTGGATGAAACAACTCTGCCCCGCCCATTACGGAGGAGTGGGAGTGTCATCCTCCTGTCAATCATGTGGCTCCGCCCTCCCCATGAAATGCCCTAGGGTCCAGAGGAAGCCGGCTCCTCCTCGGTGGAAGGACCCAGAGGGTGGAGAGGTATCTCTGAGCTATGAGTTGGAGCAGGAGGACAGGGTCCTGCAGGAGGTCCTGGTCATGGTGAACCCCAATGGGGACGAGGCCAAACTGACCCCTGCCTTCCTGCTGAGCCTGTCCATCCAACACTCAGCCACCACGTTCCAGCTGACACACTTCCGAAGGTTGCTGCTCCGCATAGCCAGTCAGATCCAGCTCACCATGTGGGTGAGTAAAACTATGCACCTCCACTATGCACAAAAACAATGCACTCTCTCCAGTCAAACGATTGACCTTTTATATCATCACGCCACAAATAAACCTTGAATCGTTGTGAATTCAACATACTGTGTGTCTCAAGGGTACTGTAAAGAAAGAAATGTAATCTAAGGTGTCATCAGGATGGAATATCATTTAGATAGGCTTGCTGCTGGTTTGAAATCAATGTTGTGTTTATCTCTGTCCCCTTGCAGGAGAAGACAAAGGAGCTTGCTGTGATCCAACCAGAAAGGTG
Source organism: Oncorhynchus clarkii lewisi (assembly GCF_045791955.1). Classification (NCBI taxonomy): domain Eukaryota; kingdom Metazoa; phylum Chordata; class Actinopteri; order Salmoniformes; family Salmonidae; genus Oncorhynchus; species Oncorhynchus clarkii. The sequence continues at coordinate 49,818,337 of NC_092159.1, read as the reverse complement.
AGTAGCCGCCTCTCCAACCTCAATCACTCAGCCTGCCCCAGAAATGCTAACAATGAACAGCAAAGATGACAACAGGGTGCAGAACAGTGGCAACCTGCTGCCTCTGACACTAACATCCCTTTCAACTTTAGTGTTTGCTATGAGTCATATACAGACTGTATGTAGAGCTAGGAGTCTTAGAATATGATGCTACTGCCTTCCACTACATTCCAACAACAATGCTACTTGAATTTCTGGGAGGGATGTGTAGTACACAGATATAGCATTCTCTCATTGTCACATGTCCCAGTGACTTCTTTACAGAATAAGAAGCTGAGAATGAGTCATGGTCTCTTGATGTTCATAAATCTATCTGCCGCCAATTGAAGTGTATGAAGACAAAATGATAGCTCATGATGATTTAATGTTATGGAACATTATTGCAAGGCACTGTATTCCAAAGCTGTGCTTAGGCTGCCTGCTGAGAAAGGAGGAAGGATTTTTAAGAATGAATGTTTCATTTCGTATTTCACTCAATTGTACATGGAAATGTAATGGTTTAAATTAGCGTTCATTCCAAGGGATAGATTCATGATGTAAAATATGAGTCACTCGCAAGCCACTTTTAGTGCCATTCACCCAGTACAGGGTATTTGTTGGCTGTTGGACTGAACTCAGACCTGTCTATATGTCTCCCCTTGCAGGAGCTTCAGTGATGTCCAGCAAGAGCCAGAGGATGTGCAGCTGCTGAGCATAGAGGAGCTGATCCCAGGCCTGCGGCCGCTGGTGCTGTGGATGGCCAACTCCATCGAGCTGCTGCACTTCATCCAGCATGACGTTCCCCAGCTGCTGCCCTGGAGGCAGGAGGAAGAGGAGGAGGAGGGCTCAGAGCCAGAGTCAGAAATGTGGTCCACTAGGACTGCCAGTGAGGAGGCCATGACGGTCCTGGAGGAGGTCATCATGTTCACCTTCCAGCAGTCTGTCTATTACCTCACCAAGGTCAGTGCATAGTCACACATACTATAATCATACATTGTAGATGGCATTCCATTTGCTCCGTTCCAGCCATCATTATGAGCCGTCCTCCCCTCACCAGCCTCCACTGATACACTCACCAATAGATTACATGCATGCAACATGCACACAAACATAGACACGTGCCTCGCACACACAATTAGCACACACACCGCACATGTACACAAATAATAACATCCTTGACTATTTGCTCCAGAAAACCTTGTACAGCCCAAATAGAAAGCCATATTTTGCCTGTGGACTACGGGAAGCAGGACTAGAGACCTTATGAACACCATTCTCCGTTTGCTGGTAGCATTCCAGACAATAAGCCATAATAAGCCAGGGGAGACATGCACACTCTCTCTGGCTCTCTCAGTAAGGATGGGCGTGTCAGATAGTGTCATCTTTTCCAGTGGAATAAAGGACTACTTATCATCTTTTTAATATTCTGTAAATCCACTTCGAGGGTATTTCCAAAGTCTTTTGAAATGTTTATAGAGAGCAACAAAAGGTCTATCCTGTTCAACAGTGAGCCCCAGGAAGACACTCCCAGGCAGGGTTTACTGGAGTTTCCTATGTTTGGGCCCTATAACTAACTCTATGACATTAACAGAGCACCATCACTGCCACAGTAACCCAGAGACCAGCAATAGACACCCAATGCCTGGCGATGACTGTTCCAGGATGGGAGGGAGCACCGGCATGGGTGGGAACAGGAACAGGATTGTATGTGCTGCTGTTGTTTTGAATGCTCCGAGACCACCTCTTCCTGTCCCTAGATTTCCGTTTCATGACAGAAACCATTGATAAAAGAAAGCTTACGCATGCCTGTCAACTTTCCCTGTTGATTTTCCCTGTTGACAGGTACATTTACAGTTTTACATGGTGAGGGGAAGGTCATTTTTCCTACAGGCTCTAGTTAGACAGTCACCGCTGGAGCTCAGGGGAAAGCAGGCTTCGTTTTGGTGGTGGTTGGATGTGCAGTGGTCAGGGAAGCATCTGTAGTCCGGTGGAGAAGCAGGGCAGAGTAGTGGCCTTTTCCAAAAGTCTGTTTCCTGCTCAGGAACAGAGGGTCTGTCTTCACATAGACACACCACAAGGAGGGATGGGCGGGGTACTCACTGCACGTTCTGGGGTCAAGTGAGAAACACAGGCCAAGTCTATACCTTAGATGAATTGTGACACTTTTTGTGCCAGTATCACCCAATTTCTGTCAACAAACTACTCAAGCTCACACCCACAGCCATGTATGTTTTCTCAGACATGCTACCACTAGCTTCAAAATAAGGTTTTTAACTTTGTTTATATTCTAAAACAGTTGGACATTTAATGCTGTACTGGAGAATACGATCCCCAGTTCCCTTCATTCGGCCAATCTCAGCTTAATAACTAACCAGCACCTGTAGCTCTGCAGAACTGGTCTCTAATCTATCTAGTGACCTGTGGTTGAATGAATGTATGTATGGTGATTGGGATTTAACAGGCAGGTCTTTATGATCTTTCAGAGCCTCTGAAGTGTTTGTCTTAATCATGATACGTGCTTGCTAACCTGGCTGCCTGAGGGGTGATGTCATGGACTAAAACAATGGCAGAGAGCTGTGTCAGAGGAAGGAGGGGGGGGGGGGGGGGGGGGGGGGAGAAGGGGGAGGAGGGAAGAGCGGGAGAAGGGAGGAGGAGCCCAGGATCTCTGCACTGTGACTCAAAGTATTTTTTTTTACTTATTGAGTGCTCAATGGTCAGAACTTGGCTTCCTCATGTTTGGGTCCTTCTCACTTTTGGTGGAAGCAAGAATGTGCCTGTTTAAAGTTTATTTTGTTGAAACATAGAACAAGGGTTTTGTTTATGTTATACCTTTTACCAGATTGTGGTCTGCCAGGGCCCTATATTGGTCAATGGTCATAGCAAAAAGAGTAGTGGAGCTGTACATGTTTCAGTGTCACCTTGTTTCCCCTTTCCACTCACCCAGAGCTGTATGTGTGTGTGTGTGTGTGTGTGTGTGTGTGTGCGTGTGCGTGCGTGCGTCTGTCCGGTATGGGTGCTCCCATCCAGAAAGATAGATGACTCCTCATGGATATAATCCATTTTAACATGGACATTGCCATTGAGGGCTACCACCATTTTAAAGTAGTCAACAGGGTAGGGAGGAATCAGCCAATGAAGAAGAACAAAATGTACTAAATTAAAATGGAGATAGCCTCAATTGAGCTGCCCATGCTGTCACCGACACTATAATGGCACAGATACAAAGATGAGTCCTATATCTAGCTTGAATTTTCAAATCCCTCCCGCCACCCGCCCATGCACGAAATGAGCAATGACGTCAGGGTAGTAACTCCAGCACAACTTTTCAAACAGGTTGCATTCTATCAGACAACCACTAACTGTTGGGCACTGAACTGTTGTTGGGAAACAGGTTTTCCTGCTTGTTTTCCTGCTCTGCTAAAGCCTTCCTCTACCTTGACCAGTATGTGGGTAGTTCCACGAAGTGAGTGCCTTTTGCGTCCCTTTGCTATTTAAAGTGGAAATTGTACACAAAAATGACATTAAATGAAGGTCCCTTTAGTATAGAACACATGGAAAATTCAATAAATCTGATTTTCAATATGAATAAAGAAATCTGCATTTTGACATGTCCCTCTGTGACTTCTATGAAGATCTTAACCCACTTAACATCAACATTTATCAAAGTCTTCACCATCTTTGTAAACGCTTAGTTATATTTCCTGAAGATCATCAAATCAATTTGTATTGGTCACATACACATCTTTAGCAGATGTTATTGCGGGTGTAGCGAAATGCTTGTGTTTTTAGCTCCGACAGTGCAGTAATATCTAACAAAAAAAGAAATGGAATTAAGAATATATAAATATATGGACAAGCAATGTCAGAGCAGCATAGACTAAAGATAGATAGATAGAATACAGTATATATTGTACATATGAGATGAGTAATGCAAGATATGTAAACATTATTAAAGTGACTGGTGTTCCATTTATTAAAGTGGCCAGTGATTTCAAGTCTATGCATATAGGCAGCAGCCTCTAATGTGCTAGTGATGGCTATTTAACAGTTTGATGGCCTTGAGATAGAAGCTGTCTTTCAGTCTCTCGGTCCCAGATTTGATGCACCTGTACTGACCTCGCCTTCTGGATGATAGCGGGGTGAACAGGCAGTGGCTCGGTTGGTTGTTGTCCTTGATGATAATTTTTTTTAATGATCTTTTTGGCCTTCATCAAATCAAATCAAATGTATTTATATAGCCCTTCGTGCATCAGCTGATATCTCAAGGTGCTGTACAGAAACCCAGCCTAAAACCCCAAACAGCAAGCAATGCAGGTGTTGAAGCACGTTGGCTAGGAAAAACTCCCTAGAAAGGCCAAAACCTAGGAAGAAACCTAGAGAGGAACCAGGCTATGAGAAGTGGCCAGTCCTCTTCTGGCTGTGCCAGGTGGAGATTATAACAGAACATGGCCAAGATGTTTGAATGTTCATAAATGACCAGCATGGTCAAATAATAGGTCTGGGACAGGTAGCATGTCCGGTGAACAGGTCAGGATTCCATAGCCGCAGGCAGAACAGTTGAAACTGGAGCAGCAGCACGGCCAGGTGGACTGGGGATAGCAAGGAGTCATCATGCCAGGTAGTCCTGAGGCATGGTCCTAGGGCTCAGGTCCTCCGAGAGAGAGAAAGAAAGAAAGAGAGAATTAGAGAGAGCATACTTAAATTCCCACAGGACACCGGATAAGACAGGAGAAGTACTCCAGATATAACAAACTGACCCTAGCCCCCCGACACATAAACTACTGCAGCATAAATACTGGAGGCTGAGACAGGAGGGGTCAGGAGACACTGTGGCCCCATCCGATGATACCCCCGGACAGGGCCAAACAGGAAGGATATAACCCCACCCACTTTGCCAAAGCACAGCCCCCACACCACTAGAGGGATATCTTCAACCACCAACTTACCATCCTGAGACAAGGCCGAGTAAAGCCCACAAAGATCTCCGCCACGGCACAACCCAAGGGGGGGCGCCAACCCAGACAGGAAGATCACATCAGTGACTCAACCCACTCTAGTGACGCACCCCTCCTAGGGACGGTATGAAAGAGCACCAGTAAGCCAGTGACTCAGCCCCTTCATGTGATTAGTGATTCATTTTAAGCATGCAAGTAGAAACCCCTCAGACTTCCAGTCATTACGCTAACGCTAGCTGGCATTGGCTCGCGAAACTACCACAAACTTCCTTCGTTTTGGACACAGAGACATAAAAATGGTATCCACAAGTTCATCTGACTCTAGGGGAGTAGATAAAGGGCCTCATTGCCAGTATCCTTTTAAGGTCAACCCTGTTACATGAGCTGAACTCTCATTTAAAGATGGTGAAACTTCCGTTTTTAAAGTGCAAATAAAAAGAAACTAACAGTCAAATCATAGTGTAAAAGCAGGTGAGCTGGTTGTAGTCTTTTTGGCAATTTTCTGGTGTTTTGTGGTGGAAAGCTGAGCGGGTCGAGCATAGACAGGGTAGATATATTTTAAATATATATATTTTTTTAGTGAAGTTTGCATTCAATTGCCCCTCCCTGTTGCATGAAACAAGCTTTGATTCCCCCTGTCACAAGGGGATTTATGGATGATTTAAGATGAAGTCGTCAACCCTGTTACGGTCAACCCTGTTACCTTATTTGGCACTTAATAGGCACTTACTATAGTCCATTTTTTTAAATTTAACCTCTTGAGTTGGAAAAAACGTTTTTTTTAGAACATGTACTGTTTATGACAGTAGGTGAAATACTGCTAAAAGTGTACTGCTAAAAGTAGGTGAAATATAACATTTTTGTTTTTTCCAACAAGTTACACTACTCAAAAGACACCTAATTGGTGGAACAACTAACCATGAGACAAAAAACTCCAGGAGAAGTTGTAGGAGAAGTTTATTCTCATGCCTATTACTCACTGGTATTACCATTCCTTAGTAGTCAACAGCATGGGCTATTATCAGCTAGTTTATGATACTTGGCATTCATTTATTATGGGAATTATCAGGAGGCTGGAGGGGGCAGAGCGGTGTTGAGTCACTGGGAAACATTTGTGTTTCTGTCAGGAATGGCCAGTGGCACCAGTGTTATCAATGGGATTCCCAGGACTGTGTATGGTACACTGTTAACAATGGTGAGTGTCAAGACTGGACAGTCTCAGGCCCCTGGCTATCAGGCCCCTGGCTATCAGGCCCCTGGCTATCAGGCCCCTGGCTATCAGGCCCCTGGTTATCAGGCCCCTGGTTATCAGACCCCTGCCTATCCCCCTTTGGAGGGGAAGTGTGTCTGTCCCTGTCTGGCTTTCTGTAACCGCTCCTCCTTGGGCTCTGACTGTTTTCTGATTGGCTCAGGGAGCTCAGGGTCAGTGGGCATAGCCCTGTTGACTAAGTCACTGATTCCTCTGCAGTTTTACTGAATCTGTCAACAAATGTTCGCATGTTGATGAAGGTTTATTTTATAGAGAGTATGGCTGATAAAGTGAGAATGGCTGACAAAACGTCCCTTTTAAAGAGCAATATATAATACAGTATACTTTCTGTATTAGTGGTACTGGGTACAGTAGCTGTGACTGTAAGGTTTCTTATCTCCCTCTCTCTCCTCAGAGAGGTGCTGTGTTAGACTATGGTACAGTGAGGTAAAGTCATGTAGCTGTGACTAACACCTCTAGCATGCCTCTCTCTGTCCTCAGAGTATGTACTCGGCACTGCCAGGCCTGCTGGATGGGAACCCGTTCTCGGAGAGCGGGCAGCTGCGTGTGCCCGAGGGCGTGAGCGACATCCTGGATGTCCTGAAGGAGGCGCTGTCTCTGCTCAACGCCTTCCAGGTGCACTCTGACATCAGCTCGCAGCTCTGCGCCTACCTCTTCTTCTTCACCAACGCATCCCTCTTCAACGCACTCATGGAGAGAGGTGACACCTCCAACATGCTCTGTTTCTGACTCATGGGGTTTTGTAGGATCAAATCTTAATATCCTCAAAGTCCTATCACAAGTATCCTCATAAAATACATACTGTATGTGTTAATGGGATACTTCGGGATTTGGACTTTCCCCAGAGTAAGATGAACTTGTGGATATCATTTTTATGTTTCTGTGTCCACTATGGAGAACGTTAGAGGTAGTTTCATGAGCCAATGCTAACCAGCGTTAGTGCAATAACTGGAAGTCTATGGGTATCTGCTAGCATGCTGCATCTTATAGAAGTTTCATTATACTCAATAGCTATGATCGACATTACATGAGCGTGTCTGAGTGGTGTTTTGTTCTGCAGGCTCTGGAGGTGGGTTCTACCAGTGGTCTAGAGGGGTCCAGATCAGGGCCAACCTGGACCTGCTGATGGACTGGATACAGGGGATGGGCCTAGGAGACCTGGCTGTGGAGTTCTTCCAGAAGCTCTCTGCTGCTGTCAATCTACTGGCAACGCCCAAGGAGAACCTACTACAGGTCAGAGGGCACTTCCTTTATTTTCACTTCCTGTTTTGGTTTGGAGAGCACTAAATAACAATGTAGCCAAGATGTCCAAAGCAGTCTGAATATATAGTGTATCAAAATTGTATTTTACAGTGTATTAGACTGTACATCACCAAGTGTCTCAGCTCATTATTGGTACACTAATCTCTGTTAACCCAAAAGTAAAATCATTATTAATTTGGTCAACTGTGTGATTTACTTCTGGGTCTATATGTGTTAGGAATTGTGAGTTCCGACAGTTTGCAAAGTCTCCACACTCGCAAAAATAAACTCTTATCCAAAGCCCCCTCCCCCCTTCCGATCTGTGTGGGCCACGCGTGAATCACTTGTAGCCGAGCAGTTTAAGCCCCGCCTTCGTTCAATCCTGATACGTCCATATAACCAGTGTCGAAAACCCAAAGACTGAAACTACTGCAGTTCGTTATCACAGGGATCCCATTCAGTCCCGGCAGATTCTTGGGTCTACATGCAGGATCTGCCCACGAGAGATTATTGGCATACCGAACATGCCTCGAGTGGGAAACCTTTGGGAAGTATTTAGGAAAATCTGACAAAACATTGAAAACATTCATGAATCATCACTGAAACTCTGTTTCCCTACATTTCATTGCTAACTAGGTTTTACTCTTAGAAATGCATGTTGTCTTTGATGGAGGTGATACTGTTGAAGTAGTTATAAGATAATAACATTGCGAGTATAGTTTGAATGGGCCATTGTGGGGTGAGAGGTGTTGTTTGTTCACTGCCACACTAGTTGTGGGAGAAGGTGTGTGTACACAGACTGTTGGTTTTATACCTCTATAGCACCTTACTAAACATTCCCCTGCCCTGGCCAGTTATCAGATCTGGAAAAATACTGCAGGCCTCAGGTACGATACACACTTCTGATGTTATGAGAACAGTTAGACTGGTCTTAACACTATCGGTGTGATGTCAACACCTAGATGGTAATGGTAAAGCAATGAAGCAATGGGGTGTTAATGACAACATTTTTGTCCACTATAGCAATTCTGAATGTATCCATTGTAGACCACAGATGTTTCACAAGGTATGGAACAGATTGAAAATGTTAGAGCTGAAAGCTTATTTTCACTGACAGATGTCAGCTGAGTGGAACTCACATGCGCCACCACATGACATCATTAAAAAAGCCTGACAGAGCTGTGGGAGAGGGGAAAGAATGCTTGGAAACAATGGAATTTTTCCCCACCAAATTGTACTCTACATCTCCTATTATGCAATGACTTCTCATCTATTGATGAAGAAAATACACATTTTGCCAAGATAGGCAGTCCTTGCACCAAGAACTTAAACAAATAGACATAATAATAATTCATAATTATAATTAATTTATTTATTCTGTTTCATACATGTACAAGTGTGTATATTATAGACGTGTGAATTGGAAATGTGTTTTTTGCATATCCCAACTCCCCCTTAGACATCCTCGGACAGTGGGGTCATGGCCAGGTTCACTGTATGTATGTTTAAATCCCATGTTGTTGATGCCTGTGGCTTTAAACTGTGTGCCACTGAGTAGTTAATCCTTCCTTAAGCATGCCATTCTCTCTGTAATCCACTGAAAGGAGGATCATGTTTACTGGCAGGAAGTTGAGCCGTAACATATCTGGTGGTGGTTGGGTTAGTTAACACTGTGGGCTAGTTAGAGACATAAAGACAGAGACCACCATATAGAACAACCCAGCTAAGGGGCTCCTGTGTGGCACAGCGGTCCAAGGCACTGCATCCAAGGCACAGTGTAAGAGGCATCACTACAGTCCCTGGTTCGATTCCAGGCTGTATCACATCCGGCCGTGATTGGGAGTCCCGCACAATTGGCCCAGCGTCGTCCGGGTGTGGCCGGTGTAGGCCGTCAATGTAAATAAGAATTTGTTCTTAACTGACTTGCCTAGTTAAATAAAGTTTAAATAAAAACAATTACAAAATAAGTGTGTCTCTGTTAAACACACACACACACACACATATCCTGTTTCTGGTCATGTTTATGACACCTGAAAAGATAAGGGGGATAGGGAAAACCTGTTGCCAGTCTGTGTGTGACACAAGGCTAGCTTTAGCCCTGTCACCTTCATAGAAAATAGTGACCTCTGCTGTGACAGGCCGACACTACTGTATGTCTCTTCTTATGAATGTCCAGGGGCTGCAGGAAGGCTGTGGACACGTCATGGTCTTGTAATGTTCTCCCGGGTTAGTACATGAGAGAATCACCTCCTACTCATCCCAATTACAGCACTGTTGTTGTGGATAGTTGTGGGTTTTATCTTAAAACCACAGTTTGCACAGCCCTAAAGCATCAAATTCAGTCAGAAATGTGTATTTTCTCCTGCAGCTGCCCTCATATTTAATTTAGATCAAGAGTTTATAGTTTCTTGATCTGATTTTATTTTGATGGAACTCATTCACCAGGAATGGAGAAAGGAGCCTGCTGAGACTCAGTGCAGCAAGACTGACAGTGTAGCATTTCACTCTTCCATCCACAGCCATAAGGGGCTAATACAGTATGAGACAACACATGTTCTCAATATCTAACCAGAAGGCAGCCATGGTAACAACCCCAAAACAGCTCCCCAGTAGTAGAACCAGTCTCCCCTCAGTCAAAGGCTGCCTCTCTCCTCTATTCGTGGGGACTGTTGCTAGGAGGCTGGTGGTTTTGTGTATGGATCACTCCCATGGCACGAGGTCAGATGTTGTGGTTGGTAAAATGGAGCACACACCCTTGTGATATTCTCAGTTTTCCATCTGGAGTTCTGGGCTCGAGAGAGTGAGGGACATAGTAAATTACCAGTGATGTGGCATGGTTTTGTTATGGCTGAGCTCTCTCAGTCTCCAGTAATTACTGATGATACAAAGTTAGGAAGATTGTGTCATTGATGCCATAATGTTATGCCACTTATGACTGGGATACACCAAGTCAAATAGTAGATATAGAAAATATAGACTTAAAATAAAGTCAAAAATAAGTCACTATTGCTTATAAACATTCCCATAACTCCTCCTTCTGGCCAGCCTCTGTGCTGTCATGCGACAAAGAGGGTGTGCTCATTGGAGGAATGAAGGGATACAAGGCTGGTGTAAATATGGTCTGATATATTCTACACAATGCCTGTCAGCATACCAATAACACCTCTATGCCAATGATGTCATCTTGAAATGATTCACCTATGTCTTTCTGGTTAGTTACTGAGTCACTAAAACACCTCAGCTCTCCAAGGTGTGTCTGAGTGAATGAGGAAATAGTTGAAGATTAAGTCTCTTGTGTGTTTATTCCCACTAACCAGAGAGAGATTAGCTGAGAGGATAACAAACACCTGATTGTTCATAGTCATATAACACATACAGGAATCTAGACTCTGTAATTAGCACATCTTCTGATGACATCTGACGCTTGACGTTTATGACTCATCAATGTTTAGTCAAAGAGATGGAACATGTGACATTCAGGAACATTGACTTCCACAATCAAGCATTTCAACATTTCTCCATTCTGTGTTTGTGTGTGTGTGTGTGTTGATTTTATTATTACTACAGACAGTGACAGGTTGGCATGACAAGTATTACTTACAGTCCTAGATTTATTTTCCTAATGAATTTGGACAGATTTATGGTTTGAAATATTTTTTACACAAATAGTTTTGTGTTGAAATAACCCCACTGAGGAAATGCTACCCTGTCATTTTTAGTTTCACTAACAACAATGACATCAAACAGCTCTGCCAGCTCTTGCATTTAAATGATGTTTACTCTTTTGTGAAATATGCAATCATATTCCTTGTATCATGGTCCTTGTGCCTGTACTTTGATATTCTTGTAACGTGTGAGTGTACATATGTGTGTGTGTGTGTGTTTCAGGCATCATGGAGCTCTCTGAGGACAGAGTTCATGCCTCTGAACCCAGCCCAACTGCACCACATGCTGAGGGAGTATAACCCAGGCAGGTCCTGTCCTGCAGACTGGAACCCCTCGCCAGACGAGGCGGAGGCTGCCCTCAGGACCAGTGAGTGGAACACAGATACAGCAGAGTCACGGCGGGTAGCCACACAGACAAGTTCACGTGTATAAACCATATTATGAAACAAACACACGTGTTTCTTGGGCAAACAAATTCACATAGCCTATGTAGTCTGTACGCTTGTGTACACACTCTCACTCTGCCAAGACTCAATCAGATCAGACTGTCACCCTGACAGGGTTACACGGAACCCAAACCGGCTGCACGCGTGCGCCATCGTGCATAAATATATTTTGTCCCCCTACACCAAACTCGATCACAACACGCAGGTTAAAATATCAACACAGACACACACATTCATTTGGGGACAGGTCGAAAAGCATTAAACATTTATAGCAATTTAGCTTGTTAGCTTGCACTTGCTAGCTAATTTCTCCTATTTAGCTAGCTTGCTGTTGCTAGCTAATTTGTCCTGGGATATAACATTGAGTTGTTATTTTACCTGAAATGCACAAGGTCCTCTACTCCGACAATTAATCCACACGTAAAATGGTCAACCGAATCGTTTCTAGTCATCTAACCTCTTTCCAGGCTTTTTCATCGTCAGAAATAGAAAGGAGTTCTATTTTAGCCCTTGGCAACGCAGACGCTTGTTTATGCGCGCGAGCAGTGTGGGTGCAATAATTGAATAACAGAGATTTCTAAATGTATTTTGCAAAACGACGCGAGCGGTGTAGTCAGGGTATTAGTAACTAGAGGCCTATTCCCTGTGTCTGGGAGTGGCTGAGTGTGTTCCCCAGAGTAATCCTGTCTGCCTGTCCCAGTCTAACTCTAAATTGGAGCATGGGTACAGGGGGGAGGTTAGAGAGGAGAACCCTGTCCAGCCCAATCAGTCTCACCACAGAGTTAACTCTCAAATCCACCCCTCTCAATATAGGACTTGGCACCTGTCTCCCCTCTCTGTCCCCTGTCACCTCACCTCTTCTGTGTGAATGGCCCACCACCCGCTGGCACCCCCTGGGGGGAACTTTATCTTGTCCTAGAGGCCATGACTGTCTTTCTTTAACTGGAGAATCTAAAGGATTAACCTACAAATCAGATGTAATTAAGTTAATGAAGTAAAAGGAAATAACAAGTATAAATAATGTAGTGTACACCGTGAGAAAGCTCTTCCAGAGCTTCTGTTGTAATATTTTCTGAGTCACGTCTTCTGTCTTTAATGATGTCCTGTATTTTCCTCCTTCTCTAGCTGACATCCTGGAGAGTTTCGACAACCACCCTCCCCTTATCCTGCCTAGCAACACCTTCCACCTGGAGTTGGGTAAACCAATCACGGAGCCCGCTCTGTTTGAGCAGCTAGGCCATCTGCAGGACTTCATCCATAGTCTCCCCACCAGTCAAACAACACAGCAGGTAAACCACCTATCTGACCTTCTGACTCTGTATACCCAGAATTTACAAATATACAATCTAATGAGAGGCAGTGGCCGCCCTGAACTGGTGGTGCTCAGTAAATGAGACATTTTAACTTTGATGTTTTTCCATCTCTGCTTTATTGACTTGTCCCTCCCTTCAGGCACTCAGCAGGACAGCTACAGACGCCAAGTCTGCGACCTCGCGCTCCTCGCCCTCTGTCACAGTGGTGGTCCCTGACCCAGTTCCCTGCCCCTTGCTCAGGGCAGAGGTGGACTCTTTGAGCCCTGCGGCGCCCCCTCAGGCCCGGGGGTCTCATGGTGACCTAAGCTGCTGCCTGGCAGAGGCAGAGTTGACCCTCAAGCTGAAGAGTCTGGAGCTGCAGAACGCCCTACCTAGGAGTAGCCAGGCTGACCTGGGATGCCACAAGAGCCTGGCTCTGGACCCCTCCTGCCTGCTGACGCCCCCCAACACCCCCCAGGGCATGGAGCTGTCTCAGTCTGAGCTGGAGGCAGACCTGCAGGAGGGAGCAGCATGGCAGCACAGGAAAGGTAACACAGAGGGCTATGTCATACAGTCAGGCATTCAGTTACAGAGCATTCAGTTACAATACAAACAGCTCTGATTGACAGAAAATAAGCATAAAAAGCCATGTGTCAGCTGAAGTGTGTTATTGACCAATCATAACAGAGGATTGATGATGCTGTAACAGTGGGGGGCACATACTGTACATAGTAATACTAAAAGAAACGGATCCTGTCTCAATCCCCTTGGATGAATTACGAAGACAAAGAATAACAAAGGATCCCTTCATGGCCTTTCCCTCCCTCTGCGGGTTTTGATTAAAGTGATGTAAAACTCCTGTCACAGCAAATACAGCCACCTCGGCTCACACTGTGGCTCATGTACCTAACCCCTGGAGTTAGGTCGCTAGTGCCTCCCTCGTAATATCAACCCACCAATGACTGACAGGCTCCATTAAAGGAAGAATTTGTCTGCTTGACCCGGGAGTCCCTGGTGCATATTTGTCCCCAGTGGCTCCAGGTTGACACAAGGTGCTTTAAATGACAGGAGGAGGAGAGCTCTCATCCTCCCTTCATCTCTTCGACTCTATTGACTTTGGACAGAAACTACAGGTCATTGGAGGAGTAAAGAGCTGTTCTGGCTGTGTAAAGGTTGTGTTCTCCCTGTAGGGTGGATTCCATGTGTAGAGGAAAGGCCATTTTCTCCTCAGGCCTATTGTTTTTTGAAGCTCTGCTCATGAGGTCATCTGTAGGAGTGGATGGGAGGGGAACGTGAGCAGACTGCTCTCTGGTTACGATTTATTCTGTGGTGGAGGAGTTGAGCTGAGAAAGGGGAGGGAAGGACTAAACATCTTATTCCGTAACTGGGAGGGACACTTCCAGGGTTAACTTCCAGGGATAACAATGACGTCCCCCTCCCTAAAGCAGGTCAGCTTTCTCTGGCGATGTCTCAAACAACGTGTAAGATTCTAACACTTTTATATAAGTCCTATACCAGCCATACTCAACAGGCTGACCGCGGTCCCAATCAAGGCTCAGAACGGGGTCAATACGGACCGTGGGTCCCGACAGAAATGACATTTTAATTGTATGTGTAATTGTATTTAGGAACTCAGCTGGGCTTTCAACTTACAGCTGTTGAGAGTTCTAATTGTAGAATGCAGAAGTGCAATTTCGAAATTTGGTAGTGTACGGACAGTTTTCCTCTTATGCCATTCACTGACAGACCTTAGAGAGCTATTTATAACCTGTCAGAAATGTTCAGTGGATTACTACTAGCCCATGTTAGCTAGATGGGTAAATTAGACTAACCATCTAAATCCTGTAGTTATCATGGCCAGATTACATGCCCAGGGGCCTCAACACCACCGGCCCGCATTGATTTTGTTCATTTACTCAGGTATCGTATGAACACACAGAAATGTCAAAATGTGTAGAATATCAAGAAATTAGCTATAAAACGTCAAAATGCGTAGAATTGCAGGAAACTAGGTTTAAACTGACAACATTTTCTCTCTGCCAGCAATATGGCTGTGTACAACTTAAACAGTTTGAGATCGCATGGGTTGGGAGGTGGGGGTTTGTTACTATGCCGATTAATGACAATACCTATCCGGATCTTTGCCACCTAGTGTAACGGTTTTCTTTAGGTGAAGTAGAGGCGGACCAAAACGCAGCGTGGTGGTTATTCATGGTTCTTTAATGAAGACACTATACATGAATAAACTAACACAAAAAAAAACAAGAAATGTGCGAAAACCTAAACAGCCTATCTGGTGACAACAAACACTAAGACAGGAACAATCACCTACGAAACACTCAAAGAATATGGCTGCCTAAATATGTTTCCCAATCAGAGACAACGATAAACACCTGCCTCTGATTGAGAACCACTCCAGACAGCCATAGACTTTGCTAGAGAACCCTACTAAGCCACAAACCCAATACCTAACAAAACCCCAGGACAAAACACACCGCATACAAAAACCCATGTCACACCCTGGCCTGACCAAAATAATAAAGAAAACACAAAATACTAAGACCAGGGCGTGACACCTAGGAAATGTGTGTGACCACCGGACATTCTCAAATAGTAGTCTAGTGCGCCTGTCCTATACAGTACATTGACCTTTTCTCAAGGGATACAATCGTTGAGTCAAACACCTAGCAAAAGAGAGTGAGTCTATACGTTTGATGCCACTTTATCTAAAACATTGTGAGAATCCTGAATGTTTCTGATTTCAGATACCACAGTCCCAGGTCATATCCAAACAACAGGTTAGATAATAAAAGCCAGTTCGTCCAGTACTAATAGCAGTCCATGGCCTTTCCTGTTGATTAACACCAGATAATTCCCTCAACTCTAAATCAGAGACAAACGCTCTGTGTAACATTTCATTGTGTGTAAGTGCTTACCGCCTGCTTAAAGCTTCCTTGTGTGTGTGGTTGTGTGTAAATAGGGTTTTACTAAAGCTTTCATTTTGTTGATCATAATCAGAACTCATTACGATCAATGGCCCTTGTCTTTATACGGGCTCTATGGTTTAATAGTTTGTCATAAACCTAAGATATTGTATGAAAAGGATGTACTATTGAACATTACCCACTTTCACAGAAATATTCTCTAATCATGTCATATCCCTGGTTATGACATTGGCCATAGCTTCCCACCATGTATTACTGTGGCCTTCCAGTCCCATAGAGTGCTCCTGCTCTCTGCTCAACCTCAGTGGTTTTGGGCGCTAACGGTAACTTACTGCTATTTTGGTAGCATTGCTAATCTTTTAATCTGTACCAAGAATTACAGAGAGGTGGTGATGTCAGGAGAGAAAAGATCAGTGGCTGACCCGTCATGGGAATTTACAGTTGAGTTGGTGCGTGGAATCTTAATCGGGACAGGCATTGTCCAGAGCAGGTCCTGCATGGGGGGCAGATGGGCTCGGGCTGGGGGAGAGCGGGGGAGAGCAGGGGGAGACCAGGGGAGAGCAGGGGGAGACCAGGGGAGAGCAGGGGGAGAGCAGGGGGAGACCAGGGGAGAGCTGAAGGAGAGCAGGGAAGAGCAGTGGGAGACCAGGGGAGAGCCGAAGGAGAGCAGGGAAGAGCAGTGGGAGACCAGGGGAGAGCTGAAGGAGAGCAGGGAAGAGCAGTGGGAGACCAGGGGAGAGCTGAAGGAGAGCAAGGAAGAGCAGTGGGAGACCAGGGGAGAGCTGAAGGAGAGCAGGGAAGAGCAGTGGGAGACCAGGGGAGAGCTGAAGGAGAGCAGGGAAGAGCAGTGGGAGACCAGGGGAGAGCTGAAGGAGAGCAGGGAAGAGCAGTGGGAGACCAGGGGAGAGCTGAAGGAGAGCAGGGAAGAGCAGTGGGAGACCAGGGGAGAGGTGAAGGAGAGCAGGGAAGAGCAGGGGGAGACCAGGGGCGAGCAGGGGAGAGCTGAAGGAGAGCAGGGAAGAGCAGTGGGAGACCAGGAGCGAGGTGAAAGTGTAGGGCATGCTGGTGATACTGTTGCGGGTGGCAGGTTGTTGTGACAGGACACCACAGAGCACCGAACCAACCTGAGGAAGAGCTTTCCCAAGGCACCAAAGCTTTAGAGCTTGTTCTCAGTGGGGTTCTGTATGGTTCTCATTACAACGTCTATGCATTTAGTGAACTCCCTACAGTTTTATAGCACTCAGACTTGACATGATTTTTATATGGAGTCCAAATGCAACATCTGTGTTCAATATCAGTGGTAGTTATATGTATGTGGAGGAGGTCAAACCAACTGCGTGTCCCTCTGGAGCAGCTCAGATGAACCTCCAGTCTTTGATCCATATATTTTCCTATTGGTAGAAATAATAATCCTTATAACACTAATGCCTCTGGACTTCAAAACAAGCCCAGTATTGTGAACTTCTCTTTCATATGACCAGACAGACAGACAGACAGACAGACCCCCCCCCCCAGCAGGTACTGTAGAGGGAAAACCAAAGGGGAACCAGACACTACTTTCATGTTTTCTCCTGTAGTAAACCCTGTCTCAAATTGCCACAGTGATATGATTTCTTTATAATTTAATTAAAAGGACCACAATAACAGGAAAAGTAGGACTTTAAACAGAGTTAAGGTGGGATTGGATACTGTGTCTAATGTGGGGTGTTCTTGTGTGTGTCTCCTCAGCAGGAAGCTGCCCAAGGGAATGTTCTGAGAGAAGGAATGGGAATGTGGAGGAAGAGGAGGAGAAAGAGGGGGATGAAGTGTTTACTGTGGAGCTACACAGAGGACCTCATGGTCTAGGCCTGGCACTCGTGGATGGAATGGTGGGTGAAATCCTCGTCTTTATTCCTCCACCTCCTCCTTTGTTCATCTCCTTCACCCAAGTCTCATCTTCCTTTTTGTTTCTCTACCTCCCTTTCTTATTTTTCACCTCTCTGCATGGGGAAATCAATGGATCTTGAAAAAGCTCTAACATTCTGTCTGTGCCTGGTTGTACAAAGGGACAGCCTTGTCGATGCGAGGGGCGTGTGGCTCTTATTTGGTCATGTGATTTATGACATCCTAATATAAGGCCTTGCGTGGCTGTTCAAACCTCCATAGTCACAAATGAATTAGTTAAAGGTTACATATTTCCCATGATTAACTGTGCTACATCATCATGCATCAAAGGCAGGGAAATCTAGCTTTAAATGAATGATGAGTTGAACTGTGACGCAGATCTCAACTACAGATAGGCTCAACAACTCTTCTTGCTATGTGGGACTTTGTGTGCGCGTGTGTGTGTATGTGTGGTTAGTTATGGTATGTGGGTGTGGGCTTAAGCTTGTGTTTACTAACAGGTGTACAACATGTGGTAAATGTGTTGACCTCCTTTTGAAGTCAGCCATGAACCACATTGAGAACACTAAGCTAATTTATAAGAACCGGTAGACTCCTCTATTGCACAATTGGCAGCTGCAATGGTTATTATTACCCTCATTCCAATGTCTGCCTTTGGCTTCAAATTCTACTAAATTGCTGTTTTCATCATTTAATTCATAACACAAACTTGTCTGGTCTGTGAAAGCTGTATATGCATGCAGGTGTAGTGCATTTAATTCATACAGCGGAGACACTATAGTGCAGGTTGTCTGCCCAACCTCAACGCTTCCTGTGAAAGCCTCTACTCATGTATATGCATGCAGGTGTAGTGCTGTGGAGGATTCTATAACATGTGGTGCCCCCTGTAGGATAGAGATGAAACAGCGGAGATGTTCCTGTAATGATACTATAGTGCAGGTACGGCATGTCCTCAGACCCAACCTCAACGCTTCCTGCATCCTCTTGTGTCCTGTGTAGAAAACACCTCTGAAAATGACTGGGATCTATATCAAGTCAGTGGTACCAGAGTCCCCAGCCGCCCAGTGCCAGAAGCTGAGGTTGGGAGATCGTATCCTGGCTGTGAACGGCATCAGTCTGGTGGGCATGGAATACCACATGTAAGTAGTGTAAGATGGAGACTGGTCTTTACCACCCTGTGTTGATTAAGAAGTTGTAATAGAGTACTGGATATTATTTAGGTAACACGAGTTATAAAACACAACAGAGTAGTGTCGTTCCCTCCCTCTGTTTAACACACCCTCTGACGTTCTCTCTCGTTCTCACCGTCACAGTGGTAGAGAGCTCATTCGTTCATCTGGAGATGCCCTCAGATTGCTGGTGGCCAAAAATGAGTCCAAATCAACGGGGAAGAGCTCAGTGATCACGTGCTGAGTGGAAGGAAGGTTTCATTGGAGGCTTCCCCACGTGACCTTTGACCCTCAGAAGGGAGCTTAATCTTCTCTCTTTATCCAACTAAGGACCTTAGATGTCTGTCAGTACTTTACGAGACGTGTTCCTCAACCAAAGGATAAAAGACACTTGACTGTTTATTTTGTTTTGGTGAATAATCACTTCTCACTGAGTATTTTAAATGAAGCTTTACTGTACATAGAATGAACAGGAGGACACTGAAATGAGGATGAAACCACTAGACTGAATCCACTATTGCTCAAGTCTTCTCTGAAGCACCCATTTTGAATGAATGCAAATTCAAACGCAAACACTACATGTGTATCAACATAATGGTCCAGACAGCTATGCAGAAGTCTTTAAATCTGCATGGTGAGCTGTTCTTCGTACCCAGAAAACACTGGGTTTGGGAGAGTAGAAAAGAACAGCGGTTAAGGCAGTTGATTCGAGCAGGGTTGAGTTATTTCAGTGTCTTCAAGGACACTATCTACTGACTACAAATAGCTAGTGCACAGCATTCTGTCTGAAGATTGCTCAGCTTTACAAATGCCAAAACCCATAACAACTTATGCAAATATAACATTTTTATAGAACTGTAAATTATAATGTATTTTTTGAGTAAAAACAATGACTCATCCTTATGTCATAGTGGCTGTATACTTTGGATATTTACTGAAGTGCTATCAGTGAAATACTTTCTGAAGCACTACTGTATAACGAAAGGGTGTCATGGACTCTATGGTTATCTATAAGACATTTCAGTGGATCTCAGTGATAATCTAATATAGATTTCTGGAGGTATCACAAGCTCACTCCTAAACATCTCTGACTTTTCCCACATGGTGACAGTGACACTATAACTTATGACTGTTTATGAAATGTTTATAAACAAATTACTCTATGACAGTTTTAAGTCAACTATCTCTCTTAACAGTGTTAAGTCTTCAATTTGATTGATGACAAATAAAAGAGTATTCAATTTTTTATACTTATATTGTCCAGTATTTTTGAGCATATTAAATAAATGTTATTTAGATTTTAAAACAAAATGAGAGCTCCAAAATTCCTGAGTTATTCCCCAATCCCTACATTGCCTTCTACCCATAGAGGTTGTTGCCTCACAGACGGTACAACCCGCATCCCCAGATGGTTGAACTCTACGACGTGGGACGTAACAAGGCCAAATAAAGCAACGGCACACTTTGGGGTGAATAAGGACTCCAGCTGTTGACCAAGTGCTTTTAAACGGGGGGAGGTAGCAGGGAACCAAGGGTGTGTCTCACACAGGGGCCACCACAAGAGCCGCCATTTATAGTGCCCTTTGGTTTCCACTAGAGCAGCACTTTCCACTACACCACTCAATTTGACACAACCCAGGGTTCTCCACTGTGCCCTGAGGCCCTGAGGAAAATGGTTATTTTGGCATTAAAAAGGCAATCTCACACTTTGCATACTTCATGCTTGCAGGTAAACACAAAACGATGTCAGAAGCTGCTGATTGTGAGGAGTGTTCTGCCCAAGTCATCCATTTTCTCCCCTGGTATAACGCTGACATGAATGTACTTTTAACTATCAGATTTAATAATTAGCTAAACACAGCCAATTATCAGCTGTAATTGCTTCTTGTGCTAGTCACACAAAGATAAATCTGTACATCAAAAAAGTGCTGATATAGTAAGTTACACAGCTGATACTATAATTTATACAGGTCACCTAGACAGCCTTGATGCAAAGTAGTCCTCCCCAATCTGAGGTCGCTTAGAACCAAAGTAGTCCTCCCCAATCTGAGGTTGCTTAGAACCAAAGTAGTCCTCCCCAATCTGAGGTCGCTTAGAACCAAAGTAGTGGTCACAGTTGAGGATGGGGCAGTCAGTGAACTCCAGCCTGTAGTCATAGAACAGTGTTGCCTGTCTGGGTGAGTCCTCAGGGCCTCCAGTGAAGCCACACTCCCCCAGAGAGCTGTCTGGTGGTAGGAAGGACTCCTGGGAGGGAACTCTGGTTCTGAACACCTGCAGGCTGGTGGTCTGGATCCCAACCCGCTCCTCGATCACCCTGAACAGGCTGGACACCCTGGTGCTCCTGGGAAGCACCACCTCAAAGCTCCCTGGATGGGCTCCTCCGTAGTCGAATGGTATAAGTCTGATACTCAGAAGAATGAACCTGGAACATGTTTGGAAATAGAATAGGTGGATGATAAATATACTGTCTCTTATGATCAGCTATGCTATTTTATACTCCTTACTGTGCAATGCAAGGTCTTTATGAGATGTGTCCCAAAGTGTTAGCTCTGATCACAGAGTTACAAGGTCAGAAATAGCTTTGTCCTGAGAGGGTTGGTTGTCATGGTTAACCTCACAGACTGGCTGTTTTGGTATAGCAGCAATTTGTGGGCAGATCCTACATATTTACTGTTCATCAGTGCTGCTTGTTTGTTCCAATTGAACCACAAGAATTTGTGAAACAATTCATTCAATTTCAATTTGTGAAACAACAAATTGTTGGCTTTTAGCTTTGCCTCATTTTACACAGGCGACTTCGAACCTCCGCGTAAACAGAAATGGCTGACGTGTATTTTCAATGGGAGTTCATTTTAAGTGGACCTGTCTGGGTGATGTACTGTAGCATGATTATTTATGTGTGTATAGATACTGTATGTCTGAGTGCTTGTTTGTAAAGTATGTAGTGTATGGGAATGTCTTACCTGTTTGTCTCAGGAGGTGGTGGGCTCCACAATCCCAGCTGACAATTAGGACTGGGCTGTAGCTTCTCTCTAGTGATCTCCAAACAGCAGGGAACAGCATTCTCTTCCCTCTCATCCTTACCCTCCACTCTTTCAAACAGAATGATAAAACATCAATAGAAACATGCTCAGACATCCAAACTAGGTTTGAGAATGGAGTGTGTGTAGAATGGCGCCGGAGAGGATGGCTGACGTTTTACGTGCTCCTAACCAACTGTTTTTTTTGTGTGTGTGTGTTTGTAACCTATTTTTTAAACTTATTTTGTACATAATGTTGCTGCTATCGTCTCTTATGACCGAAAATAACTTCCGGACATCAGAACAGCGATTACTCACCACGAACTGGTAGTAGCTTTTTCCTTTAATGAGTCCAACGAGTCCGACGTGAAGGATATACTGCTTTCCTGGGAACAGGCCCAAATCCCCGTCATTTGCGTGAAGAGAAGACGGAGAAAAAGGGGGCGGAGGTCGGGCTGCTTTCAGAGAATTTGTAGGTGAGCGAGTAAAACCCCTCTGCCATCCGTTCTATTGGCAAACATGCAATCATTGGAAAATAAAATCGATGACCTACGAGCAAAATTAAAAAACCAACGGGACATTAAAAACTATAATATCTTATGTTTGACCGAGTCATGCCT
Organism: Oncorhynchus clarkii lewisi; assembly: GCF_045791955.1. Classification (NCBI taxonomy): domain Eukaryota; kingdom Metazoa; phylum Chordata; class Actinopteri; order Salmoniformes; family Salmonidae; genus Oncorhynchus; species Oncorhynchus clarkii. The sequence goes on along the minus strand of NC_092159.1, from coordinate 49,795,810 downwards.
GAACGACAATATTAATAACATACAGCTGGTGGGTTTTACACTTTATCGGCAGAATAGAACAGCAGCCTCTGGTAAGATGGTGGTGGTCTATGTATATTTGTAAACAACAGCTGGTGCACGATATCTAAGGAAGTCTCGAGGTTTTGTTTGCCTGAGGTAGAGTATCTCATGATAGGCTGTAGACCACACTATCTACGGAGAGAGTTTTCATCTGTATTTTTCATAGCTGTCTACATACCACCACAGACCGATACTGGCACTAAGACCACACACAATGAGCTGTATACTGCCATAAGCAAACAGGAAAATGCTCATCCAGAGGCGGCGCTCCTAGTGGTCGGAGACTTTAATGCAGGTAAACTTAAATCTGTTTTACCAAATTTCCACCAGCATGTTAAATGTGCAGGGGGGAAAAAGGGGGGAAAAAACCTCTAGACCACCAGTACTCCACACACGTGTACAAAGCACTCCCTCGCCCTCCATTTGGCAAATCTGACCATAATTCTATCCTCCTGAATCCTGCTTACAAGCAAAAAATAAAGCAGGATGCACCAGTGACTCGGTCAATAAAAAAGTGGTCAGATGAAGCAGATGCTAAGCTACAGGACTTGTTTGCTAGCACTGAAACACGCATGAGAGCATCAGCTATACCGGATGACTGTGTGATCACACTCTCCGCAGCCGATGTGAGTAAGACCTTTAAGCAGGTCAACATTCACAAGGCCGCAGGGCCAGACTGATTACCAGGACGTTTACACCGAGCATGTGCTGACCAACTGGCAAGTGTCTTCACTGACATTTTCAACCTCTCCCTGTCTGAGTCTGTAATACCAACATGTGTTAAGCAGACCACCATAGTCCCTGTGCCAAAGAACACTAAGGTAACCTGCCTAAATGACTACCGATCCGTAGCACTCACGTCTGTAGCCATGAAGTGCTTTGAAAGGCTGGGCATGGCTCACATCAACACCATTATACCAGAAACTTCAGACCCCACTCCAATTTGCATACCGCCCTAACAAATCCATAGACGATGCAATCTCTATTGCACTCCACACTGCCCTTTCCCACCTGGACAAAAGGAACACCTATGTGAGAATGCTATTCATTGACTACAGCTCAGAGTTCAACACCATAGTGCCCTCGAAGCTTATCACTAAGCTAAGGACCCTGGGACTGAACACCTCCCTCTGCAACTGGATCCTGGACTTCCTGACAGGTCGCATCACTGCCTGGTATGGCAACTGCTTGGACTCCAACCGCAAGGCACTACAGAGGGTAGTGTGTACAGCCCAGTACATCACTGGGGCCAAACTTCCTGCCATCCAGGACCTCTATACCAGGCGATGTCAGAGGAAGGCCCTAAAAATTGTCAAAGACTCCAGCCACCCTAGTCATACACTGTTCTCTCTGCTACCGCATGGCAAGCTGTACTGAACTGCCAAGTCTAGGTCCAAGAGGCTTCTAAACAGCTTCTACCTCCAAGCCATAAGACTCCTGAACATCTAATCAAATGGCTACCCAGACTATTTGCATTGCCCCCCCCCCCCCCCCCCCCCCCCCCTCCCCCCATTTAAAACTGCTGCTACTCTCTGTTATAACGTATCTATGTATAGTCACATTAATGACTCTACCTACATGTACATACAGTATTACCTCAATTACACAGACTAAACGGTGCCCCCACACATTGACTCTGTACCGGCACCCCTGTACATAGCCTCGCTATTGTTATTTTACTGCTGCTCTTTAATTATTTGTTACTTTTATTTAACTGCATTGTTGGTTAGGGCTTGTAAGTAAGCATTTCACTGTAATGTCTACACCTGTTGTATTCGGCGCATGTGACAAATACAATTTGATTTGATTTGACTAGTATAAAATGCTGATTTTGCTTTACATTACTCTCTGTAGTTGGTTGCTCATGTCCCTTTAATCAATCTCCCCATCGTTGCCTCTCCTCAGTAGCTGAGGCAGCAGATCCAGCTGAAATTGCAGACATGGAATCCCCAAATCTGTCATACCTAAGGATGTAAGGGATTTACAATTTGAACCTTTTGCTTTTTATACCAGAGACAATCTACAGAAATTGTGGCTTTTATATGTCAATTATAAAGTGCTAATCCCCTAGATAGTGATTCTTATATCAATGATGATGCTATCTCTCCAGTGAATCAGCCATTGAATGGCTCTATCCACAGAGGCATTAGCCAAGAGTTAAATAAAGGTGAAATAAAATGTAAATAAAAGAGGCCTGAATGATGGATTTAAGGCTTAAGGCTGGCTGTGCTCCTTGGTTCTCCTTGGCTCCAACTTTCTGAAGGATTAACGTTTTCTTCTGAAGAAACTTACAGTAAACTCAATGTCTGGGGCCTGAAGGACAAAAGGAACATTGTTCTGTTTTTGTTTCCCAGGACGAGCTGTTATCTGTGGGGGGTGAGAGGGCCACTTACAAGCTCTCCAGGAAATGAACAAGTGCTTGCATTCTAAGCAGTCTGAATCAGAACACTGACCATAAGCACTTATATATCTTCAATAAAACCCCACACAGTCAGTGGCATTCAGATAGGACTGACTCAGGAGTCTCATAAAACGGTTTGTAATCGCTTGCCACAGTGGTTTTCTTTATGTTACATTTAAAGGAGCTGAGAACAGCCAGTTACATTTGACCTTACTTTTCAAGGGGTCTACAGTGGAAAGAATCATCACAACATTTCCAAATGGAACTCACTGAAACATGCTACAGTGAACTACTAGCATTGAAAAGAGTATTTGGACTCATTATGAGGTAATCCTTTGACATACCTTAATTGCAGCCATGAGCCCCAGATGAAAGAATGAGGGTGTAACAGACCAGAAGAGGGATGGATTACCCTGCTCAACATCCTTGGGCCGATGGTACCAGTGCTGTCTGTATCACACAGGCTGAACAGCTCTACTGCCTGTTCCTGGTGCTCCTGGATCCAGAGAGTCATGTGATCCAGAAACCGCTCATACTCCGTCTGGTCGGACCTAAAGGCCTGGCAGGTTTTCTCTAAGGCGGCCTTACGGGATGAAACAAAACCATTATCACAGTGCTATGTTGCATAACACTTTCAGGCTAGGTTCTCACAAGGTGCATTTGAGAGTCCTCACATTGCACTATGTATAAGGCTCCTGATGTACACTTCTGGTCAAACGTTTTGGAACACCAACTCATTCAAGGGTTTTCCTTGTTTTTTAAAAACTATTTTCTACATTGTAGAATAACAGTGAAGACATCAAAACTATGAAATAACACTAATGAAATAATGTAGTAACCAACAAAGTGTTAAACAAATCAAAATATATTTGATATTTGATATTCTTCAAAGTATCCACCCTTTGCCTTGATGACAGCTTTGCACACTCTTGGTATTCTCTCAACCAGCTTCATAAGGTAAAAGGGAAAGGGGGATACCTAGTCAGTTAGTCACCTGGAATGCATTTCAATTAACAGGTGTGCCTTCTTAAAAGTTAACTTGTGGAATTTATTTCCTTCTTAATGTGTTTGAGCCAATCAGTTGTGTTGTGACAAGGTAGGGGTGGTATACAGAAGATAGCCCTATTTGGTAAAAGACCAAGTCCATATTATGGCAAGAACAGCTCAAATAAGCAATGAGAAACGACAGTCCATCATTACTTTAAGACATGAAGATCAGTCAATATGGAACATTTCAAGAACTTTGAAAGTTTCTTTCATGTGCAGCATGGCTACCACAGCATTCTGCAGCGATATGCCGTCCCATCTGGTTTGGGCTTAGTTGGACCATCATTTGTTTTTCAACAGGACAATGACCCAACACACCTCCAGGCTCTGTAAGGGCTATTTGACCAAGAAGGAGATTGATGGAGTGCTGCATCAGATGACCTGGCCTCCACATTCCCCCGACCTCAACCAAATTGAGATGGTTTGGGATGAGTCGGACCGCAGAGTAAAGGAAAAGCAGCATATGTGCTCAGCATATGTGGGAACTTCTTCAAGACTGTTGGAAAAGCATCTCAGGTGAAGCTGGTTGAGAGAATGCCAAGAGTGTGTAAAGCTGTCATCAAGGCAAAGGGCGGATATTTGAATATAAAACATATTTAGATTTGTTTAACACTTTCTTGGTTACTACATGATTCCATTGGTGTTATTTCATAGTTTTGATGTCTTCACTGTTATTCTACTATGTAGAAAATAGTAAAAATAAAGAAAAACCCTTGAATGAGTAGGTGTACTAAAACTTTTGACCGGTAGTGTATATTTGAGTATTATGTGTTGCACCATGCCATGTTCTTCTCATCTTTGGTCAGTATAATAGCCCTCTTCTGTTTCTTCTCCTTCACTATGTCCTGGTTGATAGGTGTTCCAGGGTACGAGACAGTACTGGGGTCTGTGTTTGGATCTGTGATGGCCTCAGTGCTGGTCTTCAGTGTCTCACTCTGGGCTCTGAAGACAAAGAGAAATGAGTTACGTTATGTTTATTTTTCCATTTCCTTTTAATAGTACAATGTTTGAGTCGTGATTCAACAAACCTTTTCATTTAGATACAGACTCGACATTGACCAAAATAGAATGGCAAATGAAGACTGACGTAATGGGAAATGAACACTGACAAAGGGCAAACCAGGGTTTGAAATGTCTCATCCTTCCTCCCTATCTATAACAATGAGGGCAGGAAACAACATAGTGGTGACTAGTTAAACACCAAGCGCCAGAGTGTGCTGGTTACTGCTCTCCCAGGGTTCCTTTCAGTCCTCTCCCTGAGAGAGAGAGCTATGCTGGGGTTGGAGGAGGCAGCCCCCCCCCCCCCTCCCCAGACACAGGAAATTCCATCTGGAGACTGGGGAGCCCGGTGTAGAGCTCCTCAGGGGGACACGTCAGCTCTGGGTCTGGGGTGCAGCTCACTGTAGACCTAACCCTCCCAGCAGATATCCATACCAGGCCGGAGTGCAGAGGGCACCTATGAGTCCCACAGACTGTGGGGGGGGGGGGGGTGGAGTGGGGTGGTGGTGGTGTGCAACAGCAGGTAGAAGACTAATAACTTTGAACTACATGAGTCAGCCCTGCATTGCAGTGTCCAGACTGGAAACTGATCAAGATAAAGCACCAGTGGATGCCAACAGCAATACAGATGTTCATAGACTAAAAGATTGCCTCTTATACTAGATACTGAATGGTCAGGACCTAACATTTTTACCAGTCCTCCATAAAAACATTGCCTCATAACCTATGAAACTTTTTACCCCAATGTATGACAATTTATAATATAATATATAAAAAAAATATTATGTAATGATAAAAAGATAGTCTGAGATCATCAAAGTATCCAATTATTTACATGTTTCTCCTTTCACAAACACCTGTCGTCTGAGAAAACTGAAACATATTCTTTGTGTTCGTTTCACAGGGGAGCCAAAGGATTACCCCTCCCTGGAGTTTCTCTCTGGATTGAGGACCCCCCCCCCCCCCCCCCCCGCCCTACATTTATTTAATCTGGTTTAGAGGAAGAAAAACATGACCTTATCTGATTACTGATAAAAGAGAAACATCAACACAAGAGAATCAACAAATGAAGCCACTTAGGCCACCATGAAAAAGCCTTGTCTCAGTCATTCTGGTATGAAGACAAAATGTCAGGGCACCAACACACAGCATCAGTAGTGAATTACATAACACATCTTATTTTATTACCCAGACTGATATACCAGTATACTCTCAAGTGTATCTGGTTTAAATTTAAGATGGAAAAAATCTATAGAAACTCAAGCACACAATCATAGGAAAATTATTCACACGCGTATTTGCCCTCTCATTGGCTAGAATGTTCCCACCTGATCTCGCCTGCCTACCATAGTTGAGGACAAGCATTTCCATTATTTGAGCGGCCCCTCGAATACCCCTTTTGCCCTAAGAACAGCCTCAATTTGTCAGGGCATGGACTCTACAAGGTGTCAAAAGCATTCCACAGGGATGCTGGCCCATCTTGACTCCAATGCTTCTTGACAGTTGTGTCAAGTTGGCTGGATGTCCTTTGGGCGGTGGACCATTCTTGATACACATAGGAAACTGTTAAGGGCAAAAAAAAAACAGCAGCATTGCAGTTCTTGACACAAACTGATGCACCTGGCACCTACTACCATACCCGTTCAAAGACACTTAAATCTTTTGTCTTGCCTATTCACACTCTGAATGGCACACATACACAATCCATGTCTCAATTGTGTCAAGGCTTAAAAATGATTATTTAACCTGTCTCCTCCCACTCATCTACACTGATTGAAGTGAATTTAACAAGTGACATCAGTAAGGGATCATAGCTTTCACCTGGTCAGTCTATGTCATGGAAAGATCAGCTGTTCTGTTCTGAATACTCAGTGTATAGCAACATATTGTGTTACAACGCCCCCTGTTGGAAGTAAAGTAGGCCTACTGTGATTTAACTGTCAAGGTGTATTGTTACAAGGTTGTCATGTGAAATTAAATGTATCCATTGGTTTAGTATTGTTGACAATGCATAAAAACATATGTTTTTCTGAAGTGATGAACTTCGAATATTCCACCATATTTTCAATGCAGCTCCATTAATTATTTTAGGCTGGCGGTTGTGCCGTTGCCCGAGAAATATAACAGGTGTTTTCAAAGTTGTTCTTATAACAAAAGTCACAAGCTACTTACTTATTTTTACGTTTGGAGGCCTCGTGTTTTTCCGCATAATTTCTTCATGCATTATCCTACTTTTTGTTTGCTGGAAAGGCACCATGTTGACGCGTTGCCAAGGGAAGTGACAAGCATGACCATTAAAAGGTTTCTGCACAAAGCCAAAAAGGAGTCGGAGTCTGTGTAAGTGATAGTAGGTGATAGTAGATTCACGAGTATATAGTTCATACATTTTTCATGGCTGCCTATAGTATACTTGTGCTATAATTTGTTGACTTGTTATGAACGTTAGTGAAACATGTTTTATTTGAAGCCAGTGTTATTAAGAATAGTCAAATAATAATGAACATTCAATCTTGTTCATATCGTTTATTCATCTCTTTACCACTAGATGTCAGCATTTTCATCAACTGCACTTCTGATACCAACTGCTAGTTACATTATAAAGATCTTAAACGGTGATACCCTGTTCTTTAGCCACAGGGCTGTTTTAAGAGACCATGCATTCTCTGTTTTATGTCATCACAGAATGACTGGATCTTAGTGATTTTGTAATTCTTGGTGACAGGAGAAGTTCACAGATCCCTGCATGTTCAGGAACATGAGACGAGACACACTGTCAGATTACTCCCTGGCATCAATGCCCATTCTGAGTCAGCTGTAGCGGTGGAGGGCTCAAGCATAGCAGCAGCTCTGCCTCTGGTTCCATGTGAAGGGATTTAAGAAACACGCTTCTCTATTCATGGCACGGGTGTATTCTTTTGTACGCAGGCTGCAGGACATTGTAGACACTGAAGGCAGGCTGCATCTGAGACACTGTGGCAGTGGGACTGAAGAATAAGCAATCTAAGGATGGGCTGAGTCTGCCAACTAGACTGAAGTGAGAGAAACATCCAATAGGGGCCAACAGATGTGATACCATACATACATTGAGCTCCACAGGAAGTTGCTGAGGGGAGGACGACTCATAATAATGGCTGGAACGGAGCAAATGGAATGGCATCATACACCTGGAAACCACATGTTTGATGTATTACCATTCCACTAATTCCGCTCCATCCATAACCACGAGTTTGTCGTCCCAAATTAAGGGGCCACCAATCTGTGTTGAGCTCTCTTATCCACCTGACTTCAGCCTGAAACTCTTCAACCTCTAAAAGGTTATTTGGGAATAATCTATTTGGCAGAGGAAACTGTGGAAACAGAACAGACCAAAGTACTAGACCGTGTTTGTTTTGTTAAGTAAAGTTCAATACTCGCCACCACTGTGGAACTATTTGGTATTCCACCCCTACACTCTGTCTCTGTTCTGTTGGGATCCTCAGTGTAGCGTTACTTCCAGGCCAGCATGGGCTCAGTGGGTGTTCCTGTACACTGTGCTGCCCTGTGATGCCCTAGCACTGCCTATCGCTGCGTGGCTGGACTGAAGAGCAGCTTGGCGGGTAACTTCTCATTCCTCCATCTCCTCTTCCCAGCTGGTTGGCAGGCAACTTCTCATTCCTCCACCTCCTCATCCCAGCTGGCGGTGGGCACCTTATCACCAGACTTAGATGATGGAGCATCCGCTCACCTCTGTCTGGATTTCTCCTCAATGTTTCCAGGTCATCATCTAACTTTTAGTTCAGTTTTGGTTGTTTTGGTTAATTTATAATGACATTTATTGTCTGTAATAATCACTCAACCATAGCTGTCATTTTGATTTTGACACAAAGCCATTTTGATTAGTGAGCAGCAGGGCAGTGCCAATTCACTTGCCAATAACACCCAGTGCCTCGCTGAGAACAGTGAACCTCAGCAGGTCATTGCTTTTGAACATCAGTCAAAAATAAAGTCAGCCAAAACTCTCTTGAGCACAGCATGTTCAGGAGCCCTGACTAAGCCACAAACCATAAATCAATTCATCACCAACTGTGGGGCCAACAGCAGTAGAAAACAAAGGGATATATCCAATTCCTATTTTCAGGGAGGCATCATTGAAGTTGATGTAACACAGCTTTAGAAGGAGAACATTACGCAGAGTGTCTATGAGACTGGAGAATAAGCACAAGCAACCTCCCACAAGCCATTGCTATCTAGGATTATGACTAATCTTTCATTCCAAAATGCGCCTGACTAAAGACTGTCTAGACTAATGCCCCTGCTAGACTATCCTTGGTCCATTATGTATTGTATGTAATTAATGCAAATATGATCCTCATGCAGCATAAATGTGCAATGAGTGTCTGTGATATTGTTCAAGAGCATTGTTTTTGTATGTCAATTCTAGCCTGCAGTGCAGTGCACAGCAAACTCCAGACAAAAGGGAAGTGCTTCTTTTGGCAGTGAGACTAATTGCTGTATATCTTGTCCTGTGATGCATTATGATGCTGTGCTGTGTTTCTGAGTTCAGTCAGTCTCTTCTTAGTAAAGTTGCTCTGGCTGTGTCCTGGTGATGGCTGGTGACTGGCTGTGTCCTGGTGGTGGCTGGTGACTGGCTGTGTCCTGGTGGTGGCTGGTGACTGGCTGTGTCCTGGTGATGGCTGGTGACTGGCTGTGTCCTGGTGGTGGCTGGTGACTGGCTGTGTCCTGGTGGTGGCTGGTGACTGGCTGTGTCCTGGTGATGGCTGGTGACTGGCTGTGTCCTGGTGGTGGCTGGTGACTGGCTGTGTCCTGGTGGTGGCTGGTGACTGGCTGTGTCCTGGTGGTGGCTGGTGACTGGCTGTGTCCTGGTGGTGGCTGGTGACTGGCTGTGTCCTGATGATGGCTGGTGACTGGCTGTGTCCTGGTGGTGGCTGGTGACTGGCTGTGTCCTGGTGGTGGCTGGTGACTGGCTGTGTCCTGGTGATGGCTGGTGACTGGCTGTGTCCTGGTGGTGGCTGGTGACTGGCTGTGTCCTGGTGATGGCTGGTGACTGTCTGTGTCCTGGTGATGGCTGGTAACTGGCTGTGTCCTGGTGACTGGCTGTGTCCTGGTGGTGGCTGGTGACTGGTTTGTTGTTGTACACTGAGTATATCAAACATTAAATGCATCTTCCTTATATACCCAGTTTTGCCCTCAGAACAGCCTCAGTTAATAAGGGCATAGACTCTACAAGGAGGGATGCTGGCCCATGTTGACCCCATTGCTTCCCACAGTTGTGTCAAGTTGGCAGGATGACGTTTGGGTGGTGGACCGTTCTTGATACACACAGGAAACTGTTTAGGGTGAAAAATCCAGCAGCGTTGCAGTTCTTGACACAAACCGGCGTGCCTGGCACCTACTACCATACCCAGTTAAAAGGGACTGAAGCCTTTGGTCTTTCCCATTCACCCTCTGAATGGCACACATACACAATCCATGTCTCAAGGCTTAAAAATCCTTCTTTAACCTGTCTCCTCTCCTTCATCTACACTGATTGAAGAGGATTCAAATAAGGGATCATAGCTTTCACCTGGATTCACCTGGTCAGTCTATGTCATGAAAAGAGCAGGTGTTCTTAATGTTTTGTATACTTCAACTATTGCAGCTTCACAGTGGGACTTGGCAGAGCAAAAAAGAAGATCAGAGAGAGAGGAGGATTGGTAAGAGTGTGATGGAGAGGTGACGTGCTGCTCATGTCCTCTTCAGTTCAGTCACACACAGGCTGGCATGAAGATACACAATGCAAGTTCGTAGCACTCTCACATCCGAGGACACCAGGGGCTATATCCCACTGAATCAAAATGTGAGGATCTACTGTGGGGTTAAATAAATAAAATAAAATACAAATAACAGTCAGCTTTAATCCCTGTAGGGCCTATGAGACTGGTGGAAATCTATTGGTTCCTTTTCCAATCCTTAGATTACTCCTGTGGTACTATCCAACAGCAAATATGCTGTCTGATCACTGAGAACAACTTGGCACTGTGTATTTTCAGTTATTTATAGACAAAGGAAAATGCCACATTTGCAAATACCAGTCCTGTTATGATTACACAATGCAAATATGGACAATGTACATAGACGTTTCATATGGATGACATCATCTGATCATTTAATGGGATTTCAAAACTATAACTGCATTAAATCACAATATTTTATCAATTTCCTCAAATGAGGAGATGCACTGTAGCTAACCCTTCAGCAGTGAAGAGTCACAGAGAACAGCTCAGTCTAATGGACTCAGCTCTCATTCTCAGATTGATATAGGATCTAATCATGGGGCTGTGGCATAACGAAGATCACTTTGAAAACCGCCCTCTGAAGTCAGTTCAAAGTGACATTTCACTTGCTGCATTCCCTCTGTGGATATAAATAAATAAGAGCTTGAAGAGAAAGGACAGGAGGCAGCTTTTAATCCTGTCGCTTTGATTTGGCTGGCGGCAGAGAGTGGAAGCAGGGCGGCATGGCGTGCTGGCCTGCGAGTGGAGGTGAGGACAGAGAGCATGGCTGAAGGCTAGGGAACACGAAGACCTCAGCCAGCTGCCCCGAGGGTGAGGACGGTCAGAGGGTTGGGGAGCCTCACTGCTAAAGGGATGAGACTGAACCACTTTGACTTTTACTGTGACTAGAGAGTGGCTCTTCCCATCTGGTCTCCTGCATTAGGAGTAGTGTTGTCTGTGTAGGGAGCTACTTGCAGACTGCTTCACCAAGGCAGTGTGTGGTGTGGTTAGAACATACTGTATGAAGGACACTGTGCGCACTGCAGAACATCACTTCAAATACACAAATCTCTACTTTGTCTGAATGGAGGCCATGTTTTGGATACCACACAATCCATGTATGTGCGTCATCATGTCAAAAAGCATTCAAATTCTGGTTTATATTTGGTTGCAGATGCATCATAGTCAGTGCAATCCTTAGGTGAACCTGTCTTTTATATATTCTGAAATTTGGTTCATTGAGGTGACTTTCTGACTCACTGACTTGTTCAGTTGCTCTGCTGGAGATGAGCTGAGAGCTCTTTATGTGTCATGTTTATTTGAAATCTTATTGGTTAGATCTGGAGATGCAGAATTTCATGATCTTTTGTACTCTGGCAGCAGCAGCCTGCAGAGACAGACTTGAATTTCACACTTGCTGAACATTTGCAACTGATTATTTAGAGAGTACTTTAGCTGAGAAAATGTTACTGCCAAACTTCTATCAAGACAGCCAGTGTCATTTGCCTTGTGTCTTTGATGTGCATCATCGATGTACGTGTCGGCTGAAAGAGAACCATTCAGAATACAATACACGTTTCTCCAAACAGCAAGAGAGAAAACCCAAAGTTCAAGGCTGGTTTCCACTGAGATAATTAAAAACCTATTGTCTTTCTCCTCTCCCTGGCTCTGCAGCCACAGGAGGTCAGCCTCTGGCAGATACACATCAGCCTCTATTGAGTGGAATGAATTGGGAATAGCTGGACTGTGCAGTGTATCACCACCATCAGTCTCTCTCCCTCTTTAGTTCCTACCCCTGGCTGGCTCGAGCATCCATAATCCCCCTTTCCACAGGGAGGGGAGGTGGCTGGTGCTGCAGTTCCTTGATAATAAGACAATGTTAATATTCTGTGTGGTGAGCTGTGCACCAGAGCGCCGGTCAGAGGATTGGAACGGCACGTTGTGGGAATAGCCATGAGCGCAGCTGTGTCAGTTTGTCGGAGTAATGCTGTATTTCTTAACACTTACACACACAGGCACACATCACACACACGTAACACACACATGCACTTGCAAAGATACACGCACATATACACAGAGACATGGCGTTGGATAAAATAAATCCAAGGTGTTTTACAAATGCAATACTGTACAAACAAACTGAGACATGTTTTCATTCATAATATACCCTTGTTGTTGAGTCATGAAGCTGTTGTGATTGGCTCCCATGATCCCAGAATTCTACAATAACCTTAACTAATTAAAGGCATGTTTGCACGTCATGATCAGCTGCTGCCTGTCGTCACAGTTCTGCTCACAAGGAAGAGACGGCAGCGGACAGAGTGTCCAGGTCTACATCTTTCTCTCCTGGTGTGTACTTGCACGTGTCAGTGTAGTGTAGTGTCGGCTACACGTGAAGCTCTCCTCGGCCTCAATGGGCAGCTAGCTGGCTGCTAACTCCACTGTTTTGAACACGTACGCCACACGGCAGATGTTCAACAACAGGAGAGCTCCAAAAAGCAGCTGTGCTTTTATTCTACACACATTAGAGGTTTGGACAATAGAGCCCAGGTATGATCAATAGATTTGATTCTGCCTCAGAGGCTGACAGAAACCATTATAACAGGCCAGTTACATAATCCAGTGGATTTCCTGTGTTCCCATAACATACTGTACTGGGTGGGGTGCTTTAATCACACATAGCCCAGAACATTGTTGTTTTAGGACCCACTACAGTGTAACGGTTTTCTTCCTGGGAAGGAGAGGAGGACCAAAATGCAGCGTGGTTATTTATAAACATCTTTAATGAAAGATGAAAACGTGAACACTATACAAAATAAGAAACCGTGGAAAAACCGAAACAGTCCTAACTGGTGCAAAACACAGAGACAGGAACAACCACCCACAAAATACCCAAAGAATATGGCTGCCTAAATATGGTTCCCAATCAGAGACAACGATAAACACCTGCCTCTGATTGAGAACCACTCTAGGCAACCATAGACTTACCTAGACAACTACACTGAACACAACCCCATAAATCGAATAAACCCCTAGACAAGACGAAACATAGTAAATCACCCATGTCACACCCTGGCCTAACCAAAATAATAAAGAAAACACAGATAACTAAGGCCAGGGCGTGACATACAGTCACTGTTTGGTGTAAAAGAGAAGGAAATGGGTGCCTCCAGAGGTTGGGGTTTGTTACTGGTAATTTGTGACCCCGTCAGATTTGGGGTGATCCCTGCGGTTCTATGGTTCAGTGGAAAAATAGTTTTCTGATGTTGAACTCTCTGATGGCAGGTTGCCAGTTAACCTCTCAAAAATAATATTACACACACACACAGACACACACACACACACACACACTGACTACATACGCCCACACACACATAACATGCACATACATGCATACTGACACCACATACACACACACACACACACACACACACACACACACACACACATACACTTTCACACTCACCACATATGCTGATGCTACTGTCTATCCTGTTGCCTAGTCACTTTACGCCTACCTGTATGTACATTACATAGCTACCTCAATAACCTTTGTACCCCTGCACCTCGACACTGTACTGGTACTCCCTGTATATAGCCATGTTATGTTCTACTCCCTGTATATAACCATGTTATTTTCTACTCCCTGTATATAGCCATGTTATGTTCTACTCCCTGTATATAACCATGTTATTTTCTACTCCCTGTATATAGCCATGTTATGTTCTACTCCTTATATATAGCCATGTTATGTTCTACTCCTTATATATAGCCATGTTATTTTCTACTCCCTGTATATAGCCATGTTATGTTCTACTCCTTATATATAGCCATGTTATTTTCTACTCCCTGTATAAAGCCATGTTATGTTCTACTCCTTATATATAGCCATGATATTTTCTACTCCCTGTATATAGCCATGTTATTTTCTACTCCCTGTATAAAGCCATGTTATTTTCTACTCCCTGTATAAAGCCATGTTAGTTTCTACTCCCTGTATAAACCCATGTTATTTTCTACTCCCTGTATATAGCCATGTTATGTTCTACTCCCTGTATAAAGCCATGTTATTTTCTACTCCCTGTATATAGCCATGTTATTTTCTACTCCCTGTATAAACCCATGTTATTTTCTACTCCCTGTATAAAGCCATGTTATGTTCTACTCCCTGTATAAAGCAATGTTATTTTCTACTCCCTGTATAAAGCCATGTTATTTTCTACTCCCTGTATATAGCCATGTTATTTTCTACTCCCTGTATAAACCCATGTTATGTTCTACTCCCTGTATATAGCCATGTTATGTTCTACTCCCTGTATAAAGCCATGTTATTTTCTACTCCCTGTATATAGCCATGTTATTTTCTACTCCCTGTATAAAGCCATGTTATTTTCTACTCCCTGAATATTACCATGTTATGTTCTACTCCCTGTATAAAGCCATGTTATTTTCTACTCCCTGTATAAAGCCATGTTATTTTCTACTCCCTGTATAAAGCCATGTTATGTTCTACTCCCTGTATAAAGCCATGTTATGTTCTACTCCCTGTATAAAGCCATGTTATTTTCTACTCCCTGTATAAAGCCATGTTATGTTCTACTCCCTGTATAAAGCCATGTTATGTTCTACTCCCTGAATATTACCATGTTATTTTCTACTCCCTGTATACAGCCATGTTATTTTCTACTCCCTGTATATAACCATGTTATTTTCTACTCCCTGTATAAAGCCATGTTATGTTCTACTCCCTGTATATAGCCATGTTATGTTCTACTCCCTGTATAAAGCCATGTTATTTTATACTCCCTGTATATAGCCATGTTATTTTCTACTCCCTGCATATAACCATGTTATTTTCTACTCCCTGTATATAACCATGTTATTTTATACTCCCTGTATAAACCCATGTTATGTTCTACTCCCTGTATATAGCCATGTTATGTTCTACTCCCTGTATAAAGCCATGTTATTTTCTACTCCCTGTATAAAGCCATGTTATTTTCTACTCCCTGTATATAGCCATGTTATGTTCTACTCCCTGTATAAAGCCATGTTATTTTCTACTCCCTGTATATAACCATGTTATGTTCTACTCCCTGTATAAAGCCATGTTATTTTCTACTCCCTGTATAAAGCCATGTTATTTTCTACTCCCTGTATATAGCCATGTTATGTTCTACTCCCTGTATAAACCCATGTTATTTTCTACTCCCTGTATATAGCCATGTTATGTTCTACTCCCTGTATAAAGCCATGTTATTTTCTACTCCCTGTATATAACCATGTTATTTTCTACTCCCTGTATAAAGCCATGTTGTTTTCTACTCCCTGTATATAGCCATGTTATGTTCTACTCCCTGTATAAACCCATGTTATTTTCTACTCCCTGTATATAGCCATGTTATGTTCTACTCCCTGTATATAGCCATGTTATTTTCTACTCCCTGTATATAACCATGTTATTTTCTACTCCCTGTATATAGCCATGTTATTTTCTACTCCCTGTATAAAGCCATGTTATTTTCTACTCCCTGTATATAACCATGTTATGTTCTACTCCCTGTATAAAGCCATGTTATTTTCTACTCCCTGTATAAAGCCATGTTTTTTTCTACTCCCTGTATATAACCATGTTATTTTCTACTCCCTGTATAAAGCCATGTTGTTTTCTACTCCCTGTATATAACCATGTTATTTTCTACTCCCTGTACATAACCATGTTATTTTCTACTCCCTGTATATAACCATGTTATTTTCTACTCCCTGTATATAACCATGTTATTTTCTACTTCCTGTATATAGCCATGTTATTTTCTACTCCCTGTATATAACCATGTTATGTTCTACTCCCTGTATAAACCCATGTTATTTTATACTCCCTGTATATAGCCATGTTACTTTCTACTCCCTGTATATAACCATGTTATTTTATACTCCCTGTATAAACCCATGTTATGTTCTACTCCCTGTATATAGCCATGTTATGTTCTACTCCCTGTATAAAGCCATGTTATTTTCTACTCCCTGTATATAACCATGTTATGTTCTACTCCCTGTATATAGCCATGTTATTTTCTACTCCTTATATATAGCCATGTTATGTTCTACTCCCTGTATAAAGCCATGTTATTTTCTACTCCCTGTATATAACCATGTTATGTTCTACTCCCTGTATAAAGCCATGTTATTTTCTACTCCCTGTATAAAGCCATGTTATTTTCTACTCCCTGTATATAGCCATGTTATGTTCTACTCCCTGTATAAACCCATGTTATTTTCTACTCCCTGTATATAGCCATGTTATGTTCTACTCCCTGTATAAAGCCATGTTATTTTCTACTCCCTGTATATAACCATGTTATTTTCTACTCCCTGTATATAACCATGTTATTTTCTACTCCTTATATATATCCATGTTATGTTCTACTCCCTGTATAAACCCATGTTATTTTCTACTCCCTGTATATAGCCATGTTATGTTCTACTCCCTGTATAAAGCCATGTTATTTTCTACTCCCTGAATATTACCATGTTATGTTCTACTCCCTGTATAAAGCCATGTTGTTTTCTACTCCCTGTATATAGCCATGTTATGTTCTACTCCCTGTATATAGCCATGTTATGTTCTACTCCCTGTATAAAGCCATGTTATTTTCTACTCCCTGTATATAGCCATGTTATTTTCTACTCCCTGTATAAACCCATGTTATTTTCTACTCCCTGTATAAAGCCATGTTATGTTCTACTCCCTGTATAAAGCAATGTTATTTTCTACTCCCTGTATAAAGCCATGTTATTTTCTACTCCCTGTATATAGCCATGTTATTTTCTACTCCCTGTATAAACCCATGTTATGTTCTACTCCCTGTATATAGCCATGTTATGTTCTACTCCCTGTATAAAGCCATGTTATTTTCTACTCCCTGTATATAGCCATGTTATTTTCTACTCCCTGTATAAAGCCATGTTATTTTCTACTCCCTGAATATTACCATGTTATGTTCTACTCCCTGTATAAAGCCATGTTATTTTCTACTCCCTGTATAAAGCCATGTTATTTTCTACTCCCTGTATAAAGCCATGTTATGTTCTACTCCCTGTATAAAGCCATGTTATGTTCTACTCCCTGTATAAAGCCATGTTATTTTCTACTCCCTGTATAAAGCCATGTTATGTTCTACTCCCTGTATAAAGCCATGTTATGTTCTACTCCCTGAATATTACCATGTTATTTTCTACTCCCTGTATACAGCCATGTTATTTTCTACTCCCTGTATATAACCATGTTATTTTCTACTCCCTGTATAAAGCCATGTTATGTTCTACTCCCTGTATATAGCCATGTTATGTTCTACTCCCTGTATAAAGCCATGTTATTTTATACTCCCTGTATATAGCCATGTTATTTTCTACTCCCTGCATATAACCATGTTATTTTCTACTCCCTGTATATAACCATGTTATTTTATACTCCCTGTATAAACCCATGTTATGTTCTACTCCCTGTATATAGCCATGTTATGTTCTACTCCCTGTATAAAGCCATGTTATTTTCTACTCCCTGTATAAAGCCATGTTATTTTCTACTCCCTGTATATAGCCATGTTATGTTCTACTCCCTGTATAAAGCCATGTTATTTTCTACTCCCTGTATATAACCATGTTATGTTCTACTCCCTGTATAAAGCCATGTTATTTTCTACTCCCTGTATAAAGCCATGTTATTTTCTACTCCCTGTATATAGCCATGTTATGTTCTACTCCCTGTATAAACCCATGTTATTTTCTACTCCCTGTATATAGCCATGTTATGTTCTACTCCCTGTATAAAGCCATGTTATTTTCTACTCCCTGTATATAACCATGTTATTTTCTACTCCCTGTATAAAGCCATGTTGTTTTCTACTCCCTGTATATAGCCATGTTATGTTCTACTCCCTGTATAAACCCATGTTATTTTCTACTCCCTGTATATAGCCATGTTATGTTCTACTCCCTGTATATAGCCATGTTATTTTCTACTCCCTGTATATAACCATGTTATTTTCTACTCCCTGTATATAGCCATGTTATTTTCTACTCCCTGTATAAAGCCATGTTATTTTCTACTCCCTGTATATAACCATGTTATGTTCTACTCCCTGTATAAAGCCATGTTATTTTCTACTCCCTGTATAAAGCCATGTTTTTTTCTACTCCCTGTATATAACCATGTTATTTTCTACTCCCTGTATAAAGCCATGTTGTTTTCTACTCCCTGTATATAACCATGTTATTTTCTACTCCCTGTACATAACCATGTTATTTTCTACTCCCTGTATATAACCATGTTATTTTCTACTCCCTGTATATAACCATGTTATTTTCTACTTCCTGTATATAGCCATGTTATTTTCTACTCCCTGTATATAACCATGTTATGTTCTACTCCCTGTATAAACCCATGTTATTTTATACTCCCTGTATATAGCCATGTTACTTTCTACTCCCTGTATATAACCATGTTATTTTATACTCCCTGTATAAACCCATGTTATGTTCTACTCCCTGTATATAGCCATGTTATGTTCTACTCCCTGTATAAAGCCATGTTATTTTCTACTCCCTGTATATAACCATGTTATGTTCTACTCCCTGTATATAGCCATGTTATTTTCTACTCCTTATATATAGCCATGTTATGTTCTACTCCCTGTATAAAGCCATGTTATTTTCTACTCCCTGTATATAACCATGTTATGTTCTACTCCCTGTATAAAGCCATGTTATTTTCTACTCCCTGTATAAAGCCATGTTATTTTCTACTCCCTGTATATAGCCATGTTATGTTCTACTCCCTGTATAAACCCATGTTATTTTCTACTCCCTGTATATAGCCATGTTATGTTCTACTCCCTGTATAAAGCCATGTTATTTTCTACTCCCTGTATATAACCATGTTATTTTCTACTCCCTGTATATAACCATGTTATTTTCTACTCCCTGTATATATCCATGTTATGTTCTACTCCCTGTATAAACCCATGTTATTTTCTACTCCCTGTATATAGCCATGTTATGTTCTACTCCCTGTATAAAGCCATGTTATTTTCTACTCCCTGTATATAACCATGTTATGTTCTACTCCCTGTATAAAGCCATGTTATTTTCTACTCCCTGTATATAAAGCCATGTTTTTTTCTACTCCCTGTATATAACCATGTTATTTTCTACTCCCTGTATAAAGCCATGTTGTTTTCTACTCCCTGTATATAACCATGTTATTTTCTACTCCCTGTACATAACCATGTTATTTTCTACTCCCTGTATATAACCATGTTATTTTCTACTCCCTGTATATAACCATGTTATTTTCTACTTCCTTTATATAGCCATGTTATTTTCTACTCTCTGTATATAACCATGTTATTTTCTACTCCCTGAATAAACCCATGTTATTTTATACTCCCTGTATATAGCCATGTTATTTTCTACTCCCTGTATATAACCATGTTATTTTCTACTCCCTGTATATAACCATGTTATTTTATACTTCCTGTATATAGCCATGTTATTTTCTACTCCCTGTATAAAGCCATGTTATGTTCTACTCCCTGTATAAAGCCTTGTTATTTTCTACTCCCTGTATAAAGCCATGTTATTTTCTACTCCCTGTATATAACCATGTTATTTTCTACTCCCTGTATAAAGCCATGTTATTTTCTACTCCCTGTATAAAGCCATGTTATTTTTATGTATATAGCCATGTTATTTTCTACTCCCTGTATATAAGCCATGTTATGTATTCTACTCCCTGTATATAAGCCATGTTATGTTCTACTCCCTGTATATGTTATTTTCTACTCCCTGTATATAACCATGTTATGTTCTACTCCCTGTATATAGCCATGTACTCCCTGTATAAAGCCATGTTATTTTCTACTCCCTGTATATAAGCCATGTTATGTTCTACTCCCTGTATAAAGCCATGTTATTTTCTACTCCCTGTATAAAGCCATGTTATTTTCTACTCCCTGTATAAAGCCATGTTATGTTCTACTCCCTGTATAAAGCCATGTTATTTTCTACTCCCTGTATAAAGCCATGTTATGTTCTACTCCCTGTATAAAGCCATGTTATTTTCTACTCCCTGTATATAACCATGTTATTTTCTACTCCCTGTATATAACCATGTTATTTTCTACTCCTTATATATATCCATGTTATGTTCTACTCCCTGTATAAACCCATGTTATTTTCTACTCCCTGTATATAGCCATGTTATGTTCTACTCCCTGTATAAAGCCATGTTATTTTCTACTCCCTGAATATTACCATGTTATGTTCTACTCCCTGTATAAAGCCATGTTGTTTTCTACTCCCTGTATATAGCCATGTTATGTTCTACTCCCTGTATAAACCCATGTTATTTTCTACTCCCTGTATATAGCCATGTTATGTTCTACTCCCTGTATAAAGCCATGTTATTTTCTACTCCCTGTATATGTTATTTTCTAC